>NW_024041150.1:34649575-35090840 GCF_014851395.1 Micropterus salmoides
TGATACACGGGGCAACTTCTTGAGCAATGTTGCTGGGCAATGTTGTTAGTGGCAAGTCCGACTATGTTTTGAACAGATAGCTGCGGGGGGGGGAGCGGATTACGGCAGTGATCTTTACTCATTACCATTTACGGCAACGTTGCCCAGCGCGATTGCTCTAAAAGTTGCTCTGTGTATTATAAGCTTAAGCAGTGGCAGAGCAACCCATGCTGCTGTAAAATACTGTAAGAGAATAAAACCACAGTAACCCGCACACCACTACAGATGATTCAAACAGAGTCGCTTTCAGATCAGAAATGACTAAGTGTACAGCCTAAAGTTGCAGAAAATATTGGCACCACACATTCCAACCACACAAAAATTGCTGTGCAAATATAAAACAAATCACCAAAAAATACTGCATTGATTTACTGGGAGTGGAAATTGAGAGGATTGGGAAAACACCATCACAAGCTGTGAGCTTAGCACTGATTTGCCAATGTGCAAAGAAAAACTTGTATGCAACAATTTAATAAAATTAAATTTAAAAAATGCTTCTTACTGTATTGGAGGTGAGAAGCAAATCAATCAATTTTAAAAATGTAATCTGAGTGGAATTTAAAAACATGCAAAGCAGGAAAGTATACAATACAAACACCCAGACAGTACAATCTGTACAGCATGACTATTACACACTACACATAAAAACAAATACTGTGCAATATGCAGAGCACTAGGTTTCCAGAGAATATACACTATCTGAGTACGGGATTCATACATATACAAACATATGGAACAAGTTTGATAATTGGTGTATAAAACCAATTTCACGCCAAAATAATCTTCAACTGCATATCATATCATATTGCACAAGTGTACCATAGTACACACAGTGAGATGCAGATATTTGTTGTATAAATACATTCTGTATGTAAGGGAGGGGTGTTAGGTCGTTGTATGTTTGGGATGTAGCTGAGACAGTGTGAGCTTCAATCCTAAAAGACTGAGGTTGTCTTAGTGAGCAAGACTGGGGATCAATAAGAGTTTCCTGAAAACTACTACCAGCACCTAAAACTTTCTTGGATTGAATCAATAACACTGAGACTAAAAAAGAAGAAGCACTCTAAATAACTAAAGGTGATTGAAAGTAATTTTGAAATGTTTTGTTTTGAAATAGTAGGAATTTAAGTGTAACAGTCCAGGTAGCAGTCTGCTTCTGTACAGTATGTGAAGCAATTTCTCTCTGAGTTTAAAAGAAAAAAAATAATTAAATCACCATGTTGTCTCTGTTTATGTTGTAAAACTGACGCCAGCTGTTTATCACCACTCACCTCATGTTTTGAAGGAGTCCATAGGCTTCTATCAGGGAGTGGACCATACTTGCCTGGAAATGAACACCGTAGAAATCACGAAATAAAAACACGGACTCGACATTGATAACAACAAAGCAGAGGTCGCGAGAAAAGGCCTGGTAACTTTACGTAAATGTGTTGAACAAAAAAAAACATCTCCATTCAATCCAACTCACCCGGTTTGGCACTTTGGATAAACTGTCGCAAGTCTCGATGTACTCCGGGCTGTACACGTACGCGACTCTCCGTTTACTGCAGCTGTCATCGTCGCTGTCTCCCCTGCAACTCATTTACGATGGATAAAACGTAAATAATTAGACGGAGAATGGAGCTAAAACAAATTCACAGTGAAGGGATGCGATCGGCGTCTTGTTCTCCAGGCTGGTGTCACACCGTCAACACTCCCCCCCGGTAACGTCGGTTCACTGCCGGTGTTCACCGTTCAGTTAGAGGGAAGACGACGACGGTAAGATGTAAATTAAATATACATAATGTCGAGTGATTTTATCTCCTTTAAAACAAGAACATTTCGGCGTTTTATTTAGCTAGCGGGTGATACGGAGAGCTGCTTCATAACGGTCACAAACCTCCACCAACGTTTCGCTGGCGGACGTTTTTTAAAGTAGAACGGGCGCGCGGAGCGGGAAGCATTCTGGGATTTCTTGTAGTCTTTTTCGCCTTCCTCTAAAGTAGTTTTCAAAAGTTTGAGCCAACGTTTTAGATGAATTAAGACAGGACTTCCCAAACAGATACATTTCTAGTCAACATATTTTGGTTGGCAATAATGTTTGTAGGTGGATTAAACTGAATATCACCATATTTACTTTTACCCCATTGCCATAAAATTGCCCCAAAACAAAATGCATTTCGGCAAAACAAAAACTCATAATGAAATTACAGCTCTTAAAGAAGAAAATGTTTGGCTTGGAGCCATTTAAGCATTTGTCTGTGTGTGTGTGTGTGTGTGTGTGTGTGTGTGTGTGTGTGTGTGTGTGTGTGTGTGTGTGTGTGCAGGTCACGGGGGGGGGGGGGGGCTGCTTTTCACTGGAGTGAGCCCCAAACAGCTGACAAAATGCTATTTCATTTATGGGTGACCAAATTTAATGCTCAACCGTGACAGCGGATAATGCACTAAAATAAAACTGGGGTGGGTTCAGTGTTGTTGTGTGGGTGTTTACGGGGTTTTGCCTCAGTTTGCTTCCTGGTTGAATTTCACAGCATCTGCCACAGAAGCTGTTCAAGTATTTCTACAAAGAAGTTTTATGTACTTTTTCTGTTAACTGTTAACAATGTGGGCTACATGGTAGGTTTATTACGTTTATACAACTAGTAAACGCTGCCATGGCTCTACCATTTAAGTGCAAACCACTCCACACAGTGGGGTACACTGCTGTAAATTTTTTTACAACAAAGAAAAGCCATTCCGGTTAAAACTTTCAAATTAAAATACGTATTAACGGTTAATACCACGTACAGTGAATACAGTGAAAGTATAGTAAATGATATAGTGCATATTTATCAACTGTTGTCATTCTTCTAAAGTATTATTCTAAATGTTTACAGTCCTGTAACACATTTGTATTCCATGTTTCTGATTTCAGAACTCAAAATGACAAAATTTTTTAGGAGACTGCATGTTTAAAAAATCACACAATGTGTAACTTAAAATTACAAATTTAAACTGCACTTTAGGCCTCCATAATCCCAGACAAATAAAAACAAAGAGTACAACAGTGTAGAACTCGGTCTGTTCGGACACGCTTTTACTTTGAAGGCAACATCTCCCCACTTCCGGTATCGTTCCTCACGGCAGCTTCAGGTTACAGTCGCTCGCTCTTCTTGAGCTGTGTTTAAGACAGCCAGGCAGCTGCTTTTCTGGTCGCCTTGAACGCTGTCCTCCTTTTCGGCTTTTTGTACTTTTTGTACTAGAAGCGCCGAAGAAATGACTTTCCTGTCGATGATTTAGCGAGTTTGTGTCCTTAAAAGTGCTTGAAGTCACCTGAGCTGAGCCGCTGACTTGCCACCATGAGAAGCAGGAGCAACTCGGGCGTTAAACTTGACAACTATGCCCGGATGGTGCACCAAACTATCCTGAGGCACCAAGTAAGTGTGTTAAATTGTGTTTGTCACGCCTAAGTAGTAAACGGTTAAATAAATTAAACAGTTGCAGCTTCACACCTGCAGGCAGGTCATTGTCAGCGTGTCCATACTTCACCTGCTGCATGTTTGTTTTCATGCAAGTATTTTATATTGCGCAAGGCAGTGTGTGTGTGTGTGTCTCCATTGAATGTAGCTTGCAGACTTCTGACAACCCTTATGAACTTACATCATATGGGCAAACGTATACTGACACCTGATTATTATTACACTGCTATGTGATTGTTGGACATCAATCTACAGCTATAACAGCCTTCACTCTTCTGGGAAGTCTCACCACAACAAGAGCATCAGTGAGGTCCAACACTGATGCTGGGTGATAAGGCCTGGCTCACAGTCCATCCCACAGGTGTTGGACTGGGTAGAGGAGCTCCAAACTAGGAAAAACTAACTTTCTTTATGGAGCTGGCTTTGTCATGTGGAAACAAGAAAGGCACAAACAAACTTGGAAGTGCACAAAGTTGGAAGTACACCGTTGTCCAAAATATAACTGGATACTGTTAGCATTAACATTTCCCTTCATCTGAACTAAGGGGCCTAAACCATGACAAACTCCCACAGACAGTCCAACTAAAATACAAATACTTAATACCATAATGCCCTCTTTAGCCCGTAAAACTGACAGGACATTAACTAAATGCCTTATCACACAAATCACAATTCTTTTCCTTGATTTATTGATCAGTTATTTGGTCCATAAAATGTCAGAAAATTGTGAAATATGTCGATCAGTGTTTCCCAAAGCCCAAGATGACGTTGTCAAATGTCTTGTTTTGTCCACAACCCAAAGAGATCCACTTTACTGTCATAGAGGACTAAAGAAACCAGAAAATATTCACATTTAAGAAGCTGGAATCAGAGAATTTCTCTAAAAAAATGACTCAAACCAATTAATCGTTGACAACTTATCGATGATTCGATTAATCGTTGCAGCGCTACATGCCTACACTTAATCTAAACACAACTCTAGTCTTGACCTTAAAATCAAGTCTAAACCCTCAGATAACCCACTGAGGAAGTGAGGACTGGGCAAAAGGACAAGAAGACTCACACCTCACATATCTTCTGTTTTCCTCTGCTCATTGCTCCCTCAAAACACCAAAGGATAGGATTTGGATGAATCTTTCCACCGCACGTTGCAAAAACTGAAGACACAAACCCGATGAATTAGTTAGATGCCTGTGGTAAGAAAGAACTTAGAACAGAAATCAAACCCTTTTGCGTCTTTTATTGGTTCTTTTGGGGGATTTTTAATTGTTGTAGAGCTGATGAAGACACGAAGGAGGAGAAGGAGAGGACACAAACACACTGGTCCAGAGGTCTGGGATCTCACCTCTGAGTTATCCGGCCTCTACATTTTGTAGTGGGCAGAACTCGTGTGAAGTCACCTTTGAATCTCTCCCAAATGGCCACCAGCCAGCCTGCAGTTGTATACAGCTCACTGCTCAGATGGATCACTGCACTAATGGCTGTGACAGCGAGAGCAGAGGCTTGCTGCAGCTGCAAGCACAGAGTCGAGGATAATGCAGTTGAAGAATGATAAATGTATTGACAGTAAATCTGTTCTTGGTGGTTTTGGCACGTGGGGGGTTGATACGCGTCTTATCCGGGCATCTGCGTTGTGTAGCCCTTCAAGAGTCTATTTCCTTAGAAAAGTAACCCAACACATGCTACTCTAGCAGAGACAGCAGAGACGAACCGAAAAACGGCGTAATGATTAGTGAAGTGTCCGTCCCAAATGAGTGGGCTCTATGAGCTGCCCCATCCAAGTGAATGATGGAGACCCAATTTCACCCTGGCGGAAAGCATGACATGAGCAAATTACACTTAAACTAATTACTCATACTAATTTAAATATACAGTATGTTTCTGTATAGAGTTTTTAAATTATTTATTAACCATTGTTTCTGTTACAAACAACTAAGATAGTTATTCTTGACATATCACACTTGTTAACCATCAATATGATAATATTTTAATGCTTTGCAGATGAAGAATCTTAGCTATTTATTTTGTGCAATTATAACCCAAAGAGCCGTCTCTCTAAGTTCCTGCTCCCTTCTAAGAGCCATAATTCCCATCACCAGAGCCGATATTTTATGAGCTACCAGCAGATAAAAACGTATCGGTGTTTATAACAGCCGATAAATGACAATTAAAAAAGAAACGGAGAGACGATCAAGACGACAATCATGTTATGAGTGATGTCGCTGAATAATTTGTCCACCAGCACTCTGCAACTCCCCTGTTGGCAACACACAGGTTTTTTATATACAGTCTATGGTTTAATGCCACAAAACTACAGCGATCAGCAGTGCTATTTATAACAATATAGTAAGGTGCATTTTTAAACTGCATTATGTATGTTATCTTGGTGAGGTCTCATAACTACATTATCTTTATTTAGTTGTATGTTTCTGAAAAAAGAAAAAAAAGCATATCAGACGAGATCAGAATATCAGATTATAAAAATATAAAGATCAGAATCTGTCTTTTAAATCCCAGACGTCGACTTTCTCGCTGGTGTTTTTGTGTTACTTACCCAGAGGAGACATTTCTCTTTGTTAGTGATGAAACCTAACTTGATGTTGAAAGAGCTGGCTGTCATAATGTCTCAGTGAGCTGTAGTAAAACTAAAATTTATAATTAAAACATAAATGATTAGTTAGTGGCTCACTAAGCCCAACAGCAGTTGCAGCGAGGAAGAGGCTGTATTTAAATGTTATGCAAAGATAACATTGTTTTCCAGTTCCTCAGCTAAGTGCATGGTTTCAACTTGCACATTGCCTCATCTGCAGAGGTATTTTGCTGTTATCAAGGGTTGTTCAGACAAGTAACAACATCCTCTTCACAACAGGAAGCAATGGGGTTTTTGGGAAATGCAGTTTAGTGATATGTTGCACTTTTTAACGCCCTGTTCCTTTCTACCAGCTCATGTGAAAGGGCAGAGTTGGTCTAAACTTAAAGCTAATCATTTTCATTTTTAGCAATTTTTACAGGAAAAGAATCAATTATCTTTAGTTTTGAAAGGAGCAGACGGCTCTGAATAGATTACTTTTAAGTATGCTATGTCCCCACTCAACCAAAAGTTGTGTTTTTTGCTACAAGAAGACAAAGTTTATCATAGTTTGTAGTAAGTGAAGTTGTGTGGGCAGATTAGGATTCATGTAAGAAGTCAAATGATTAGTCGATGTGCAGAAATTCAGTCAGCAACAATTTTCACTGTTTTGAAGAAAATTTTATTGACATAGCAGAATCACAAATTTGCCACTTTCGCTATGTGTCTGACAGGATCCAGTAACGGGTCTTCTGCCAGGCAGCACGGATCAGCAGCACTCCTGGGTCAGAGACAACGTCTACAGCGTCCTGTCTGTGTGGGCCCTCAGTCTGGCCTACAGGAAGAACGCTGACAGGGATGAAGACAAGGCCAAGGCCTACGAGCTGGAGCAGGTGCACGTGTGTCTGAGTTTGGGTTATGAAAGGAACATCGTGGGATTAAGGCTGAGAGTGTGTTTTTACCCCCTTCAGTGTGCAGCTCCTCCCTCTCTGCTGATGAAGGGCACCGTTTGGGGCTCACGTTTCTCTGCCTGGACACGAGGAGCCATGTGTTGAAGATGTTGACATTTAACCATCCCCGTCTCTCTCTCTCTCTCTCTCTCTCTCTGTCCTCAGAGTGTGGTGAAGTTAATGAGAGGGATCCTCCAGTGCATAATGAGGCAGGTATGTTGTGTCAAAGTATTTTTGTGACCTCCCACAGACTTACACCCTATCTTTTTTTGCTGTACCCATGTCTGAGAGGCTAAAACTTTAAGAAGAAGGTTTTAGGCCTGTGCAGAACTGTATTAGAAAGTGCTCCAGATAAATATCTTTAAGTGTCTTACCTTTTCTTAAAACTGCATTACTCCAGACACGCTCTGAAATCTACAGCATAACTATGTACGTTTCTATATCTTCGATTAATGACAGAGACGTTTTAAAGAGGAGACAGGCCAATCAAATCCTCAGTACAACTCTATGGGGAAAGCCCGTAACGGCCAAGATGGCTGCTATCCCGCTCCTCCCACTAGAAAACCAGTCGTTTGCTTTTTTAAAGCCAAAGTGCCAAAACATATTTCAGCCAATCGTGTGGTTCCGCTGACGTAAGGGTCTGTTTTACTTTGACTGCACATGCGTGGTAGTAGTGACGCATGCGTAGTAGAAGTGTAACCGGTCAGAAAAAAACGCTTTGTAAACCTTATTTTGGGGCAAAGTCTTTAAAACTTTTTTGACGATTTTTATTAGATTTTACTGCTGATTCTATTCATGTAGTTTTTATGTCCCGGTGACCCGTAAAAGTGCAGTTCTGGCTCTCCCCATTCATTCAGATAAGAGCCTGGTCTTGTTAGTCCTAAATAGCTGGCTCGAGGTGTTTCCAAGATGGCAGCCAAGTGGCATGACTTGCCTATAAGGACTTTGTTAATAAATATTCCATCTAAAACAACACTTTACTGGCTAAGATTACATGTATATTAGATTATACTCCACATACATTATACATGACTTTTCTGTGTTTTGACATCAGCATTATATATCGGCTCCTAAATACTAAATACCCATATCAGCCGACCACTACTTCATCACATTACATGATGCAATTAAAATCAGTATTGCCATAATGTAGTCCTGGTCATTGATGTGCAACTTTGCCTTCAGGGCTTAACACAGTCTGAGATATTTACAGGATGTATGACAAATGTCTTTCATCTCACGGTTGCTATATTTGCCTACTTGTGATTTATTTTGTTGGATACTTTATTATTTTGTGTCGTTTTGTGATTGATTGATTAGATCATATGCATATTTTGACAAGTCTGTCCTTCTTGACACCCTCCCTCCCCACTTCACAGCTGGATAAGGTGGAGAAGTTTAAATACAGCAGAAGTACCTCAGACTCGCTCCATGCCAAGTACAACACCAGGACCTGTGCTCCTGTTGTTGGAGACGACCAGTGGGGTCACCTGCAGGTCGACGCCACCTCACTCTTCCTGTTCTTCCTTGCTCAGATGACTGCATCTGGTAAATACAAAATCACCACCAAACTTAAGCAAACTACTTAAAGGTCAGAATCCACTTCAATCCAGTCTACTGAAAACATACCACAACTTTAGGTTGTATGATCAAGAATGCTTCATAACTCAAGAAGAAACATGTTCTCTTTATTTGTAAACAAATAAACCAACAAATACTAACAGGTAAATTCAAAAAGTGTTATTTAACAGGAAATCAGTCAACAAGAAAAATGGAATAATATATAATTAATTTAAAACGGTAGTTTGAGACACTGTTTTTTTTTTTTTAGACATTTTACCGACCTGTTTGGAGGAAAAACATGAAACTTTTTTTTACGATAGGAAGCAGAGAACAAGAAGTGTACTAGTGTGTTATCGCAATCTTGTATGCCTGCATTCACTATTTCTGTCTATGTTAAATACCTTAATAAATTGTCTGTTCGTGCGTGCGTGCGTGTGTGTGCGCACCAGGTCTCCATATCGTCTACACCCAAGATGAAGTGGACGTCGTTCAGAATCTCATGTTCTACATTGAGGCGGCTTACAAAGTGGCTGTAAGTGTTCATTTGTCATTGTTAATTCCTGGAGCCTTTTTTTTCATTTTCTGGAGCCATTAATCTCACTTCTTCCTTTCTGGTTCCTCACAGGATTATGGGATGTGGGAAAGAGGAGACAAAACCAACCAGGGCATCACTGAGATCAACGCCAGCTCTATAGGCATGGCCAAGGTGAATACGCACACACAGAGAAACACAGATGCAAATATAAGGTATTAACAGCCTCGCTTGTGTTTTCTTTTTCCTGAGTGTGATATAGGAAGCAGGTAGACGGAGGGGAAATCAGCCCGTGTGCTGAGTGAGAGCTTCCCACCACAGGGGCAGAACAGGTGCTCCAGTAAAAGTCTCTGGCTCAGTGGAAGGTGTCTAGTCACTGCAATGGCCTTTACACTGACCTTTAGACAACCCAGACTCTCCAAACTAGCTCGGGATCAGATAGACAGACTTTGTTTCGGTGCTGAAAGGGTACCCAGCAGCACCGGTACTTCCTGATGACAGTATAGATACATACAGTGCTGCTTCCAGATGAAATCTCTTTCAAAGAACTAAGGTTGACGGCATCAAATCGGAGCAAGTTTGTCATGCCGGTGAACATTTAAAAGAGTTTTATTACACAAAAAGTTCTCATCTGAATCTATATAATGCTACAATTGAAGGAAAACATCAAACGTTGTTGTTATGAAGTTTTCACATACCGGCCTGACCCAGGGCTGTCCTTGGCCGGCGGGGTTCAGGAGGTATCAGGTTCTCTGTGGTTTCCGGGAATGGCTTCTCACTCAGAAATAACACAGTACTCGCAGTACCCACTGCACACACGCGCGCGCGCACACACACACACACGCACGCATGCACATTTTAATGTAACACTTTGGAAATGGACACCACTGCAGGACGTTCCCTCCTCCATTAATTACATGTTTTTATCAGTCAGTATTTATAAAAAGCAAAATAGTATGAAATGATTGTAATATGTACCATGTGTACTATGATGTACTACTACTGTTTAAATACATAATACTGCTATAGATATATAAATATACAATGCACATAATACTGTGTATATACGCACTGCAGATAATATTGTGTATTATATGCATGGTACTATCATAACACACTTTTGTTTTTTTTTTAAATACCTTAATGTACAATATTAGATCAGACTTTTTACTATTTTTATATTTACAAAAAGGGACAAGTACACAAACACTATATTGTAAGTTTTTTTTACACTTGACACTAGAGCCAGACAAGTATATAAGCACATCTTTTTAATATTATTGTACAGTATTGGTGTATCACATATATCTTCATGATGGCATATATGCTGGCAGATAGCATGCATATAAACTGCAGTAAATAGGTGTTTTACAGGGTCAAGTATTATGGATATTTGACAGTTTGATATATTTTTATTGGATTTTTGTATTTACTTACTGTTGTTATTTTGTATTGCTGTTATCTTTTACTGTTACTGTCATCTGAGGTAGTGAAATAATATTAGGTATTGCTTATGCCGCGTTCGAGACCAGTCGGAACTGGGATTTTTCCCAGTTGAAACTTCTGACTTCCGACCTGGTGCATGGTGGTGCATGACGCCGAAAGTGAACGAAAACCATGGCTGACCGTGACAAAGTGTACACACAGTTGCACCCTCAGCAGTGTTTTAAGTGTTACTTCAAAGGATGGCAGTTTAACTGCAACAACTGACATCAATACGTTACTAGTTAACTGTGTACCCGTCTAGCTACGTCAGTTGGTAACCCTCAAGTCAGTCAATGTTGTAGATTACACTTCCTAATTTTTTGGCATTTTTAACAATAATTTAAGCAGAGAAGATGACTTTATGAGAGTCTTTACTGTAGCCAGCTACCTAATAGGCCTAACATATTTCTACATCAATGTACATGCAGAACAGCTTTTACTGTATGATCGTATATGTATTATTTTAATTTAAATATTAAGTATCTTTTACTACTGATTCCCGCCTAAGCTGATTCCAACTTAAGGGGTGTTCCCTTTGAAATTTTGACCTTTGAACTTGGAAATTACAACTTCCCATGTCAACTGGAACGCACCATGAGGTCCAACACTTTCATGGATGTGCTCCATTGACTCTAATGTAAAAAGAGTCCTTTTTTTTGGCAGTATTTTTTTATTAAAGATATAGTCAAACACTGCTGTTCCTGGGGCACTTAATAGTTACAGTCGTTACCCAGAGACGCAAGTACAATGTATTCTCTTTCCAAAACCTAAAATAAATCCATAAAAATGTTGGCTGTTCCTAATGTAATGTTAGTTAGCTAACGCTAGCTAACTTCCTACTCAATGTAACGTTATAAAGCTTCTATCTTTCATTATTTTCACGTCCGTTTGGATCAGTCTAACAGCCTGAACACAACCTTCAAATGTATCATGCAACTGCAAAACTGTCTGCTTCTTTCTGAGATCGCTTTTTCCAACAAATGTGCAAATATTTCTCCAGGGAGTAACAGACAGTGGCAACGCCAACAGTTTGTCGGACTTAGCAACAGTAACTAAGGGGGGCGGGGCTTAACAAAGGGTCAATTGCAGATTGATGGACGCACAAGTATAATTCCTGGCTACGGCGTAGCTACGCACGTAGACCCTACGCAGGAGTATAGGAATCATCTTCTATGTACTACAGTACTCGCCAATATGCTACACTGTGTTGTAATGCATGTGTACTGTATGTAAAGTACTGTATACTACACCATACTATACTGTTGTTGTGTTCGTAACGAGGGTCACATGATTACTGTGTCCTCCAGGCAGCTCTGGAGGCTTTGGATGACCTCAACCTGTTTGGGGCAAAAGGAGGACCTGGATCTGTGGTCCACGCCTTGGCCGATGACATACAGCACTGCCAGGTACACACACAAATACACTTTTTGAGATCATTTTATATAATATTAACTTTGATTTTAATGTTGAACAGCAGTGTCAGCATCCCGTTCTAATCCATCCTCCACTTTCTCGCTTTTCGTCTCTCTCCCTCATCAGTCCATCCTGACGTCGATGTTACCCAGTGCGTCCGTCTCTAAAGAGGTGGATGCCGGAGTCCTGGCTATCATCTCGTACCCTGCCTTCGCTGTGGAGGACATGAGCATAGTCAACATGACCAAGGAGGAGATCATCTCCAAACTGCAGGTGCTGAGAAGTCCGGTGAAAACACTAAAACTATGTACTTTACTTTAAAGAGATCAGCCTTACATATGAAAAAAAGGTACCAGTGACCAAAGATGGGCGTGTAGGGCTGCTAATTAATGACTAATCTCTTGATAGATTTTTCTAAGTAGTTATTTATCGGTTAGTCTATAAATTATCAGAAAATGTTACATTCTTGAAAATGTCACATATATATGGCTTAATACTGTCTTTAAAACAGCTAGAGAGAGGGGGTTAATATGAAGGAGGTGATGTCTAATTACAGGCTAGATGAGCAAAATGTCACTTGTCCTACAGAATAAAGTACATTTTGACTGCCGTACTTCACACTACATACATTATTATTATTTATTACTTATTTAAGCAGCCGCGCTGTTGAATGATTAAGACGAATTTGTCGCTGCTGACTTCCTCTCTGTGTCCGCTCAGGGTCGATACGGCTGCTGCAGGTTTCTCAGAGATGGACACAAAACGCCCAAAGAGGTAAATGTGAGGGAAATTTCTTTAGTGGCCTTAAGTAAGGCGGGTCACCCTCTGGGTCATTAGCAGACCCTTCAAAGTGTATGTTCACTGACCTCCCAGCTCCAGTTCTTTGCCTCTGTCTCTCTGCTTGTCAGGGTGACGACAGCTGGACTGAAAATGGACAGACGGTAGTTCAGGCCTCAGGCTACCAGCTGTCGGTGATCTCTGGGAATCCTATATGTTGAGTGCAAAGCAGTGATACCATTAGATTTCAACGTGATGTAGGTAATGAATTAGAGCATCAGGCAGATCGACTGCTCTGGTAGGAAACACCTAAAGACACAAGGGGGACCAAAGTTGACTTTAAAAGTCGGCACGTCGCTCTGCCTTGTTTTTGTCATCAAAAGCAGAGGATGCTGAGGAGACTGTAAGCTGAGGAGATGCATAGTGTTTAGGTGTAAAGCCACAGTGTTACGTCTTTACCATGTGGTGTGTGTCTGTGTGTGTGTGTGTATGTATATATATATATATATATATATATATATATATATATATATATATATATATATATATATATATATATATATATATATATATATATATATAGAATTTTCTACCTCAGATTTGTGAAGTGATACACCATAAAGAAAAGTTTAAAACCACAATTAACCACATTGTCTTGAAACTTGAAAGAAATGATGATTTGACAGTTATTGTGCTAATTATCGATATCGAATGGTATGAAATGTTTTTATCGTAATATAAAGTATTATAAGAAAATAGAACACATGTATTAACTCCGGCCAAAAGAAATCATACAAGATGCAAAAACTGATTTTGAAAGGTTGTTGTTGTTATTGTAGAAGTATTGTGTCACGGGGATATACTGGGAAGCTTCCAGTTATCGGTGTGTGAAGTTTTGAGGGTTACAGAAATGCAGAACATGGATTTCTGGCACAACCTCGCTGTGGCATGACGAAGGCAAATAGTGTTAAAGGATCAAAACTCCAGCAACACTTGTAGTAGAGCCCAAGGATAAAATCAGCATGCTGATATTATTGGCCCATATGAGCTCATTGCAGATATATCGGTATTTATCGGTATATATCGGCGTTTAAAACAGTCGATAAATGACAATTACAAAAGAAACGGAGCAATGTGTTGAGTGTTGTCGTTGCATAGTTTGTCTGACAGAGGGCAGTCTGCAACGCCACAATTAGCAACCCACTGTTTGGAAAGCCACAAATCAAAACAGCAATAAGAGCTTTTGTTCAGAGTGCTATTTATAACAAACAAAGAAATGTTTTAACTGCATTTTGTTATCTTGGTGATGTCTCATAACTATACGTAACAAATGTCAGGGTTAATCTTTGTTTATGTTATGTGTTTCTGAAAAGATGGGGGGCCGAAATATCAAATTTTAAAATCGGTATCAAAATCGGTATTGGTCTTAAAAATCCTGTATCGACCGGGCTCTAACTTGTAGTATAAAGAAAACTTCAAATGAAGGATACGCCTACGAACCCCTGTGTCAGCAAGAATCTAAACCCATGGCAATGAATCCCTATCCGTTTTCAGATATGTAGACGTGTAGCTACAGTAACATCTGACCTTCTCGTTGAGAGGACAAGAAGAACTGCAGGGATCAGTAGATTCATATAAATATATTCTGCCCTCACATGTTTATGTAATTTGAGAAAAGTGATCACTCAGCTGCAAAGAGTTCTTCTTCTCTCATAATTCTGCCTCTGTCTCCTGTTCTTCGTTATTCCAGGATCCAAACCGTCTCTATTATGAGTCTGCAGAACTGAAACTCTTTGAAAACATAGAGTGTGAGTGGCCGCTGTTCTGGACCTACCTCATACTGGATGGCATTTTTATCAACAGCCCCGAACAGGTAATTTACCTCCGAATGTGTGTGTGCGTTTCTGAGCCTTATTCTTTGACAGTATGTATACACGCCTCGTGTCCCTTGTGAATATTAACGAGGCAAATGTTGGATACAATCTCTGTAAATTCATGCAGGTGCAAGAATACCAGGAGGCTCTGGAGGGGATCCTGATCAAACAGAAAGACGGGATACGGCTGGTGCCAGAGCTCTACAGTGTCCCCCCAGATAAGGTAATGCCATAGAGGCAAGGTGTGGGAATTCTTTATAACACTTAGGGCTGCAGCTAACGATGATTTTAGTACTCGAAGCATCTACAGATTATTTCATCGATGCATCGTTTAAGAAGTTCTTTTGCTTGGTGGTGCGCCCCCCAGGGACCTGTCTCTGCATTAGGCGACATAAGTTTTGTTTTGTGGTGGACGGACGGTAACATTACAGAGTTGTTGTTTCCTTTAGCTTAAAATAATCCCATGCTTTGGACACTTTCTTCTTCGTCCCTCCCTTTTTTCTCTCTCTTCCTCCTCTTTGCAAACAGCGGCATCATAATCACATCGTGTTCACAGCGTAAGCGCGACGTGCGACTGTAATAAATGTCTGTGTGAAACAGTATGCTATATAGTTATATGGATTAAACGAAGCATCGATGCAAGGAATTTGTGTCGATCCTTTTTAGTAATCGATTTAATCGATGAATCATTTCAGCACTAATAACACTGTGATTCTTTAATAAGGTGTAGAGTTTTTTATTGTCAATAAAAAGGCAGCAACCCTCACTGAGATCCTCATCTTTTAAATGTGTTATTGTTCCTATCTGGTGTATTTGAAGGAAAGGTATCAGTTCTGTTTGGATGTGTTTCAAAGGGTTTTTATTGTATCTGATTTATGAAACTTTTTTCCACTTTAACATTGTTTAAAACTGTTTTTTAAACTATTTTTATGTAAAACAACACACAGGTGGAGGAGGAGTACATGAACCCTCACTCTGTGGAGAGGATCCCTATGGGTAAATTACCTCTGACATGGGGACAGTCTCTGTACATCCTGGGAAACCTTTTGAATGAGGTGAGCTGTCATTTCATTTGCTAACACAACAACATGTAAGATTATAATCCAATTTGTGAGCACTGTAACCAGAAATTTCATTTTGGGGAAAACACTTACCAGCTTTCTGGCAGAGTTAGATGAGAATAATGACGCTTATAGATTTTTGTATGTAGCTAAAGCCATCAGTCAGTTAGCTTAGCTTAGCATAAAAAAACTAAATCTGCCTACTAGCACCTCTAAAACCCACTAATTAACAGGTTAAATCTCATTTGTTTAATCTGTCCAAGCAGAGGCTCCAGGATGTTGGTGGTCCTGGTTAATCTGTCGGATCAGTCGAGATGGCAGATTTCACTTTTCACATCCAGCAAACAGATTTTGTGGCTCTGACTTTTTAAGCTTTGTCTCATTTTTAAGGGATTCCTCGCTCCCGGAGAGATCGACCCTCTTAACCGACGATTCGCCACCATCCCCAAGCCCGATGTGGTCGTACAAGGTGAGTTCACAGCACACTGGATGAGGCATCAGCCTGTAGTTTCAGTCACAGATCAGTGTTGGAAGATCCGGATAAACTCCTTACATTTACATTTATTCCTTGTGAAATGTGTGTTTTGGCCAGTGTACACAGCGGCAGTAGTACATGTTTATTAAGCGTGTTCTCTTTCCTGTTGTAGTGTCAATTCTGGCAGAGACTAAGGAGATTAAAGAGTTGCTGTGCAAGAACGGTATAGATGTGGAGACCATTGCTGACATCCATCCCATCCACGTGCAGCCGTCCAGTGTCCTCAGTCACATCTACGCCAGACTTGGTACAACCCCAGAGGACATTTTCTTGACACGTTTGAAATGTGCTGTTTTTTTAAAAATGAAAAAATGTCGTCGGTAATCCAGAGAAGGGCGTGACATGTATTTAGTAGATTTAACAGCTTCGTGCAGTTCATAACTAGATAATCATTTGAATCATCAGTGTGGGAGCAGGGAGAGATCTAAAACATGCAGGACTAGTCTGCCTCTAGGAGAGGGTTGGGAAACACTGTATTAGATCATGGGATGACAGTTATTGATCATGGACATTATACACTTTTTAAACATTGATCTATCTGTTAAAGAAATGGTGTATTATAATTCAGACGTAGATATTTATCAAAGCTTTATTCAGACATAGATATGACCGTTACGGAAAACAGCCACAATGCTTTGTGTGCCAATAAGCGTTCAGTCAGTGGCAGTTCAGTCTCAAAGAAAGCAAATGATATTAATGGATTTAAAAACAGATTTTGATGCTGAAGCCCAGTTTATGACTATCACAAGCTCGCTTCATCAGTTTCATCTGACTTCTTTATTAAGTCCAACATTAACATTTAATTCCTCTTTGCTCACATGATTTATGTAGGTTTTTGCTGGGTATTCATAATGTCACCCATGCAGTAAGTTGTAATAAAGTGGTGGTCTCATTATAAATGTGATTGTAGAAGGGTTTTCACACTTTGTGCGTACGAGATGATAATTAAGTGATACATCTCTTATAGTGAGATAGAGGAGAAGGCAAAACAACACACAAATTTAATCTCTGTCTGTTTCATTGGTGCTGCAGCCTTTATGCGAACCTGATGGCATTAAATTCAGACTTTGGCTGTGTTGGGAGTGTTATTAGGTCTGACATGATGAAATTGCCATTAGAAGACATTCAGACAAGTGACTGATAATGTTACTACAGCTGTCCCTGTTAAATGAGGTGAGATTTGCTTATTTAATGCAATGAAATGGCTTTTTCCTCTCATATGTAGATGGTGCAGATCTTGTGTTGCAGCTCACATCATTCAAAAAAATCAGATCTGAGTCCCATGAATGGGCAAAAAGTCTAATTTAGAGACTTGAAACTGAGACTTTCTGAGGTTAAATCTTTAAAGTGCCCATGAAATAAAGCATTTTTATATATATGTCTTGTGCTATACGTGACCTACACGCCAGTATCTGGCCCAACAATGACAAAAAAAGTTATTTTGTTGGTAGTCTTAATGTTATTTTAGAGTTTGTCATTTCCTAGAAATTATTTAAAATGTTGATGACTCATCCTGCACTGGGGTACTGTATGAATTTAGCGTCCAATGAAAAGCCTTATCAATTTATATGATGCCACCGGAGCATATAAACGTTATATATTGATTTTGGTGGAACTGGATCACATTTTATGGAGAAAACATTTTCTGGTTTTCCCTCTGATGTCCCCCGGCTGCTCTGTCTCAATTCTCTGATTTACAGAGTTTCTTGATGGACAGATAGCTTTACTTGCTACCGTTATCGTGTTGGCTCAGTTAGCCGTTCAGCTAGTGGTCATATCAGCTGACTCTGGGAGCCCGGAGAATCTACACAAATGCATAATTCTCCAGGCCTTTAATCACCCTTTTTCCCTTTTCCTGCTCCCCTGCAGGTCGTAACCCGAGGCTGGGTCTAACGGGGCGGCCCTACAGGAGAATAGGAGTGCTGGGAACCTCCAAATTCTACATCATCAGGAACACCATGTTCACATTCACACCTCAGGTGCCAACGCTTACATCAAAATGTTATAAAACGTGTTTTTTCATTTCCAAACCAGACAAGTGTTTTGGGATAAGTTAGTCACAGCTTGAAGAACGTGAAACAGACCAAATACTCCCATAAAATTTATATGTTTTTCACACTCCCTGAACCTGAAGCTTTGAATTCACTAGTCACAAAACTTTTGACGTCATCCTGGTGAAGAAGAGTTAAATCCCTCTAATTCATCATCCTCATTTAACCCCTCCAGTTCATCGACCACCAGCAGTTCTACTTGGCGTTGGACAACAAAATGATCGTGGAGATGTTGAGGACAGAAATCGCCTACCTCTCATCCAGGTGGAGGATGACCGGACGCCCCACGGTCACTTTTCCCATTTCACAGACTATGTTGAGTAAGTACACGCGCACGCTCGCACGCGCGCACACACACACACACACACACACACGCACACACACACACACACACACACACAACATGTATCTGAAATTGTCCCACTTAAAAAGTGCTGAAAAATGTCTTGAATTCAGCCGTTGAGGATGTCAAACCTGCAGATGTTTGTTTTTAGCAAGTATTCCTCATTTTGTGTGTGTTTCAGCTGAAGACCACAAAGACCTGGACCCTGCCGTCTTGGCTACACTGAAGAAGCTACAGGATGGATATTACGGAGGAGCAAGGTGAATTTTACTGACGGCACAGAGGCCATGTCTCGTGTGTTGCTTCTGGGAATTTGTGGTTTTAAACAGACAGGAAGAGGAGTTTACAATATATACATAGTACATGGTTAATTTTGAGGGCTTGTTTTGTTTTGTTTTCTAGATAAAACATTTTTAAATTTGAGTCATTTAAGGGTAAAAATCATAACTTTCAGGAACTATAGTAATTATGGTAGGAGATACTGAATCCCTTTATTTTATTTAGATTTAATTTCATAATTGTGGTGGTTACTCAAAAATATCTATAGTGGGTGGCTGAGTATTAATAGTATTAAATTAGCTGTTTAGCTAAATCTCTGTGTAATGCATCAGATTTCAAGCTTAAAGTCAATGTTTTATTATGCATTGTCCCTGTTAAATAAACTAATAATAATTTTATTTTTCTCACTGTGCAAATAAACAACTAAACTGATCTCGGATTCATTTTAACAACCCTTAGCTCTCAGATAACCACTTTGAACTTGCAACCAGCATCTTTGTTGTCACGAATTTGGTCTTCAATCTAAGGTTTTGTTGTCATGCTAAACTAGGCGTAACAAAAAAAAACCTCCTCAGAAAGCGTGAGGCACTAAACTGATAAACACTGGTTGACAGTTACCTCCTTCCTCCTCTCCAGGACCCAGACGGGGAAGCTGTCGGAGTTCTTGACCACTTCCTGTTTCGCTCACCTGAGCTTCCTGGACGGTAAGGGTTCTGGCAGCATGAGCCGCCACGACGAAGCATATGATGATGATTCGGGTGACAGCGATGGATACATGCATGAGTTGCATTATGATGATGGTAAGAAAAATACCAATTAGGGTCATAGGCTGTAGAGGTACATACAGGCAAAGTGGGCTGTGCTTTGCCTGTTTGTACTGGTAATAACATGATTAACCTACTAAGACACTCAAAAATACACAATAAATGTGTTACATGTATGTCTACTTATATTTCTCATTGAGCCTGATCTCATTCAGCTGATCCAATTTTGAATTCCAAAAGATGAATACACGTTTTAATATTTATTACCTGTGAATGACCTCATTAGAAAACAAAAGCCAAACGAAGTAACCTGTCGCAGATCCTCATTAATCACCACACCGCTTTATCCTGCTGTTACATCATCACTGATCTTTCCCCCGTCTCCATCATCTCTGTACTGTCCTGTAAGTCTGTTGCTTGTTGAGTGTTCAAAGCTTTTGCTCAGGGTTTCTCATCCTTGAGCTTTGGGGACCTCACGTGGGGCCACTTGGAATGCATTCAAATTTAAAATAAAATACGATAAGTCCGTTGGAGCTCCCTAATGGCTGTTAAAAACAAAACAAAACAACTCAAATTTACATAATGGCACTAATTTGCGTGTTGAGAAACCCTGCTTTGCTTGTGTTGCATTTAAAAACATTGCACCTCTGGCATAATGTTATATACATGCATGTTTTAAATGTCTTGTCTCACAGCCTGACTGTCTACACGTGATACTCGTGTACACTTTGCAAGCGTTTTGATTGTGAATGATAATTGCATCGTTGTCATCTTCACATTTTAGGTCCCATCCACACGATGCGTTTTAAAACGTAGACCTCCCGTCTAGACTAAAACGGCAAAAACAACGACCTAAAACGGAGAAGTTTTAAAAATGCTGCCGACCTCGTTTTTCATTTTAAAACTCCAGAGAGCGTTTTAGTGCGGACAGGCAAAAACGATGACCCAGACGCCCACGTTTGGCTCTCTGATTAGGTCTTCTGAGTCATGCAAAGTAGAAACACGATGCTACTGACAGAGCTCTTGACTTGTTAACTTCATTAAAATATTTTGTACAAGTACAACACTTATAGCCTACAATTGTACCGTATACGTCGCCGTATTTCCTTTGTGACGACTCACAGCCTGTTGTCGTTATTGGTCTTTGCAAATAAAATCTGATGTGGTTCTTCATCTAGTAGTGCTCTATTCTCTCGCCAAATCTTCTGTTACACGGAATAGACCATGTGCTTCATGTTTACACCGGCACGTGCATGCCCAGTGTACATGAACGGCCACTAGATGTGCGTTTTTAGTCGTTTTAATATAGATTGAGATCAACTCTGGTACGCTGATAAAACGCTGGTGTGGACGGAGATCAAATTAGTTTTAAAACTTCGTATTTTAAACAGAAACAGAGTAGTGTGGATGGGGCCTTAGGTTCACCTAAAGTCTCTGGGTGCATCTAGCCTGGTTTGTTAAATATCCGCTGCTGCTGCCGCCCTGAAACAGGAGTTTGTCTAGATTTTAAAATAATTTAATCGCTGCATGTCTTCACAATAGCTTTAACGCTTTTTTAACTTCTGTAGAATAAAGCTCCGATTGAAAACTAGACGAGTTCTGTTGACAGGAATCAGTCTCTCAGACGACAAGTGTCACTGCGTTTGAGATAGAAATTAACTAAATGAAACCAAAACTGTATGCATGGCTAGATTTCACCAAGTGCGCATGGAAAAATGGAAACGATATGATTTCTGGGAGATTTGGGAGAACAAACCATGCATGTTATGTATTAGATGGTTTAGGTTTTAAGGACCTGTGTGTACGCATAACTAAGGTGAGTTGAATCTATTGGCATTTTGAACTTGATCAACCTTTTTCTCTTCTGCTTTCCGTAACTCTCATCGTTTCGCTTTTTAACCCCATCCCCCACGCTTAATTTCTTTTATTTGGTCTCTGCCTCTGTCCTTTTGTCCTCCCCTCCAGAGGCCGATGACCTTGCCCAGTACCTGGACCACCTGCTGGCTCACGCTACCCCCAAGAAGCCTAAACAGCAGGTCGGAGGTTTGGGGAGGTTCAAGGCCGTGGCCACCAAAACCAAGCAGATGGTGTCTCTGATGAACAAGGCTCAAGACCTCGACATACACAGTGAGTGGATCCATATTCTGGCACAAATAAGACATCCCAAACTAAAAAACTAAAAGTAACTTCTAAAGATGTTAGGGCTGCAGTGCATGTCTTTTATTTTTCTCTTGAGGTTTTCAAAAGAAGCTTCGAATGTCTGTCGTCCTATTTTATGATTTCATTAACCCCAAAAATGTTTATCCTTGAATAAAATCCTTCGCTTTAATAAAGTGAATCTTCTTTTTTTTTTTTTTTTTTTTACTAAAGCGACTTTCTTTAATGAATATTAATCATCAACATATATACACGTAGGCAGCAGGTTAATCCTAAAATCGTAAAAAAGTTCGGTGTGATTGACACTCGCTCATTATGCAAAGGACGCGAGCTGTAGCCTAGGTAACAATGTCACAGCCTACCAGAGTTGAAATAGACTTTCTGTTGTTGTGGTTATTTAAATGTAAATTCAGGTTATGTTAGATTGCTGCTAGACCGGCCAATTTGTACGGTGCCTCCATTTTTGAACGGGAGAGCAAAGAGTTTGAAAAAAAAAGAATTTTAAAGGCTAAACGCCAACAAATATGGGTTACAGCAGAATACTTTGTTAGATAAAAACCCATTGTGAATTTTGGAAAGAATTACATCTTGTTTTCATTACAATTCAACTTTTGGACTTTACAACGCTCTGGAGTTTTTGGAAATGTTTGGTTCACACAAGTTGGAAACAATCATACGCAGCCACGACTGGAATCTAGTTGTACAAATATTATTAGTATTATAATATTTGTACAACTAATTCAGTCGGGCAGGCTAATATGTATCCGCCGCTGTGCAAAAAATCTGGCTTTAAACACAATGAATACACGTGCAAAAAAACAAGCTGCAAAAAAGAGAGAGCTGATCTAGATATCTAAAGTTGACGTATTGGATCAAGCTTCATATGTTCGAAATATTCAGTACAGTCCTGGGAGATATTAACTGACACTGGATTACTTTTTGTTTTGTTTTGTCCAGATGTCAACATGTACCTGCCGAACAAGCTCTTCCGCTCTCCTCAGCCTTCGCTCAACCTGAACCTCCCAGAAGCCTCTCCACCTCAAGAAACTCAGGTTTGTCCTTTTAATAACGTTAGTTCATTCATCTACAGTCTTTACACCAGCCAATTTTCCCTTCAGTCATTCACTACTGTGATCATCAGCTTCGCCTTTAACTTTCCACCTCTGTCCGCCAGCGCCCAGAGGTGTCGGTCACAACAGAGAGCGTTATCCCACGAGATGCCAGCGGAGCCATCGACTACAACGCTTTAGCAGGGCTGCTAAAAGACACACAAAGTCTCCAGGACCAGGCTGACATACTCTACATCCTCTTCAAAGACAAGTGAGATACACAGTTTTATCCTGCTCAGCATCAAGTTCAGACTGGTTTCAACCTGGCTGCTCACTTCAGACTGGCTCAGGAACCATTATTTTTGTATTTAAGTTATTTTTACCTTAAAATTTTACCCACTTACTTTACATTTTGTCAGAGTGGGGCAAACTTATTATTAGTATAGTTAGGTTTTAGTAGAGATGTTAGCAGAGCTGGAAGTGTGTTTTTAAGATGGTAGCTATAGGAGAAGAGAAAGACAAAAGGCTCTGTAAAGAATCCAAAATTCACACAAAGTTGAAAAGCGAATTTTTTCCACTTTACCCTGCTGCCCTCAATTACAGTGTGTGTGTGTGTGTGTGTGTGTGTGTGTGTGTGTGTGTTTTCATTGCAGGGGTATGGACTGGGACACCAACCTGCACGGTAAAGGCTCCACGGTGAGATCTCTGCTGAGTGACCTTTATGAGAAGGCAGGTGAACTCAAAAGCTGGAGTCTCATCAGGATGATCTCTGGCATGCTGAGGAAGAAGGTGGAGGAGCTCGATGCGGTACGACACACACACGTGAACAAAGACACAGTTATAAATAAAACAGGGTGACATTCACTCAACAGTTTTTGTCTCTGCTAAGGAGGTTTTTTTCTCAATGTGATGTTAGACCTATGAATGTTTTGTTGTTAAATATGGTGAGAAATGTGGTCATGAACAGCTGATAACTTATCAGTGATCTGTTCCTATAATTGAGATCTTAATTAAGCGGTATTGCCAAAACCTTATGGGCTTAAATTAAAAAAAGATGGCATCAGATTTACAAGTGTGAGGCTTTCCCCTCCTCTCTTTGATGTCTGCCTGCGAGTGAGAGCCTCTCCTGAATAGGTGAATCTTTTCCTTGAGTCCTTCTGTGTTTGTTCCACAGCAATAACTATTAAAAAAAAATAACAAAAGCCCGTAAGATGAGTTTGCAGGCTAATCACTTCAACATACGTGAAATAAATGTTATTTTTGGTGTACAGTCAGTGAAGGAGTTCTTCACATGCTCTCTAGTTTAAATCTAAAATGACACACAAAAACCATCTGTACTCTCATTCGTTATTTAAGTGTTTGGGCAGCATTGTTTTTAGCTTTTTCTGCACATACTTTAAATTTGTAAACGGGCCTGCATATTGTTTTGTCATTGGTTATTGGTCTATCTCAGTATTCTTATAAATATTATTAGTTTACACTTGACTCGTATGTTGTTGTTCAATTTTACTCTTTATGATTACACCTATTTTATCACCTACTTATACATAATAGTTTTATGTTTGTGTTTACTTATCATTGTTTTTAGCTGCATGTGTATTTCTGTCTTCCTGTAAAATTGTGTTGAATATTGAAAGCAGCTTAAAACCGGAGTCGAATTGTTGTGTTCATGTGTCCTTGTATTTGCACACTTGGCCAATAAAGCTGATTGTGATTCTGACCTTACCACACGTTTATCTGTTCTCTGATTGGTTGTGATGTGTTCGTAGGCCTGCACTGATTTGCTGGCGCATCAGAAGCACCTGACGGTGGGTCTGCCTCCTGAGCCGAGAGAGAAAACCATCACTGCTCCCATACCCCCAGACCAGCTGGCTGCCCTCATCGACGAGGCCAGCGACAACAACATCAGCGTGGCCATACTCACTCAGGTGAGTCACGTCCTCCGCCGTCGCCTGTCCTCCTGTCTCCCTCTTTAATCTCTCTGCCTCCCGTCTTCTCCTCCCTCCTTCAGGAGATCATGGTGTACCTGGCTATGAGCATCAGGACTCAGCCCAGCCTGTTCAGTGAGATGTTCAGGCTCCGTATTGGTCTCATCATCCAGGTCATGGCCACCGAACTGGCCCAATCACTCAACTGCTCAGGTAAGGTGAGACAGGGAGGTGTGCTTTATTTTCTCAAGTTAGCGAACGGTCTTGTCACGAATTTCTTTAGTCTGACCAACAGTCCAAGACCCAAACCTACTCAGTTTACTGTCACAGCAGCAAAGTATGACACCAGAAAATATTCACGGTTGAGGAGCTGCAGTCAGTGAATTGTTGCTAATTTAAAAAAGAATAAAAAAAAACCTTAAAAAAAAAAATCCATTTACAAAATTGTTGCCGATTCATTTCCCGTCAATCGACTAATTGAACAACTGACTAAAATGCAGTTAGAGGCATGTAAATTGTGCTTTTGTTGTTCAATTCAAGACAGGCTGAATGTGTGAAAACATGTGAACCGCTTTATATGTAGGCTGTAACAAGTATTTTATTTCCAGAACCAGGGTCAATATCCAGAACTGGGAATGTTAAAAGGATAGTTCATCCTACAACTGAACTTAGAAAAAAAACAAACCTATTATTAAAAAATAAAACCTCCCCTCGGTCTGGGCAATATGGCCAAAAATGTTACCACGATATTAAATATTAATATCATTCTGTATCGGTAATAATTGCAATGAATGTCAAATCAGTATTTCTTTCTTTAGATTTTTGCTCCTGAGTGAAAGTTGGAGGTTTCTGATGGTTAATTGTGGTTTTAAACTTTTCTTTATGGTCAGAACAAATACTAGATGCCAAACAGTGGATCACTTCACAAATCTGAGGTAGAACTTTCAAAACAATTATGATAAAATCTATTTTCAACAAATATGCTATGAGTAAAATCTTTTTTCAGTCCCTTTTTCTCAGCAAAAAAAAGTTAATTATGAAAGACAGGAAAATTGGAGTTCACATACATTATTTCCACATCAAAATTTAAGGAAGAAGTGGTTTAAAATAACCCTGCCTTACTTCATCATCTTTTTTACTTTTTTCTTTTATTTGGACCCTCCATACAAAAAAAATGTCCTCCTGCTCTCTATTAACAGTTTCACTCTCCTACACCATGTTTTCTTGTCATTCTCTTCTCTTGTGGTTGTTGTCAAATCAGGTTAGCTGTGCATTACCACCCCAAGAGTCCTGCTATCCAAATCATGTTAACCTTGCAAGGCAGCTGGTATAACATGAAAATCCAGCCCCGATTTGCTCAAAATCAAAAGTTTTTACTCACTTTACAACGTTTCTGTCTCCAGACCTATTTCACACTGGAATTTTACCTGTTATTTTTATTATATTTTCTCACTGGTAAACTTATTTTACTGGCTTTTGAATAATGTGTGTGTGTGTGTGTGTGTGTGTGTGTGTGTGTGTGTGTAGGAGAGGAGGCTACAGAGAGTCTGATGAGTCTCAGCCCATCAGAACTGAAGAATCTCCTCCACCACATCCTCAGTGGGAAAGAGTTTGGGGTGCAGCGCAGCGGTCAGTCCACAGTCCTCTATCACACAGAGTCAGACCAGAGTCCAGTGTTTCCCCTATATACTTTCAACAGCGGTGCACCGCCGCTGCTGAATCATGACCGCCACTACTAAAATTTCCCACGATCATTAAACTATGCGCTACAAATGTTTTCACTCGCACACTGTGCAAGCTCGGGCAACACTCAATGCTTGGCTCGCTTCTTGTCCTCGTTCTATGCCGAACATCTACATGACAGATGGTGTTATAAGAGCAGCGTAACTCCTGCGTAGCGAGTGTTTGATTGTCCGAGCGGCAGAAAGTGACGGTGGAAAATATTCTGGCAGTAAATGTACGGTGTCGGTTACGGTGTGTCTGCCTCTTAAGACCAAGAAAAGTCTGTCTGTTGTTTTCCCACCTGCTGGAAAAGTAAAGCCTGTTAGCGCTAGCAAACACCACCCCTCCCCTTCAGACTGCGCAGCTGAGCAGGGAAGCTTATACAGTGTCCTAGGCTGCGTCTTCTGGCTGCTGTGTAACTGAACATTAGCTCCATTTATAGAAAGTAACTGGTAGCTGTATTTTATTACTGCCTACTAGTCCAATGTTGAGAACATCAGTTACAAACAGACTAAACTGGCGTAGCCTGCAGCTCTGCCCTGTACAGACTGATTCAATTATATGAGTGTGAGAAAGTGGTTGTTAGGAAAAGAAAGGACGGAGGTGACTGTGGAGGAGCTGAGGTTAGTAAAGCTAATTAGTGATGCAAACTAGTCCTTCTAAGCTAATGAGGAGACGTTTCTTTTTGGATTTTAATGTGCAAAGTTTCTCATGAGGTTTCTCATGTTGCCCATTTTTTATATTAACGTCTACAGATAAATGTCAAAGGCTGTAAAATTAAGACACAAAAGGCAAACATGAACAGTCGTATCTATAATGATTGTGAGATCATATTAACAGGGTTTTCCTGCCGTTAAGGTTTACGGGTGCCGTAAATGTAAAATCACTGTGGAGCATCAAAACCAACAAAATTACTTTCCACAAATCTAAAGGTTGCAGTTCCTCCAGTAGACTGATCTTTGGGTGTTGATTATTTATTATCTGCTCTAGCTTTTCCAACTATTTGTTCAGAGATATGGTGAAAATAATGGCCCAATATGATGTGAATTACATATTTTTCATTGGAAACGTAAAATTTTCTTGGGGGAGCACCCCCTAACCCCCCAACCAACACCAAAACATTAATCTAAAGCTCACATTAAACGGGGAAAACACTGCAGTTTTAAGCTATTCTAAGGTGCATCACATGCTCATGGACACAAGAGCAATGTTGCTGAGACATGTTGTGTTAAACAAATATTTTGCTTCGCCTCCCTCGCCTAGTGGAAACACTGGAGTCTGTCACTCACGTTTCTTACGTTGCTGTGAGGTTCTCATCGAGTGGGTTTTTTGTCCTCCTCCACAGTTAGAGAGATGGATGCCGGCGTCAGTCCTGCCATCTCCATCCATCACCTGGGCAATGTGGGCGCCACCAAGAGCGAACGGGCCGGCATCAGCAAACTGAAGAGCGACATGAAGATGGTAGGACCCAAGCACACTGGAATAAAGAGTGTAGTAGCTGATAAATATTTACAGGAGAGCTCTAGTTATAATACACATTTTCCACATTCTTATCGCTATATTACATCAAATATCTTTCTAGCACTGTTTAAAAAAACGAATAAAACTCTCTCTTTAAAAGAGGACTGAAGAAGAAAACAAACCGTTTATCACCCCACAGACCAACTGTCAGCGGACTGGTACTAATTCATTCTCCAGTGTGTCCTTCAGAGTGCTGTTGAGACAAAGTACAATAATGACGATGTGGGCGAAAGAGATTTATAGAGGAGAGGATCTTATTTTGAAAATATTTTGCTCTTTGGCAAACTGACTTTTGTCTCATTGCAGCTGGAACACAGGTTGTCTTTGACGGATCCGAGCAAGGTGATGATGATGATGATGAGGATGATGTTAGACGCAGATGTTGAGTTAAATCAGGTGGTGATTCACCCGGCTAATTGTGCAGAAGTGAAAGGGCGAGGAGATCTGTGGAAATCATTTTAAAGAACGATGAAGCTGATTGTTGGTAATTGAGAAAATTGAGATTTGTGCTCCTGATAAAATGATCAATAGAGGGAAATTAATTAATAGTTGATCTTCAGCTTTAAAATAAATTACTATAGCAGCTTGTCGACTGTGATTTATTAATGACGTGGTTTCTGTGTTGCAGGCAGAGCACAGGTTGTCCTTAACGGATCCATTTAAGGTGATGATCACATGAAGGATTATGAACTAACTTCTTAATTTCTCTTTCATTCTGCAAAGACATCAGTTATTAATCAATTTAGTTAAGTAATGAAGCTGAAATCCAAAATATTCTGTTAATTCACCTTCCATGTAAACATCACCAATCAGATTGATCAGAATATCGAAGCCGTCCTAATTTCTGCCAGTTACGACTGAAATGTGTTCCAGAGCTTCCTACTGCATCTCACTGTCTTCATCAGCTGATGGAGGACGCTCCGTTATAGATGTTCAAACCCGGTGTTGGGCTGTAGTCAACAAAACAATTGCATGTTCAAGGTTTACTCGCTCGTATTTTCCTGAGCTTTCAACTTTAGTTGAGCTTACTTTGTCAGCTACTGTTTCCAAGGGTCAGAGGAGGAACTGTGAAGCTCAACTTTGAAGCCGACGTGGATGAGAAGCCCCAAGAATAATGGGAAGTTTGAACAGTTCCTCGATAAATGAGCACGCTCCATCTGCTGATTAAGCAAGTGGACCCTTGAGTCGAGATTGTTTTAACGGTGTAACCCAGGTTGTCTTTGACAGATCCACTAGCAGAGGTGATGATGATGATGATGACACGCCTGGCTCTGGAGTTGAAAATGAGTTTCAGCTATGATGAGATGGATCTTATTAATGTGTCATTGGCTTTGCTGTGGAAAAAGCAATATGAACTTGCACCTGGTTGTCAACGAGTAGTGCAATTTAGCGTTTGAACAGCGTTTCCTGTGTTGCAGATGGACCGCAGGTTGTCTTTGAGTGACTCAGTTAAGGTGATAGTGATAAAATAAATGAGAATCTTTATGAAGTGAGGGAGAGTTAGACGCTGAGATTTGACTGCGGCTGGCTTCATCAAACAGAGTAATGGTTAGGTTGTAACTGTATTCTAATGCCGATTCAGAGGCTTTACAGGTTGTCTTTGACAGAGCCGGTCAGAGTGATAAGGTGAAAAGGTTTTGACCTGTTGACTTTGATATTATCCCTGAATTAACTGATCCATATCTGTTTCATACGCAGAGACAGCTTAAAAAGCTTGTAGGCCTAGGAAATCTGTGATTTTTGCCATTTCAGTGGTGTTAAATCACCTATTCAGCGCTCACTCATGATGAGAAACGGAGGTACTGGACTCGGATTTGGGTGTAAACTGGTTTGAAGGAAGTTAAAGTCCTTAATCAGGGTGGATTTTTTTTTTCCATTTCAGCTCGACCAGTCACTGACGTCCTTTCACAAGGTGACAATAATAACAACACTTACACTTGGTTTTCCGGGTGTTGATTCATCTGAAGAAATTAACATTAACTAAAAGTTATGGAGCAGCTCATAAGAGCCATTAACACTCTGCTACCTTGTGGCTGCTTATTTTCAGTCTAGCAGGGACGCAACTTTAATATCTGTAATATCTGTGTTGATAATTAGTTTTTCAGAGTAGAGCTGCAACTAATGATTGCCTTTATTATCAGTCTAGTCACTCATTCTATTATATGTATTATTAGTTCAGTGGAAAAAGAAGAGCAGCATATATTTACAGTTACAGAAAGTTTTACATTAATTAACTGTCAATTGATTAATTGTTAAATCGGCTCATTGTTTCAGCTGCTATTTTTACGGGGCATTAAAGTATACTTAAAATAAAATAGACGCAGGCCAGTTAAGTTGCTATTACAAAGTTTGGTGTAAGTTTGGTCTGTGTGTGCTGAGTTTGGAGCCACCCGGGCTTTGAATTAATGTACAGTGAACTAATCAGTTGTTTTCTGTCGTGAAAATTATATTCCTGTTGAGGACACAATTTTGAATTTCTACAATTTCTAACCTTTTTCTTGTTTCCTGTCCTGATTTTGATTCATGCACGGTCAGAATCCACTGGCTTTGCGGTTGTTTGTAATCATTGTTTAGATCTGTCACACTTATTTCTATTACCTATTGCACGGTTTTGTGGTTTTCATTTTGTGCATCTTCTTTTGTTTGTTTTCTCTCCCCTCCTCTCTGCTCTTTTTCTGCCTCTCAGGGCATGCGATCTCAGTCCATGGACGTAGAAAACTTTGAATCTGGGGTAAAGATTTGTCTATTAGCCAGATATTTCTGACTTTTTTTTTGTAGTTGCCAGGTTTATACGCTTCATTTGCTTTGCGCCTGAGCTCATAGGAAGAGGGCGCTGTTTCACCAGAACAAACGCAGCTTTAAATCATCGTGTCTCGTTCTGACCGTTCAGAAATACCGGCTGCAGTCCATGGAATCTCTGGACATTCCGGAGTGCATTCCGGTTGCCAAAGATACCAGACATGGCCAATGGCTGCGCAGGAGGCGTCTGGACGGGGCGCTGAACCGAGTCCCGGTCGGTTTCTACCAGAAAGTCTGGAAGATCCTGCAGAAGGTCAGTCTTCACACAGACTCTGAACTCTGAACTAAGTTATTAAAGGTTCAGTGTGTAAGTTTTAGTGGTATCTGGTGGCGAGGGTTGCGAATTGCAACAATTGCAACCAACTGCTCAAGTCACGACTCACCTCCCACTTTCCAAGCGTGGAGGAGAAGCTGTTGTGCTCTATTTGTCCAAATTTCATTTCTCTTCTTACTTCTAGCAAACCAGACAAGTACCACTACGTCTTCTTATTTGTACATATTCAATGTAGTAACGAAACGCGTACTGTAGAAACATGGCGGCGCAACATTTAGATAGAAGTGGCTCATTCTAATGTAATAAAAACATAATGGTTTGTTATGTAAGGTCTTTAACTAACTTAGTTGTGTATAATATCTTGCATGTCTTTCAATAGATCCTCATAAATATTACACACTGAACCTTTAATTAAAATACGTGGTTAATTGTACATCTGATGCCATCCCAGCGGTGCTGGGAAAATCGACCGGCACACCGTCAATCTAGGGATACGTTGGATCCTCCAAACTGAGGATAGAAAGGCTGCCTTTGAAGGAGCCTTCAAAATGGGACAGCCCATTCAAAGGATGCTGCCTCTGAATTGAGACACAGCCAGTGTATGTGCACTAATGTCCTAGTTTGAGTCTTATCCTGTTTTTGATCATAGTCAGGATATGGCGTTTAGGAAAACCTGGTCATTCATATCCTCGAATATGTAATCATAACAGTATCCACTTTTCTGATCATGTACCTGCAGTTGGATCTTGATTTCTCACCATCTCAGCCATTATATTCTCTACGTACAGAGAATGAAACCTGGATAAGGTGTTTACATGCCACAGTATCCCGGTTCGAGTGTACTCCAGGTAGCGTATCCAGGTCAGAGGTGGAAAGTAACAACTTACAATTACTATTAGGCCAAGCTCCCCTGTAGTTTGCACCCTGCTTGTAACATGAGTTGGTAAAGAAGTACTAGTACTACCATACTATGAAAAAGAAGTTTTCATAGTATGGTAAGAGGCTTTGCTCAAATTAGCCAAAAAGACATCGGTGCGTGGCAGTGCTAATGTTGGTTGGCACTAGCAACCTGCTGGTAACTAGTTAATTAAAATGGTTAGACCTATTTTAATTTTAAAAAATGAATTATGCTAACGCTTATGAAGTCACATTAAAATTACCACCTGTGAGAATGTAGCCTAAATAGGGATATGACTTCATATACAGTCCAGTGTTTCCCATTTTCCCAGCCCAGTGCCACCGTCAGAATCTGTTCCGCCACCGTTACATAATGAAGCAGAAATATTCTCAAAACTTCTCATAATAACATAAAAGGTCTCTAACATTGCCCCATTGCTTTGGCAAAGTATCAGTCAAATGAACTAAAATCTGGCTTTGTTCCCTTATCAAATCCCAAAAGACTGCGATTTAACTAAATGTGTGTGCACACTGAAAGCAAATCCAGCGTTTTGGGCGGCTTGATTTTTACAAAGCCAATGCAAAGGCGTGAATTCCTGTCAATTCACTGTGGGCGTTGCAAAAGAGGTGTTTGTCGCGACATTCGCTGGTTCGCACCAGTTAAAATTTTTCAACTTGGGCGAGAAATTCGCTTGACACGATGTTGCGAAAGCCTATCAGCGGTGAGATTGTCCAAACATCACCGGCGGCTTCGGAGAACTGTTTGGAGAGGACCAGGCGAGCGGTGTAATGACAGTCCACAGGCCGACGGAGAGCTGCTAAAGAACGGGGAAGTGGACGGGGAGCATCGCTGCAGCTTTCGGACAAATAAACACCCGTAGTAGTCTGGATTCTGCTCTGACAACTACGCCGTTTACCCGTGGGAGGAGCTCAGAGTTAACTGTTTTTATTAAATTAGCTTTTTACTTTAGTTTTTGGGATTACAACTTCATTTATCTTCACTCGCGCTTCTCAGCAGCTAACGTCCGCGTCCGGTTATATATATATATATATATATATATATATATATATAACCGGACAAAGCTGGACATTACTTGAAGAAAAGAAAGCGAGGTAGTTCAACTACCTGGTGAGTTCAGAAAATGTGTGTCTGTAACTTTATTCCAGTTATCGTTGTACTTTACTGTGAACAGGTTAGCATAGCATAGCCCTGATCAATCGAACTCCATTCAGAAAACAAACATTTTGACAAGTTGTTGTCCTGCTGACTTGCTGACAGATCTGACAAAGCATGAATTCATATGTCTAACAATTCGGCATCACATTGTAGTTATTTCGGCATCAGTTTTATCCGTTTATTGCAATTAAATCACAGCCAAGGGTTTACTTTGTGTTCATAAAGCTGTAGTATTTGCGGGTTGTGTTTATTCGCTTATCATGTTGTGTCAAAATTCACAACCTGGGTTTTCCATATGGCCATCTAATCATCCCCCAGCGTAACTGGCTCTATATTTTCCTCTTCATCTGTACCTCAAGCCGATGTGTGGTGAGCGTTTTTGTGCAAATGGCTTCTGTGCATCACCCAGGTGGGGGCTACACATTGGTAGTGGTTGAGCCCCCCCACTCTAGAGCGCTTTGAGTATCTAAGATAACATGACAATCCATTATCATTATTATTATAATGAAACAGAACCAGGATACTAGTGTGCATGTAAACACCCTCACAGCCTGATGGAGGAGACCTTTGGAGAGCGTTTTTTAGTTCATCAGTTCAGATAATCTGCTTTTTCACATTTGTTTTTGCAATTTTTAATTGTTTCTTATTTTATATAGCATGTACAAAGGTCTGGAATAAAAGTCATAAAAGAAATGGGCACAAATTAAGATTTTAGAATTTCTAAAAAAACAAAATAAATTTACGCTAAATTATTTCTAGAGCTTTAAAATTATACACATTTTGTTATACATTGTCTTCTAGTGCCATGGTTTGTCCATAGATGGATTTGTCCTTCCTTCTTCAACCACCAGAGAGGTAAGACATCCACTTGATTATTGTCCACAAAAAAAAAATTGACTTAATTCTTATGTTAGTGTCTTAAATTTTTGCTGATTTGTTGTTGTATCCTTTCCCACTTTTATTCACTTTTTTTTATGTCACCATACATGAGGTTTGGGGTTAGATAGCATTTTATGAAATCTAAATCCGTTTAGCCTTCAACTTTTTTTTTAGTAATAAAAGTTATTATTTTGAAACCTCGAGTATGTCATGTTGGCCATCGCCATCTTGGTTTTTTTGGAACTACACTTGACCATATTTGGACTTACCGGAAAAATGAACAGCTGACTCCTAATAAGATTTTTCATGGCACTGATCAAATGTACACAGTGCAGTGGATATGAGTTGCCTTTATTTAACAGCTCTAGCCTGATTGACAGGTCGCCATGATAACGACTTGTCAATCACAAGATAGCCACGCCCTAAAGCACGTGCTGCTTTATCGTTTAGTTTCCTCTAAATAGGATGATAATTTACCAAATGAGCATCATGCTGCGTTGAAGAAGAGTTGAAACTAGCGACTGAGACCATAAACTGATTAGGAAAGTGTTTACTGAGGTAATGAATCAAGTGAGAATTAGAGTCACTTCTTTTTGCAACCAGTGGAGTCGCCCCCTGCTGGCCATTAGAAAGAATGCAGGTGGAAGACACTTCTTCTTGGGCTTCACTTTTCAGACCAGGAAGTTCCCACTTGAACGAAAGATGTCCCACATTATATTTTAGACAAATCCATAGTCCTCCTATTCCATCTTTTCTCCCGCTTCCTTCTCTTTATCCTATGCATTCCCTCTCCAGATGACACCGGGAGAGATTAAATTCTCCCTCCACGTGGAGACTGTTTTGAACCGCATCCCTCAGCCTGAGTACCGACAGCTGCTGGTGGAGGCCATCCTGGTGCTCACTATGCTCGCGGACGTGGAGATCCCGAGCATCGGCTCAATCATCCACGTGGAGAAAATCGTCCACGTTGCCAACGACATGTTCTACAAGGATCAGGTGAGCAGGACATCAAAAGACACTAAAATCCAGTGTGAAAATCTTTGTGGTCAATTGATGCAGGATTTACTTCTTTCCTTCTCCTCCAGAGGGACCTGGGAGCAGAGGAGCACATCCTGGAGAGAGACCCGTCCACCGGAGTGTGCCGGCTGCTGTACGACAGCGCCCCCAGTGGCCGCTTCGGGAGCATGACCTACCTCACCAAGGCAGTGGCGGTGTACGTGCAGGACTTCCTGCCCAGTGGGGCCTGTGCGGTGCAGTGAGAGGACGCCCCAAGAAACCAGAGCAGGGGTGAATCCACTCAGATGATGAATATGAATATGAAAAGAAGTTAAAGCTAAAGTTTGCAACATTTTTTACATAAAAATTACAATAAATTAACAGCACATGAATATGAGTTGTTGTATGTTGTCACTGTGTGTGTTAGTGCAGAGTTTAACAGGATCAGAAACGTGTATTTATGGGGCATCAACACAAAGTCCTCAGTGTTTCGGTGACCCAGTCTTCATGGCAACCTCTTCTTCACCTGTTCTTCCACTGTACTGTACTGCCAGATAGTCCGACAACACTCAAAACTGTTGCAGCAGCTCTTGTGCCTCCACATCAACTTGTCTTTGTGCGGCTAAACGGAAACAAATCTGGCTGTATTTTTCATGAAAAGACCAAAAACCAAAGTTTCTCAATATTGTCTGACTTCTATTCCCTCTCTATTTGCCTGTTTGTGCCTAGTAAAGACGTACATACATATACTTTAATTTTTTAAGAAAACACTCTAAACTGCTCTAAAACTCTGTAGTTTTCAACACTTACTTAAACAGGAGTAAAAAGCATATTTGTGGGGGACATTTGGTGGATTTACTGCAGCAGGACAGTGACTCAAAATAAACTACAGTGTCCAGGCTTTAAATGGTTTTTGAATAACAGTGCACACACAGGTATAAGACATCAGGCTTTGGATACAAGACTTTGTTTTTGGTCTTTTTACATGGTTTGTTGACGATAAGAAAAATATAGAAAAATCACCAGACTTGCATAAAGTGACAAGGATTAATTTTCGATCCTCTGCTCATGCAGGTCTAATGTAAGAACTAAGAGTTGATTTTGATCAATGGAAATGAACGTGATTTGACCCTCATAAAGCATTTCAGTTTCTTCACAGCTAAGTAAACATGAACTTTCAGCCAGAATACACAGTTTAAATACAAATCTTATCATTCTGTGTTCATCTAGAACTCCAGAGACTCTGTTGACTTTGCAGCTTTAACATAAAGTTTTACAAAATCTAAACTAAATAATTCTTCTAACTGGTACTAATTTATTACGACACATATGTTTTGCATTGCAGCTCGCCTGCTAAAACTCATGCTGTATGATGTTTAAACAATGACAAACATTAGATAATCTATAACCTATTTATTTTATTGCTCTTAAATGATAATTTAAAGGAAGCTTCAACAGATATCAGATGTGTCTGAAAGAGGACACGGGGCTGTTCTTGGAGATTTCTTCAATGCCTTAACAGCTGTTCTTTTATTTAACTATGCAAAAACAGAAGATTGTGTCATAATTAAAACCGTTTTGTTCATTTTTTAACACGTGAAGAACTGTTATTGTGATGATTTGTTGAAATAAAAGCTTTTTCTGCATGCACTTGTTTTGAATGCAGTGCTTTCTAAGTCAGCTTGATCCGTGAAATTCAGATTTCTGTCCTCTTAAAAAGGGAAATGCCTTAATTTAATGAACTAAACTGTCATTTTGTTTTGAGTTCTTTTGGTGTAATTGCAGTAAAACTTTCGACCGTTTACTCAAATCTGTTATTTTACATTTGTATGTACACATTTAACTGTTTTAAGGATTCAGTGTCTAGCACATAGAAGATGTTACAGAGAATAAATTGAATGTAATACAATAATGTTTATGTTTTAACTTTTGCTATTGGTGTGAAACGTGTGATGCCTCTTGGTTAATTGTACAATAACCGACTGATACTTGAGTTTATTTTGTGATATTAGAAGATGTGTGAGCGGCACACTCTGTGTGAACTCCAAAATAACATGGCAGAATGGGAGTGAGTCACTTCTCCGCATAATACCGTCCGCTGAACAGCTAGTGGATGTTTTTCTCGCTTGTGAAACTAATTCTGTAATAAAACTGAGATGAAATACGTTATTTCTGAGAATTTTTTTGCTTTAAGGTTGCTTTACATCTGCTGGGGATAATGTGTCCTAATCTGGGTCTCTTCAGTAGTTGCTTGACAAAACTCCCAATTTAAGGCCCACTATATATTTGCTCAATTTTCCACAATTTCCATGAAAATGGATCTGTTGACATGCAAGCTGAGTAGCTGTTATGATCTCTGCCCTTTCAGGACTTCTCCACCTTGCTGGCTTAAAGACGATGTTTGAAAGCTACCAGACATAGCTGATAAGTGGACCTTGAGTTGTCAAACTTGTTTCCAAGGTCTCCAATAATTTATATATATATATAATATGATTTATTATTTGACGTTTGTTGGATGAGTAGGCAACTTTGCTCATTTGACTTCAAAATAAATTTAAGAAGTCCTGTCTTTATTTGTACATCAAAACTTTGACACTACTTGTTCTTAGAACCTTTTAAAATTAGTTGTTTGTTTTTGTTTGCAGATAAATAATGTAGGTAAATACATCCAGCAGGTGGCACAACAAACTCATTACAAAAGGTGCGTTCGAGATGACGGCGCCTGACTTTCGCCGACTTGATGGTCTAACGTGAGCTGCAGGTGACTGCACGCTTGTGTGTGAAGCCATAGCAGCCCTCAACAAGGTGTCTTGATGAGGACATCAGGAGCCTTGCTCTCACCTCTCCTATCTGTTGTTGTTTACATTTACATTTTTTCATTTAGTTGAGGCTTTTATCCAAAGCGACATACAATTGCTATATATGTCAGAGGTCGCACGCCTCTGGAGCATCAAGGGGTGAAGTGTCTTGCTCAGGGACACATTGGTGTCCCACAGTGGATTCAAACCCGGGTCTCTCACACCAAAGACATGTGTCTTATCCACTGCACTGTTGTTGTATGTTGTTTACAGTGTACATTTGCTGGGAAATGATAGGTGAGGAGGGAAATGTTGTTTGTTAATTGGTGGTGTACAGTGCTGTGGAAAAGAATCCCCCCCACCCCCACAAGTCTAACATCTTGGATCAGGAGAAGTCTGTGGCTGAAACTCCTCTTATTTATTGTCTGGACATAAGTGTCAAGTTGAAACATAGTTTCTCTGGAATTGACTCTGGAGTTCATGTCCTTTTCAACTCGAATCTCCAAAACAAAGTTGAAAACAGAGGGGGAATGTTACTCAAGGCCTGGAACGGCTAAAACTGAATATTAACAGGGTCTATAGTTGCCTTTTTACACATTGTCTTGTCAACTTGATCGGTTTCCTGTCTGACTCTGACTTACATGTTTGAATGGAGTAGAGTGGCTTGATGGGTGAGTCTCAGGTTCTGCATGCTAACCTTTGTTAACTAGCACTTACCTGAAAGTACAGCTGAAGTCAATGGGAAGGTAATTAGTTTTGCAAGTATTCGGTGATAGACCAAACAAATGATGATGGTGCTAGTGGAAAAGTCTGGGGATACACGAAAGTTATTATAATTTATTCCAGTATTGGATTGATTGTTCAATAGTTGTCAAGAGCTAGCATGGCTAAAAATTAAGAAATTATGAAGTAGGATGTAAAATCAGTATCAAAGGAAAAAAATGAAGTCAGAAAAAGGGAATATACTGTATCATGTTAAACTATGAAAAGTTAAACACAGACAAAAATACATGACCTGGGTTATAGACATCTGAAAAAGTAAACAGACAGGAATAAACACAGACTGTGTGCAGGCCTGAAAATATTGATTTCTGACGTTGAGCATATACTGTATATACAAACTTGTCACCATCAAATTCTCCTGCTGTATTAAAATAATAGTCCTGATCAGTGTTTCGTCTGCCTAATCAAACAAAGTTAAACTAAAGCAAATAGTCTTTAGTTGTTGGAGCAAAAAAATGTTTAAATGTAAAACATATGACCCAGTTTGCAGCAGTCAGCAGTTCATAAATCTTCCAATGCCCGTTCAAAAGATTTCTCAAGATGCATGTGATGCATTGGCCTTGTGGTGAACAGCTTTTATGTAGCCTACACATCTTTTTTATTTTGTCTTATTTCATTTATTCGCTCAGTTTCAGGCAGCTTGCACAATAAAATATGTGATCAATAAGTGAAACCAAATGTGTTCGAAGGGGGTCATTCCTGTGTTCTGCAGATTTATATGGCACATAATGGGAACATGTTAAAGGGGCCTCTGGTACTAAAACACTTGATGCTTGATTATAACTGGATTACACCAATCATTTATATTTTTTGTTAGCCGTGCTAGCGCTTTAGCTTTAGCCATTTTCCAGACTAGATATTGCAACAAAAATTTCCATTAAGTTTACAGAAACATTTAGAGGTTTGACCTGAAATGGAGACAGCAGATTTTGACCTTTTGCAGTTTTTGACTTGCCTCGGTTTACTCTGCGCCAAGAATAAGCTAGCTTGTTCTTAAACGATTAAAGACAATATGTATGTGATAGTACTAGTTAAAATACTCACATTTCATAGTTACTTTCAGTGTGTAAGTTTCCACTGTAGCTTGTGGTAAACAAACTTTATGTGAATAGGCCTACTAATTGCTCACCGCTAACAGATGCAGAAGCTAATGCTGAGCACTTGTTAACAATAAGCCCTTTTCATACATGGAGTTCATAACATCGGCAGGCTTTAATCTCTTTATGTGATTTCTTGATTTCTGTCTGGACACTTAAAACATACTTCCACACAACAGTCACTGCAGGAAAAGTGGGATTGTTGGGAGTTAATGGCACTTTAAATTCCTCTGGAAGTTCAGGTTAATGGCTGCTCATAGGAATTTTTGGCATATGCCGAAAACGGTCAGGAACTGACATGAGCTTTGTTTGTCCCCATGACCCCCTATCTCCTAGGCTTTCACATGCCAATGATAATGCTGTGAGCGGCTGTGGCTCAGGAGGTAGAGCAGTTTGGCCCTTAATCGGAAGGTCGGTGGTTCAGGCTGTATGTCGAGGTGTCCTTTGGCAAGATACTGAACTCCAGTGTGTGAATGTTAGTTTCTGTTTGAGCACTTAGGCTCAGTCAATGAATGTGTGTGAATGGTGAATGCAGATGTAGTGTAAAAGTGCTTTGAGTGGTCGAAAAGACTAGAAAGGCGCTATACAAATATAAAAAAAAAAATTTAAAGGCTACAAATGCAGGTAAGACACCACTGGTCCAGAGTTGACATCAGGCAAAACAGGGCTATATACACTTTAGCCTACTAACATAGGCCTATACTAATGGCCATACATACTACTGGCCGTATACTAAACCCATTTACGTGGCCATACATTCCTGTCATCGGACTTACGCTTCTCTGTAAAACATCACCAGGAGCCTGACCTTCAGTGTTGGTTCGTTGATCGTTTAATAGAAGCTTTGTGCTTAAAGTAATCCCTATGTGTAATCCCTGTTTTTACAAAATGTACCTGAAGTCTGATTACGTCTTTATTTTCTGAACTGTAACGGAATACAGTTACTTTATTTTTGTATCCTGATTATGTAACGCCGTTACATGTAATCCGTTACTCCCCAACTGTGTTTGTCGATGCAAGTGACGACGAAATTTAAAGTAACCGTTATTTCTATTGTCCTCTTTTTTGTAATCTTTCAAGCTTTTTTTTTTTTTACTTCAAAACATGTGACTACAAATGAAAAATAATGCAGAGGAAACACTTAACCAAGATTAAGCACATTTACTTACTCTATACCGCTAGAAGATTTGCAAATCTTAACAAGACAGAACCACATTTCTTCCTTTGTGCAGACATTGTTTTTTTGTAGAATGGGATGTAATCACGGGTCCTCCTGTACAATCGTGTCTGAGCGCCTATGTTTCAGTAACCATACTGTCATACACAAACCACATACTGTGAGAAATTGTCGCCTAGGATACCTGTCCATTTCCTCAAGGATAATAAAGTCTTTGCTTGTGAAGGCGGAGAGGGAACAAGCAAAGAGAACATTTCCATTTATCCACATGAAGTGTTTGATGCACAGAAGTGCTGTGTTTCATCAGTAAGTCTTCTGTTTATCCAAAAACTGATTACTTCCATGTTCCTCTCCATCTTGCATGTTAGCATAGGTTTCACTCTGCTCCTCTGCAAAGCTTCCCGCCTCTTCAGTTACATACTACATCCTATGCAAATGTGAAGCACGCATTTAATACACATCCTGGAACAACTGTACTCAGCACATGAATACGTCCATTGAGAATGAAAAGACCATCATATATGCAGTTTCACACTGTTTCAGTTTGTGGAACGAATGTGGTCATTTAATCACTAATTTGACCTTTATATAAGTATTCTGTAGGAACTCCACTCAGGGGTTTTTGAAACTGTTTAGGGGAGAGCGAGGGGGTTTAAGACAGTTTTTACTTGAGGCGTCTTTAAAGTGACAGTAATTCCTCCAACTAAAACATGCACATATATGTCAGTATGTGGTGCATCCCTGTGAATTATCACTTTGGATCTAATATAAACTATTTTTAAAACATGGCTTTCCAAAGAAATGTGGTCTTCTTTCCCCATATGAACCCCTGAATAATGCACATGTATATATCTGCAACGTTGTTCTTTATTTATTTTATTTTATGTCAACTGTATGTTTGTCTGCGTGTAGCACCTTATCACCACAGCAAATTCCTTGCATGTGTAATACACTACTTGGCAATAAGGCTCCTTCTAATTCTGCTGAAGAACACTGTGTGCAAGGCAAGAGTGCCAGATGACTCCTGCCCTGACAACGTTTGATGGATAGTGACGTTGAGAAAGTAGCCAAGTTTGACATCAGGCCACTGGAGTGTAAACTTTTCATAATATGATGTGAAAGAACAGTAAACACATTTTTAAAACAGCACTGATACGACACCAGTTGATGTGTTATCCGGTCTAATTAAAGGCTTAACTTACTCAAAGTTACCGCAGCGCACATGCCTGGGTGGTTTATGCCTCATACTGTACACTGCAGGGCCATAAGTATGTGGACAGCCCAAAGTTTTACCCCTTAACAGCCTCGACTATTCTGGTTTCAGCTTTCAGATTTAGGAACCATGATGTCAGGATTTGCTCTCATTCAGCCACAAGAGCATAAGTGAGGTTGGCTACTCATGTTGGGCGACAAGGCCGGGCTTCTGATTTGTCCCAAAAGTGTTGGATGGGATTGAGGTCAGGGCTCTGTGAAGGTCAGTCAAGTTATTAACCATATTGCCAGACAAGAAAGACAAAAAAACAGAACACATTCAATGAAACCCTTTTTATTGTTTTATTTTCTGTTATAAAATCTAATGCAGACCTTTTTTTTTAATTGCCTCTTTCTGGGCATGGCAGCTATGGTATGGTTAAGTTAGTAAAGGATTCATTATCCTTCATTATCCCTTTTATTTTATTGTATTTTACTAATTTTATGTTTATCTTAAACGTGTATTTTAGTCTTTTCAATGTTTTCATGCTTTTATCTTGTATTGTTTTTGTAATATTGTCTCTTGGGTATTATTGTCTTTACACTTGTTAAAGCACTTTGTAACTTGTTTTTGAAAAGTGCTCTACAAATAAAGATTATTATTATTATTATTATTATTATTATTAATATTATTAGGTAACTAAAGCCCATAAGGAAAGGTTAGGGAAAGATAATGGTTATTGTTAAAGGATAATTTCGGTATTTTTAAACCTGGACCCCAAAAGTTATAAAATCCGTGCAGTTGATGGCTTTAACTGGCAGCTGCGCAACGTATTCCTTCGGGATAATTGGGCCTGTCCACAAAAAGTGCTTCTTTTTGACACCAACAGGCTCTGACTGTTAATATGAGGTGTCTGACAAACTGATGGAAAGGATCCCTACAAGTGTCTCCGGGTGACACCGTTTGTTTTTAACAGGAAACTGAAGTCTCGCTCACGGACAATTCTCATTAAATCTCATGAGAGGCAAGATGTTGCAGGAAATGCCGGTGGTGTGTTTGTGGACTTATTTTGATGGACACAATTGCCCCGCAGGAATACGTTACAGCCACGGCAGCCAGTTTGCGACTGCCAGCTGAAGCCATCTACTGGATGGATTACAAAACCTTTTGTACCTACTAGTCATTTCGACACCAAACATGTTTAAATAGGGCCAAGGTTTAAAATGAACTCCACTGAAAGTCCAACTCAAATTTCTGCTAGCTTTGGGCACAGGGTTATAGCCCCAAATGGTTGCCACAAAGTTGGAAGCACACTGCAATTCTGCAGTATGAAGATTTGGCCTCATTGAAAAAAAGTGGATCTAAGCACGAAAAAATAGACCAAAAGTACCTTTGGCCATATAGCTAAGTGATCATTTATATCAAAAATCCTTCAGGACACATTTTTTCTTCTTGTGGATTACATGATTTCCAGCCCTCTCTCAATCTCTTATGCATGCACACTTGGCTCACCTCCTGTCATTGTGAAAGACCGACCATCTGAACGCCAACAGCTGTTTGACTTTTGGACAGTGACAGCGCATAAAAAAAATGCAAAACTCGGGAGTGTTAAAGCGGATGAGTCAGAGGGCAGGATTCTGCAGTGTAAGCGCTACAGATGTATTAAATGAGTTGCAGGAGTTTACGATTAGTGCTGGTGTTTGCTGCAGCCAAAGCGAGACTACGTGTGAACATCTAGGAGAGATCTGCTGAGCATGTTTATACAAGTCTTGTTTCCAGGCAGCTTTTGTGCTAAAGTTCCCAACTCTTGCTTTTTCCAGAAAACAGTGCAGAGACAGTTCATGTGCTCTGAAGGGGAAAAACATGACCAACAGACCAACATTACAAGTTCAATTTCAAAAACAGCATTATTCTTTGAAATGGTTTAGTCATTTCTAAGATCACTTGCTCAAAATCCTTAGTCTATCGCTCAAAAGCAAATCTTTATGGCACTGAACATGTCATTTCCATCAGAATGACAAATCCTTGTGTCATTGTTTACGAACAAGATAGTCAAAATTTTAAGTCATGTTATCAATATAACAGTATACTCTGACGTAAACTATGGCTAAGGTTTTGATGACAATGATTGAAAATGCACAAGGCTGCACTTTTTCAATATGGCATATCAGTTTCAACAGTATAAAGTTATATATATCACAAGAGATTGGACAGGATTCGCAGTTAACGTTTTTACTGTTGGTACTACAATTTGTTGACACACCATGTCATTGTGATGCAGAAAAGACAAAGAAAAGACTGTTTTACAGCACTGCATAGCACAACTGAAGAAATGATAAAATTATAAATGTAAGCATGTGAAACACTCTTTAGGCTGATGTTCCTGTCTTTCAGGTCAGAGATTGTCATCCACAGCACAACGGATACCTTCATCAATTACCGTAAGAATTTTGGTTGTGTTTGGAAAAGGAAAGCAAGTCACTTCCTGTTAGATTTTTGTGTCTTAGGTAGAGAATTGTGTCTAGTGTTTTGAAAAAAGTGCACTGAAAACTGAGTGAAAGGCTGAGAAATAGCTTATGGTTTTGGAGATTTGAGATGAGGTTTTGTCTTTGAGTGAGAGGTTTCAAAAATCGTGTGACATGTAAAGATTTTGTGTGTGAGCAGTTGTGAAAAACTGTATATAGATATTGCACTATTCAATGCTCACTGTGTATGGTATTGTGAGTATCGGGTAAATGGTCTGAGGGCTGTGTTACTGCTGTAGTATGCTGTGATTTGTTGTTGTCTATTCTTATTTTGTTTATGCACCATTGGTCTGTACGAAACAACATTTCGTTCAGCTGCATACTTGAATGTGAAGAATGACTTTGATTTTGACATGTTCCGCCATTTTGCATGTAATGACTTACGCAATGAACTTATGCCTAGATGTTTTGGGGGGTAAGACTATTCAACAGAGACTGGTATAATACATTGTGTCCAGCATGACATAACCAATTGATAATGTAGGAAAAAGCAGACAATTGTATAATCATTTGCATCAATGTGTCAAACCATTTGCTATTTGTTCAAAACAATGAGAAATTGCTTTTATGATGTGCACAAGTGACGTGAAGTTGAACAAGTAGTTTTGAGAATTTCAATGTACTAAAGCGAGTGAGAAAAACTACTTTCGTCCCTCATCCAAAGGACTTCTTCGGTTCTGACTGACTGGCTGGGAAACTCAGCTATTTAACCTCAGTGGGGTCGTTTGCCAGGGTCATCGATACCGCTGGTTCGTTAGTGTTCCTGGTTGTTGGACAGTCGTTACAGTCGTTGAGACTACCCTTGGCCAAGACTGAACGACCATCGTTGGTATCTTCACCTGAGGCCAATAGGTTACGTTTGTTGAGTTTCCTGGGAAGTGATGAAAGGACAGCATTGTTAGTGGGGGATAAGTGGTGGCGTAGACCCCCTCCCCTGTTCAATGACGGCTTCTCAACCCTGGTGTAGATGGCTTCCTTGACACCTCTTTCAAACCATCCATCTTCTCTGTCTAAAATGTGCACCTGGTGGTCCTCAAACGAGTGTCCTCTGTCCTTCAGATGTAAGTAGACTGCAGAGTCTTGACCTGAGGAGTTGGCCCTTCTGTGTTGAGCCATGCGTTTGTGTAGTGGTTGTTTAGTCTCCCCAATATCCAGGTCTGTGCATTCCTCACTGCATTGGACCACATACACTAGATTGCTTTTCTTGTGTTTGGGTGTGCGGTCTTTGGGGTGTACCAGCATCTGTCTTAGTGTGTTCTTGGGTTTAAAAAACACAGGGATGTTATGTTTGTTGAAAATCCTCCTGAGTGTCTCTGATACTCCAGACTCGTATGGAATCACAATGTTGTTGCGTTTGACCTTCTTCTTTTCCTCCCCTGTAGTTTTGTTCTTCTTGGATCTTGTGGCTGTTTTCACAAAGGTCCATTTAGGGTATCCACAGGCTGTAAGTGCCCCCTTCAGGTGGTTCTGTTCCTTCTCTCTGGCTTGGGCGCTTGTTGGTATGTTTTCCGCTCTGTGGTGCAGTGTTCTCATGACCCCTAGCTTGTGCTCCAGTGGGTGGTGGGAATCGAAGAGTAGGTATTGGTCTGTGTGTGTGGGTTTTCTGTAAACACCAATTTGCAGGATCCTGTCAACTTCAATGTGTACAGCGCAGTCCAGGAAGGCCAAACTTTTGCTGTGGACATCTTCTCATGTGAACTTGATGTTGCTGTCCAGAGTTGTAGAGCCCTACACCTGCAAAGCTATGCTAAAGGGGTACCCAGGGTGTAAAAAGCAATGCCTAGGGGCCTTGACCAAGCATCCAAATGTGACGCCCTGGGATGAGAACAGGTTGCTCACTGGAGCAACAAATGTGTATGAATCTACAGCTGAAAATAGTCCCCAATAAATGCTCCCTGCTGCTTTAGGAGATAAAAAAATTATACATTTGTGACCTGTTCAAAGATTTACATACTGAGTAGAAACCAATGGTTCTATAGACGGGGTAGGGAAGTCAGAACGTATTGAGAGATTAACACACAGATTTTTTTAGAGCTGTTGTCAATAAGAAAAATATAGAAGAACGCCAGCCTTATCCAACATTGGCTATATCTTCTGCTGCCACACACACGGTTTTTCTTTCACATGATTTTTTTACTTTCGACTCTCACGGCAATAATTCTCCAATCTTTGCTCTCAGGTGGGAAGTAATTTGAACATTCATGCGGCAAGGATGAAGTAAAATGTAGGGCTCTTGCAGTGCTGATACTTACTAAACCAGATACTGTATGTGCTTTAACATAAATTATTCTACGTCACAATTTCAAAATTAGTCACAGATGCATTCAATCTTTATTTAAATGCTTTTATTCCACTTTTTCTCCAGCCTTCTACATGTAAGTAATACAGCAGACAATACACAGTACAAAGATCATTTGAGTTTAAAAGTGCAATCCTAAACATTTTTCCAACATGCTGAGTGGACAAAACATCAGCAACCACCTGCTCTGTGCATGACGTAAACTATGCAGGCGAGTCAATCAATTTTAGGAGACGGATGTGCAAAAAAGACTGTGCAGCTTGTAATTAAGACTCTGTTGCCAACATTTGTACACTTAGCCAAGACATTTGTTAAATTTGTTAGTGGTTACAAATTTAAGATGCAAGTAGATATCTGAAAGTTCCCACTGGATAATCAAAAAGATATATATATATGAACTAAATAAAATGATGAGTACATTTTTGACATTGATAAAAAATAAATAAAGTACCAAAGAATCACTGCATTACACCAAATCAACATGCATGCATTACATACATTGTGAATAATGTTGAGTGTATTCAGAAGTATTAGTTTGTGGTTGAGTAATTCTGAACTCGGCAGACGTGCTTGGAAATGTTGACGGGACGCTCTGCCTACTTCAAATATAACCTTCAAAATAATAAAACTCAAATAAAAAACACGAAGATGTTGAAATGTTGAGGGCGCTCGAGCATTGCATCGATATTTTGTAACCTCTGCTCCTTCTGTTTGCTTCGTCTTATCTTTTCTCCTTCCTTTTTGCACCACAGGACATTTTCTTTTACACCCTTTTCCCTACTTTTCTCCTTCTAGCTCTTTAACACTTTTTGCCTCCGACAGTTGGCTGTGATCCCCTAATTTTACAGTTGTTTGGGTGCTTTAATTAAGTGAAAACAGGTAAATTTTTTCGTTTTTGGCCAAAGGACATGTCTATTGGGTGTTGGGTTGGATTGATACGGGTGACCTAACAATTCCTGAAACTTCTGGAAGTCAAACACACTATAAGTGGCATTCAAAAATTAAAAGTCAGCTACAATGTCATTTACTTTTTACTATTGGTCGGTTGTGAAAATGTTTCTAGTACTGTTGATATTCCTGCTGGTTACTAGCAGATGTAGGTGTAACTCATTATTTAAATAATTAACTGTTAAAAGATGCTGTGTCGGCAGCAAACTAAACCAAATGATTCCTCTTGGGGAAAAAGAGGAACCATGTGTGTTTACACAGTAGTAGTGGAATGATTAGACTTTCTAAGGACACATTCAAGTGATAGCTTATCAAATACAACACAACACGACGCAGTGGTGACAAAATCTAGAAATATGTAGAGGTCAGGAGCGTATGAAAGGCTCACAGCCTCCCTTGCAGTTTACACAGCTCCCTGCTCCACCCACCGTTATTTGTTACAAAAAGAAAAACAACAGATAAAGAGCCTCATTGCTAAAATTAAATATTTGTCAGACCTTCATGAAGTAACCAGTTCGGTCATGAGGATGTAAAACAAATATCGTCTATGTCTGAAGACAGCTGTCTATAGCGCACAGCTATATTTTAAAAAAGTGTTAATAATAGTTTATTAAAAACATTATGTCAATGTCAGACGTCATGAGATCAGTTACACGATGTTCTGTTGCCAATGCAACCTTGTTGTCAAGACACGCAGAAATCAGACTAAATCATCATTTGTGGAGACAAGGCCACGGTAACTGACAGTACAGAGCCTCTAAGATTAAAAATGTTTTCTTTTGTTGTCATTGTGTCTCAGCTTTGAGATCAGGGCTGAAAGATTTTGGTCCGTAGCAGTAAGGAACAAGTCTATTTAGTTCTTCTTCACCCTCGTTCAAAACCAGGAAATGGTTTTGGGTGATCACATCACATCCTATCATGTAATAAAAGGCTAAATGACTCCCCGCTTACATTATTTCACTTTACACCACTGGCTCACCCATCTCCTGCTATCTTAATTTAAATGATAACTCTCATGTTACTATTTGAAATACATCAATATCCCCCCCCGATATGCCTTTTGTTGGCTAACTACCTGCTGAGTACATTCATATAAACATTTAGATATCATCAGAAACGTATTGGTGCGTATAAATACAAAACTGTTTTTAAAATAAAAAAAAGACCTGGATAAGTGCATATCCCCAGTTAAGAGAACCCCTCATAAAGATTATGGCTGTAGACTCATGTAAACACGCTGGTTGTGTCCTGGGACGTCTAGTAGTTCACAGTCTCTGAGGGGGCACGGTGGCTGGTGGAGCAGTGTCCCGCCCTAAAGAGATGACAACAAAAGAAGAAATCTTAGTGAGTTCATAATCTCATTAAGTTCATTACTGAAGCTGATCTCTAAGGTTAAAGAGTAGTTCGCATTAGGTTATTGTAATGGGTCTGTAATTTCATAACAATTTATATTTTTCTGCAGGCAATTTTTCTGGAAACGAACCAATGCGATAAACTCAACACAACTGACTCTGATTGACGCATACTCTCTGAACTATATTCCCCATAATTACTGCCAATTTACCCCTTTTTTTTATCCATTTGTCTAAGAAATTATTCTATAGTTATGTGGAAATTAGGGACCCAAAAATTGATTACATAATAGGTTAGCATAGCACAACATAGATCGTTTTTGATTAATTTGTTTACAGAAAATGAAAGAAACCCAAAGTTTCATGTGCATTGTTGAAGTCCCTGAAACCTTCTACCCTGAGTTAAAAGCATACGGTTAGCTTCTTTACAGAAACAATTTTTTCCTCAATGTGACATCTGACTTGCCTTTGAATTGCAATGATTACCTGTGATGCAGCTTTGATTTAGAAATAGCCGACCTCCAGATGCTATCTCTGGCCAATCAGAATTTATTAAAACATTACTTTAGCTTCTTGCACCAGTAATTTTATCCACACTTGAGTGCAAGTCCCCTGCAACAACTTTTAAGTTACCTGCAGAGTCCTGTGGAGCATTCATAGTTGTTCTGGCAGTAAGCTCCAAATGGTTTACTGTTCATGATCCTCCACAGCGGGGTCATCCGAGCTATCCTCTTCAGTGTGTGGACCCGGCTTGAATCTGCCTTCTGGTCAGAGTTGGACTGGAGCTGTTGGACCAACGGGCCTGCACACACCTAGGGGGGTACAGAAACGTTCATTAGAAAAGAACTAAGATAGAAAATCAGGCCTTTATTGGCAATGATCTTTTTAAGAAACTGCATTTGTTGTCTTTCTGTACAAATAAACTAATATCGTACAGTACATACAAACCTCATACATATATACACACATGTATGTGCAAACAAAGTAAACAATAATAACGTAAAGCAGCATAAAATAAAATAAGAAATGTTTAAAAATAAATTAGTCATAGCATGTTTATCTACATTTAGCTGACGCTTTTATCCAAAATGACTTATAATTGCTATATATGTCAGAGGTCGCACACCTCTGGAGCATCAAGGGGTGAAGTGTCTTGCTCAGGGACACATTGGTGGATTCAAACCCGGGTCTCTCACACCAAACGCATGTTTCTTATCCACTGCTCTAACTCCCCCCGTCACACCCTATCTGTAGCGTAAACTGGATCCAAATAAAATGTAACATAATAATCAATTTCCAGTGTCCCTTTTTGACCTCTATTATGTTGTTTGTAGTTGTCTGTTATTTATATGCCATATATTCAGTCAAGAGCGTATTCAATATAGATTTAACAAATGGGAAATGTGAATTCCAAAATCGATCAAGCATTGATTCGCTACAATAATTCTCATTTTATCAAGTCAAGTAGACCCTGTGTGCTGAATCAAAGTGGTGGGATAATACATTAGTGACAGATCATTTCCAGGCATATTAGTTTGTTTAATTTATAATTATTGTATACTGACTACATTCAGATGCACAAAAAGTAAGTAAACAATCCCACAAGTCAATATCAAAAGCTTTTTCCAGAACTTTTGTCAGAAAACTGTAAATGTGCTGTAATAGAACATGTAAATCTTTATATTTGTACACTGCAATCATTCATTTGTAGTACTAGTACTTAAATATTTTCTTTCCTACTTACTCTATTTATTTTTTTTGCACATTTCTGAAAACATGATCAAACTACTTTCTTTTTGTTGCATTTTCTCAGCTATGTCTTCGCTTTAAAACACAGTTTCAGCTCTGTTGTCTTCTTATACTTTCATCTGGATTAATCTGACTAATGTTTCTAATAATCCAAACACTCAATGGAGAAGAAGATAAATGCACCCTTTGACATAACACCAGACACATTTATCCAAATTTCATGAACACAACTACTTCAAGTCAGGTCAGTCCACTCACCTGCTGAGCCAGCACTAGCAGCACAATGCACAGCGCTACTGCTGCTTTCCTTTGGATGAAGAAGCCTTTCTCCTGCATCTTTACGCTCTGTGCCACAGACATACAGTTGTTTCTTAGTGACCTGTGGCTCTTCAGTCTTGAGTATGTCTGATCTTGATCAGCAAGGTTGCCTGATCTCCAATACTTTCTGGAGAACTTAACCAGCTCAGTCTACTTTTCTGGACAACTATCAGTGTAAGTAGTGAGTGAGGAGTCAGGTTCAGTCAGGTTTTGATTAGTCGCAGGGTTGCTGGAAGTCTCTTCAAGTCAGTCTGACTCAGCGAAGCTGTGGCACCGGCTCTCCTTTATATAGACAGGCCATGATCCCAGGAGAGAGAAAGCAAGAAGGAGGGAGAGAGAGTCATAGTCCATGCTGTGTCGTCCACCTCTTTCTTTATCTCTCTTTTCTGACCCAAATGTTTTTTTCCTTTTTTTCTTTTCCTAGTTTTTTTTTATTTTATTTTTTACAGAAAATCAGTAATTTCCCTAAATGAGGCCATCCAACTTCCTCAATCTGACTCTTTTTTGGGGGGGGTCATTCTCTCACACACTACTCTCTCTCTCTCTTCTTTTTTTACATGTATACATAGGCCTACTGATAACGTGAGCACAGGTGACCGTAACATAAAGGAAAGTCAACAGAGACACAGCTGAGAGGCAAAGACCTTATTGGAGACGTGTGTGTCTGTGTGTGTGTGTTTCATGTTTTTATATCCCGGTGGCGGCTTTAACCTTGATGCACACTAACCTATGGGGACCCGTGTCACCGTGGGGACAAAGGTTGAGGTCCCTATTTGTAGAGACTGTTTGAGGGTTAAGACTTGGTTTTAAGGTTCAGGGTACAATTAGGATAAAGTTAGGGTTAGGCATGTAGTTGTGATGGTTAAGGCTAGGGTACAGGGACAGGGGGATGTATTATGTCAATGAGATGTCCCCACAGGGATAGAGGAACAAACATGTGTGCATGTGAATGAACCTGCAGTAAGATAAGGCTTTTATAAATGTGCAGTGTCAGTGTGTTGCACTGTATCTTTGACGACTGATGTCCCTGACCCAGCGCAATCTTACTGTTGTCACTTATACAACATAGACGGACTGTTTTAACGCAGCAGGTGTGGTTTACATAAGCATGTACACAGTTCACATGACCCCGGCACGTGACTTATATGTGTGCTCCATATATTTGAATGTCAGGCTGTAGTTATTCCACATTTGCCTTGCTACAGAAGATGAGGGTAAAGGTCATGAACTGGCCAAGCATGCCTCCAGACCTAAACCTTATTGAGCATCTGTGGGGCATCCTCAAACGGAAGGTGGAGGAGCGCAAGGTCTTTAACATCCACCAGTGCCGTGATGTCGTCATAGAGGAGTGGAAGAGGACTCCAGTGGCAACCTGTGAAGCTCTGGTGAACTCCATGACCAAGAGGGTTATAAGGCAGTGCTGGAAAATAATGGTGGCCACACAAAATAGTGACACTTTGTGCCCAATCTGGACATTTTCACTTAGGGCTGTTCTCACTTTTGGTGCCGGCGGTTTAGACATTAATGGCTGTGTGATGTGTTATTTTGAGGGGACAGCAAATTTACACTGTTATACAAGCTGTACACTCACTACTTTACATTGGAGCAAAGTGTCATTTCTTCAGTGTTGTCACATGAAAAGATATAATCAAATATTTACAAAAATGTGAGGGGTGCACTCACTTTTGTGAGATACTGTATAACTGATTTCTGTGTAAGTGTTGATTTCAGAGTTGGTTTTGGCCCAGGCAAACATTTTATCATTCTGGGCAGAGTAGACATCTGTGGGATCAAAACACCACTGAAGATGCCAGGAGCTGTTTAGATTTTTTTATACGACTGAATCCTGGAGTAATTACTGGGGTCACAAATGATGCTACTTTCTTTAAATCGCACACTCAGAGTTGCAGTAAGATAAATGTATGTAACTCCTCTACACCAGTTCATTCTGGTCCTTTCAGAGCGGTGGACAGGCACAGGGCAGCGCCTGGGGACCAAGTCCAGTCCTAAAGCCAGACATTAGTTAAGGTCAATGGAAAGTTTTCCTTATCTTAACTCTGCAAAGAGTCAATAGGTTATGGCTTTTCCTAAATATACATGAGATCTGCCAAGTTGCACGTGTCTGGAGATTTTCAACTTTCACAACGGGCTAAGTTATTCAAAAACCATCCATTGCATGTTTTTTTTTTTACATTTTACGTAAAAGTGCTGTTTCATGGATTATCTGCATGATGAACTTCCCAGTTGAGGCCAGCTGTTCAAGACGGTTTTATAATGTTTATAAATATTTTTGCCACAAAGCAAAGTAATTGTTTTCTGTGTTTTCCACTTTCTACATGCAGCACAGGGCCCAGGCTGGATTCAAACCCAGGCCGCTGCATTAAAGACTCAGCCTTTACACATGCCACTTGCTCCACCAAGTGAGCTACCAGCATCAGATCCCTGCATTTGAGTTTGATGTGAAGTTGTGTCTTGCAAATATATAGAATAGCATCTACTTTTTCAGGCTTATTGTGTTGAGTGAACCTGGAGTTTATAATAAAAACAGGAGCCCGTATGCACATGACTGGATCCCGTCAACTGGGTTAGTAAGACAAAGGTGAGAGTGCCAACATTTTTACATGACATTCAAAAGTAGAACTTCTATTCCAGTAATGTAGTTTTGAAAGGCTTTCCGCTTCATGTGTCAAAAGGTCATAAAAATCTGCCTTTCTATAAAACATAAATTAAGAGATTTTCAATTTCCATAGCTAGAAGCTATGGTTATACCACAGCAACGTTAATTTTCCCATAGCCAGTTTTCATCCAGATTAATGCATTTAGGTATTTGAAGGCAAATCAGGTCAGCCTGGAAGAGACAAGGATGTTATCATCCAAAGAGAGTCCCGGCCAAGACAGAGAAGCTGGATGTTAAAAACAGGCTTATGACAAAAGTATGTTTATACACTTGCTGAAATGTAAGAACAAGTGAAAAGGATTAGAGGAAAAGTGCAGTTGATTTAATCAAGGACCACAGAGGATCACAGATGGATGTAATGGAAAATTCCTGTTCTGATTCCTGTAATGTTGTTCATCACAGACGTACTCCAGAGGAGCATGAGACTGACAGGAACCCTGCATTACATAAAGTCAGAACAGCTGCATGATATATTATAACCAAGCATGACTCATCAGAGTGAAACTGCAGGGATGTAGAGAACTCGTGAAGAAGAAGACGACGAGCTAAGACAAGATATTAAATGTGTATAGCTGGAGGGACAAATGTGAAAACAAGATATAGTGGCACATCTGTAACACCTAAGCACTAAAAGTGCAAAAGTGACATTTTAAAGAGCATTTACCTCATTAGTTACAGAGCATAATTTTTTAGACAATTTTGACTAATGCTGGGTTCAGACAACAGAATGTGAGACTACAGAAGTCTGACACAACACACGCAGAGAACAAAAATGGGCAGCGGGCACGAATATTGATTGTTTTATCTTGTGTAATGGTATCATAATGGCCCGCAACCGATGCCACAACTGGGACGTCTCACTACATCCAAAAAGACAGAAAAAAAAGACGAGCATGTCAGACTTTTTTGGCCTCATGTTCTGTGATGCTGACCATAGATCTTTCATACACAACTGTGAACGTGGTGAAGCAAAGAAGGAATGATTTTGTTGCTGGTGCTGCCAGGTGGGCCGGTAAAACAGAGGGAAGGTCTCACTTGGTTTTATGTTCTCTGTTTGGGCTTCTGCTAACACAAGACAAGCCAGTATCGTACACAGCGTTTGGAGGCCGTTGATTGTTTACATTGTTGTTCCTTGAAGTCGGCCCCTGGCACCTCATTCCCAATGACATCACACAGGTCAAAGATGGTAATCTTTGATTGGTAGGGGACCGACGTGTGGTCTGTCATGTTGTTTTCATCTCTAAAAATATCTAAATAATTTAATTTTGTACAATTTAGATGCATGAAAATATAATATTTAAAATAGTAACTTGACTACTTTTTATCAGCCACTTTAAAGTTCCTAAAATATATAAATACAATTTCTTCTCTGACAGCATACTGAATCTTGGAGCACAGTGTCAGCTAAATGTTTAACCTTGATTGCCTTTAATCATAACTGTGGAACAGTGGACTTTTACCATTGCTGCTATTGAACTCTATTTTCCAGCTCAGCCACAGGCTTCCTCTTGACTCTTTATACTTGGCATGATGCATGAGGACAAATCCAACTTAAGGTCAAATATTTAGATTTGCTGTATTTTTAAATGCGATACACAATGTTTTTATTTCCAATTGCTATTTTGTGATATGTGTTTTAACTGAAATGTTTACTCGTTGTCTTTTCAGAACAGTGTCCACTTTTACAGTATCCATCTGTGTGGTGAGGAATCATAAAGCACACAGACAAGAGAGAAATGTTGACTGGCTTTTATAGTGGCAATCAATTGTAGTTGATTACTTTCACACCAAGTTCGTCTTGTTCTTAGGCAGCTATGTCATTTAATCTTTGAATTGCTCTTTGCTACCTGGCACATTTTCTAAGGAATCCAAGGAAGGTTAAAATCAAGGGCAACTGGACTTGGTTGAAGATCCTCGAAGACGTTTCACCTCTCATCTAAGAGACTTCTTCAGTTCTGTCTGACTGGCGGGGAATCCCAGCTATTTAACCTCTGTGGGGTCTGTCAACACATTCTCATCTCAATGCGTCATAACTGACGCTTTCAGACAGCGTGACAAAGCGTAAGGATTTATTTCTTCACTGTTCTTCATGATCTAAAAGGAACATAATTTAGATATGAAAAACTAGCTCTAGTAGCTAGCTACCTAGCTAGGGTTAGTGTTAGTAGCTAAGTACCTAGCTAGCTACTAGCGCTTCCGGTTATTCAGATGCACCTGAAGGTGTCTCATGACACGTAAGGGTACCGTTTGCATCAAATAACGCTTTGTCAGTTTTTCTGAAATCGTCAGTATTTGACGCCCTGAGATGAGAACAGGCAACAACACATGAATAATTATGAACAGGCACAGTTGTGGTAACCTTTTTTGGCAGACAGGACCATTTTTGCGCATGTGCAGACCGGATCTTGCTGGTGGTATGGATTTGGCACTGACAGGGTCATTATTAAGATTATTGATACTGTTGGTTCGTTAGTGCTCCAGGATTTTCTCCGCAGTTCAAAGAGCAAAAGAAAGAAAAAAGATGGACATTTCAAATGCCATTTTGAATGGTAGAAATCTGTTAAGCTATTGTGGAGATATCAATGTCTAAAGTGAAGTAAATGTCTTGCCCACATATTTCAGGTATTCAAGGAGTTTTAGTTGGGTGTTTTCAAACCAAGAAACTTTGCTGAGAACACTTTGAAAGGTCTTTAATTAAGCTTGAGAACACAGGATCCTGTGTTTGTACTGAATAAACTGTTTATTTGATACACATAATACATCCTGTAAACTGCTTTTGTGAATTTTATTTTTTTTTTTTTTTACAAATGAGCATATCATCTACAAAGCAGTTAGTAACATGTTTGATACATGCACTTAGACAAAGGTCTCCATTATAATGTATGTTTTATTGTTTCCTGTGGGGGAGTTTATAATTGTTGGAACAGTCAGTTGGAGAGAGCAGGAATTCAGTAAGTTGCCAAAGGTCTCTTCAGCAGGATTGAGGCTAAAGGTTCAGCCTTTATGGACGGACAGTGCCAGTTTCATTTCTAGCACAGTCAGTCCACAGCCCTCTGGTCAGGAAAAAAAGCCATGTGACCACTGATTGTACTGAAGTAAGAGGGCATGATTCCCTTGGACAAATGAATCGAAGGATGCAGACATGACCTCATCCTCTATCTCGTTCTTACATTTCATTCCACTTGTGGACTGTGCAGAGTGATGTTCACAGAAATGGGTTAACCAGAAAGTCCTATAAATGGAGACAGACGTTGACTCAAAGCCAATATTTCGCTGATAGTGGATGTGGAGACAGTTCACCTCTGGCAGCGCTTATCTCTTATCTCTCTTAAAAAAGCAATCTGACGTACTATAGATTGTAACTGAAATATATAGTTTTACAATAATTTTTACCTGGAAACAATGGTTATTTGTAAAGGCTATGATTACAATATACTTATGAATGTAAGTTTTAAAGGTCCAGTGCGTTGTGGTGGCAGCCCGGCTGACGGTGAGTGTCCACCTCCTCTGCCTGCCAAACCTGCCAGTATTTCAACCCCGGTTCTCCACACAATTTCTGCTTGATCGTCGTTGCTCCTGACCTGGTACCATTGCTTGCCTCAAGCCTTTTGCTCTTGCCACATCTCTGTTCCCTGTTACTAACCCTGTCTGTCTGTCTGCCTTTCCCCAGGTCCAATCACCTCCGTTGAGTCAGCTGGGCTTGCCTGCATGCCCTCTCCTCTCAGGCATCTTCCTCCGCGCCCTCTTGGTTCTCCCTCGTGACTCCCAGTTAGCCTGCCAATACACTCCACCCGTGCCTCCTCTCTTCCTCGGCCCAGCCTCCTCGGTCCCACTTTCTCATCGGCCCCCGGTGCTCCTCGGCTCCCTTGCCTCAGCCCCCTCTGCCCTACTTGCTCCTCAGTCCAACGTACCCGTGTTCCACCGACATCCACCTCTCCCTCACCCCCACTTCCTCAACCACCTTTTCCCTCAATAAATCCTCTTTCACCTGAGCGCTGCTTTTGGGTCCTCTCTGTCCAACACACACAACATGTGTAATATTTAAGAGGATCTAATGCAATATAACATCCATAACTATGTTTTCAGTGGTGTATAAAGACCTTAGTACCTTAGAATGAGACATTTCTATCTACATGCACCGCCGGTCCTCTTACTCGGAAGTCGCCATGTAAAAGAGGACCATAGTTGAAAGTTTTCACAGCCTTTTTGTTGTATTTAGAAATTAAACTACTGTAATATACAACCTCATGAGGAAAAAGTACACAGTTTGGGTTTTTACTGCTGGATTTACAATTGCCATTAGAATTAATACATTTACTATAAAGCACTTCTTTTGTCTGAGGAGCAAGTGAATGCACAGTGAGCTTTTGGTTGCAATTTGCAACCCTCACCACTAGATGCCACTAAAACTTATACACTGGACCTTTTAGAGGGGACATGTGGAGTTGTCTTGTAAACAAACAAAAGTTTTGTTTGTATTTAGTGTTACTCACCAAGACGGATTTTGCTCCCTTTAGGTCTAACAAACAAGTTGAGTACATTCCCTTCCTCATAAAATATTTGCAACGACACACATTGTTTACATCCATGCATACTAGCTTGCAGTCTTCTTTCCTGCCTTTGCTGGCACATTGCAGCAGATCTTGGTGTGTTTGATCAGTGGAAAATTATGAAATGTCTGCTGCCTAGCTGGTGATCTAATGTAGCTGGCGGGTTAACCACCTAAGCTACAAACATGCTAGAGCTAGTCAGTCTCATATCAGTTAACAAACTAGCTAGCCTGGTTGCTAAGAGGTATTTGGTTTTTCTCTGGCTATGCCCAGTAATGGTTTATTCCAGCCAATGAGGTGTCTGCCACCCAAGCAGCTGTCTTTTTAAAGAACTCAGTTTTTGGTTTCTTTTCCTCTGCTTTATAGCTGTTTGTGTGCTGCTTCAACTTTGTTGACTCTGAAGGTCTGTTGACTGTTCTTTGTTTGTGTGATCTGGCAAATTGTCAGCTGTCGCTTAGATGATCAGAAATGAGGTTCATTGGTAATTGATGTAAACAGGCAGCTCCTTTCTCACAGTGGGACAATATTTGACTGTCATTTATTCGAATATTGAAGTGTATAAGGTTTTTTTGGCCTTCTGATTCAATCGAGAAGACAAAGGTCATATTGATTGTCAAGGGTGAAAACTGGGCTAACCACCTTGCATTTCTGCCTGTAACGTCTTTTAAAATGAGGTTTAGCTGAAGTGTTTACTATAATCTCTGCATTCTAAATGTCACATGCTGGATGTTTTAAGTACGTTAGCATCCAAAAAACAGGTAGGCTATGTAGCGCTGAAATGAGTAGCTGATTAGCTCAAAATTTATCAACAGTTTTAAGATATAATACAGAAATTCAGACAAACATTCACAGGTTCCAGCTTATCAAATGAGAGGATTCGCTGCTTTTCTGCTTATATGATTTTTTAATAAACTGCTAGAGGCTGCATGTTTCTCAACATAGTATAGTGCACAGTTTATAAACACGGACACACAATAAAAGGCAAACATTTGTGTCCGTGTGACTGTCTGACTGACTCATTTCTCACACACACACACACACACACACACACACACACACACACACACACACGGACACCTTATCCACACAAGGTCCAGTAATTTTTCTGTAATGATTGAACTTTATGGCTCTCTGTCAAGTGGGATTTGTAACAGGTCACTTCTTCCCTGTGTGACACATCCCTGTGTGACGTTTATGGGAATCAGTCGTGCTAAAATGTGCTTCTGTGTGTGTGTGATTTCAGAAATTTACAACATCTGTCAGAGGACATTAGGATGAGAAGGACAAAACACTCACACATGCACAGACACGAAAATCCCTTGAGGAAATAGACTGGGAGGTTGTGTAAAACTGACGATTTCCAGTCACTCTATAAACAAAAGTTACGGTAACAGATCAGTACAGAAGCTCCTCGGGCAAAATTAGAATAATATACATGACTGTGCCTGAATTAAACATTTATTTCTTACAAATCTCCCCATAAAACAAACTTTTACTGCTATGCCAGTGAGGTTTTATGTGACCAGATGTTAACCCACATGTACCATGTTTTCATTTGATTATTTTAAAGCTCTTAAACAAGTTGCAATTTAAATTTTTTTTTTTAAGAAAACATCATTTCATCTCTGTACATTCTGGTAGAAAATAGGGAGTGGACTGCCCGTACTTTCTGTGCTATCAGACAGATTCCCAAAATTAGGCATCTGCAGTTATCAGAACCATATTAATGCCCAAAATCACAACAATGAATACTTCAGTGATAACACAGTTTTACATAAATTTACATTAAGTGATCTATCTCAGGTGTGTTGACTTTCTTAAAGGGAGTTTTCAAAGCCAAAAATGTGCTCACATGAGTCACAGGGGCATTTATCAACAAACTTATGAAGATATAACCAAGGTCATTGTGTCTCAGGGAAGCAAAAATCTCAGTTGCTTCCTGTTGAATTATTGTTGTTCTACTACTTTGTGGTGCAACATATACAGGTGCTGGTCATATATATATATATATCATCGAAAAGTTGATTTATCTCAGTAATTCCATTCAAACAGTGAAACTTGGATATTATATTCATTCATTACACACAGACTGATATATTTCAAATGTTTATTTCATTTAATTGTGATGATTAAAACTGACATCTAATGGAAATCCCAAATTCAGTATCTCAGAAAATTTGAATATTACTTAAGACCAATACAAAGAAAGTGTTGGCCAAAAGTATGAACATGAAAAGTATGAGCATGTACAGCACTCAATACTTAGTTGGGGCTCCTTTTGCCTGAATTACTGCAGTAATGCGGCGTGGCATGGAGTCAATCAGTCTGTGACACTGCTCAGGTGTTATGAGAGCCCAGGTTGCTCTGATAGTGGCCTTCAGCTCTTCCGCATTGTTGGGTCTGGCGTATCGCATCTTCCTCCTCACAATACCCCATAGATTTTCTATAGGGTTAAGGTCAGGCGAGTTTGCTGGCCAATTAGAACAGGGATACCATGTTTTTTTGTTTCACAATCCTCTCCAGGGTTATTCCTATTGCTTGTACACTTTTTTCTACCACATCTTTTCCTTCCCGTCGCCTCTCTATCAATGTGCTTGGACACAGAGCTCTGTGAACAGCCAGCCTCTTTAGCAATGACCTTTTGTGTCTTGCCCTCCTTGTGCAAGGTGCCAATGGTCGTCTTTTAGACAGCTGTCAAGTCAGCAGTCTTCCCATTGATTGTGTAGCCTACAGAACTAGACTGAGAGACCATTTAAAGGCCTTTGCAGGTGTTTTGAGTTAATCAGCTGATTAGAGTGTGGCACCAGGTGTCTTCAATATTGAACCTTTTCAGAATGTTCAAATTTTCTGAGATACTGATTTTGGTGTTTCATTAGATGGCAGTAATAATCATCAAAATTAACACTTGAAATATATCAGTCTGTGTGGAAAGAATGTATACATTATACAAGTTTCACTTTTTGAATGGAATTACTGAAATAAATCAACTTTTTGTTCTAATTATATGACCAGCACTTGTAGGTGGTTTCTGATGTACAGTTATTAGGATGTGCTCTTTCCTGAAATCTGGTCAGAAAGCAACATCATAGTTCACTGCAGTTTGTACCGGAGAATGAACCAGGCAAAAAGTAAAGCACAGTAGAGAAAGAAACACTTCACATCAGCATCAGCTGCCAAAATTAAAAACTTCACCTTAAGTGGCCAAATATAGGATAAAGAATGCTGTTAATAGATCATATTTCAAATAACAAAATACAAAGTGAGTGCACAGAAGAAAAATCTAAATCAAATCTGTGTTTGGCACAACCACCCTTTGCCTTAAAAACAGCATCAACTCTTCTAGGTACATTTGCGCAGACACTCAGTCTTGCATCTTTCTCCAGCCCTTCGGCAAACAATCTGCCTTCTGCTGCAGCCAAATATTTAATATTTTGACTCATCAGTCCAGAGCACCAGCTGCCATTTTTCTGCACCCCAATTCCTGTTTCCATGCATAGTTGAGTCGTGTGGCCTTTTTTACATGTCGGAGGTATGGCTTTTAGCCGCAAATCTCCCATGACGGCCACTTCTGACAAGACTTCTCCGGACAGTAGAGGGGAGTACCACTGTTTTCTGCAGCTCTGTGCTAATGACACTGCTGGAAGGGAAGTAAGCATGATGTGTCTCTCATCTGCTGCAGTAAGTTTCTTTGGTCGACTACTGCGCATATATTGCCTGTTTCTTTGTGCTTTATGTTAACAGCATTCTTAATTTTACAGCATTTCTTCCACACCTGCTCAAAACCTTTGCACAGTAATGTATGTGCATTTATGTGTCAGAGCCAAATAGGCCACAGGTTATCATGACTCATGACTGCCTGTTTGTGTGTCTATCGGCATGACTGTGTGTTTATGCACATCCATGTTGAGGTGTGTATGTATCTCTGTCGGCAAACTGTAAAACCATCTCTTCCACTCTGTGTCCCACTTACAGTGCCCGTCTGATATAGAGCAAAGTGCATTTTATTACACAATGACACTAAAGCTGCTGAATGACAATTCACAATTTACATATACTAAGTGACCACAAACATTTGTGGGAATCATTTGTAGTTTTAGGGCACACATGAAGTACATGGAATAATTTATTCAAATTGATACTCATATGAACTCTTGGGTGACAGGTGTGCTATAAATTTCTGAGCAACCATATCAGCCAGTCCAGCAGAGTCAGGCAGCAGGTGAAGTGTTGGTCTGATGTGGTATTATGGATTGATTAATCTTAAAGTAAAATAATTGCTTTTTTTTTTTTTTACTTGTATGAAAACAATAAAACAAATGTGAAAACAAACCAGGTTCCTCAGCTGGATTTAGGGTTGGTGTCTGCTTGTGAAAACATTATGAGACAAGACAAGAGCGCCATCTGTTGGATTCAATGCAAAATGCACTTTCCTGAACATTTCTGTACAAATTCACTCCAAAATGAAAGCTGCTATTTTACAATTTGTGCAGGAATCTCTTACAAAATGGCTGATTCCATAACAGAAACAGTGTTAATAATTCAGTTATTTTAGATTATTCTTAATAAGTTATATTTATAGTTACATGAACAATCTCGTCCTGACAAACATTTAATTCAGCTTATTTGATGAGCTAAACTAATTGTGTATTTTGTAGCCTTCTTTCTCCTTGTGTTTTATCTGTTAGTAGCAACTGACATGTGCATTAAGTTTTTTTTGTATTTGTTTTGTTCTGTGCAAATAAACTATATTCTTCATTATAGCACTATATAATGCTTGCATTTACATTCATAAAGCACTGCACAGATGTTTTTCCATTTCCTCTCTACCTTGTATATACATATATTCCCAACTGCACTTCCTGTATCGACAATACAATAGGGCCACTGCAATTCAGCAAAGCTGCAATATCTCGGCTGCTAATAATAAGTTTGTTTTTTTTAACAGATTATAGTAATATACAAACTAATTTATTTGTATATTCAGAACCTTAGTAAAGTTTAGTTCAAACTCTTATAGTTTTCTTATTTGTTTGCTTTGTTATTTGGGAATGCGCCGTAAGAAAGGCACTCACTTTCATTGTACAATGACAAAGGAAACTGAATCAGAACAGTATAGTAGCAGTAAAATCACAGGATTGTTTCCTGGTGGCATTCAAACAGAGATACTGGCATCTTTGCAGGAACTGACATGTTGGTATAATTGCGAAGAATGTATGTACCATGACAGTGTTTTCCTGGTGCTGGTGAAATGATGTAAATAGAAATTAATCTGAGCAGATTTAAGGTAGCCTGCTTCTCTTTTTTTAAAGATTGCAGACATTATGGTCAGGATTTTGTCAACGAGATGGAAGAGAAGAGCAAAACCACTTTTATGTGTTTACACCAAGATTAAGCCAGCAGCTGCCCAGCGGTTAGTCCAGCACGACTCCCAATCAAACAACAAATCATCGAACTACATCGAAAGTAAATTTCCAAAAATGTCTACCATTACTTTAAATATTTCTACTGACAATAACAAAAAAAAACCACCACAAGGTCCACTCATTAAGCTTTCTGGAGCTCATTATCATACCACATGATCTTCTTGGGTCCACGTTTGCTTAAATCTTGAGATTTAAAGTCCAATCTTGAGCTCAGAAACGACAAATAACTCAACAGAATACATTTTTTAACAACACTGACAATAAATTTTGTTTTTAGAAAACATGCATTTTATTTTATTATTCATTTTCACTGGTAATAAAAATTGCATTACTCCCACAACTACAACTCCTCCATTTGATTTCATTAACAATCAACAATGTTAACATTTCTTAATACCTTTTTCTTCATTTTGTTTCATTCAAAAGGCCCTTACAGTTACATCCAGCATGGTCAACCCCTCGTTCTTTAAAATAGTTTTTTTTTTTTAGCAGTGTTAATTTCTTACAGAGGAACAGTGCAAACAGATTTTTTTTTTTAACCACAAATACAGGTTTTTTTTGCTGGTTCAGAATTGCAGCACTGATGTGAAACACAGATCAGATTTTTTTTAAAAGTATACAGAAAAACAAAACAAATGAATACACAGACAGACAAGAAAATACTCCGTAGACTGCTGCAGTTTCAGGTTAGATACTAAAGATGGATTCTAAATGTGTTTTTCTTCAATTCGCTCAGATTAATATTACAAAACAAACCAGTGGTTACTCCTGGAGTTGGACCAGTTTTCTTGATGTTCAATCAGTTTTATCAAGTTACTGTAGGAGTTAAATAGATTTTGTAAGTTACCCTGGAAGTTAGGTTCTGCTTTGTAAAATTACCACTTAAAGTTAGTTAGTTGCCCTCAAGTAGCTTAAAATGCTTCCAAATTTACCAGCTCCCTTGGATCTCGGTAGGAAAACTACATTCATGAATATAGCAACCAGCACATTCACCTATCTGCACAGTGCTTTAAACAATTATTCCAAAAACAACCCCAAATAAATCAGTAAATAGACAGCCTCTTGTCTGCACAGCCGTGGTTCTGCACAGGCCAGAGTTGCATTCAGCAGCTGCCTCTTAAAGTGCATTTACAGGGATGGTGAAGATCTGTAACCACAACTTCCTCCTTCCAGTCTCAAGCTCGTTATGGTTAGCCGCCAAGCTGTAGATCAAACAAATGTCCCATCATAGTCTCTTTTCTCAGTGCTCGGCATCTTCAAGTCATTCAAGTCTGCTCCCCGAGGCTTTAGCGGCACGTGCACGACTCGGCCACCATGTCCTCCAGCTCTCTGTACTCCACTTTTTCTTGTGCACTACCAGCACGCTCATGGGCATGTACTTGAAGGGCACGCAGGACGGAAGAGGAACGTCCCCGATGCCCAGGTCGTTGATGACTGTCTGGATGATGGCGTGGTTAGGGGAGTGGTAGCCGTAGTGGAGCACCCTCGGGCAGTTGCCCTGGCAAAAGCGCGGGTTGTACAATGGCGGAGCAATGAAGTAGTGACCCCAGCCCAGCTTTTCGAAGGAGAGGCGAAACGAGTGGAGCTTGCAGCGGTTCTTGGGCATGCTGGTTTTGCGTTTGTAGTTGGGGATATCGGAGATATCGGAGATGATGGAGGCAGACGGGGAGGAGGCAAAAGAGGAAGAGGAAGTTGGCGCGTTTTTTAGAGCATCCAGTGAGAGATCTCTGGCCTCTGAATAAGTGGGGTCTTTGGAGCGCCGGCGCCGGCGAGCTGAAGGATGCCACTGCCCTATTTGCCTCATGAGGTTTTCCCCTTCAGCCCCAAGCAGGTCCCCCATCCAGTCCTTCACTTCCCGTTCCTCCTCCAGGTATAAAAGAAGAGACGGGACTTCGAGATCAGGTTCACCTCTCCATACTTTTCTTCCTTGAAGACGAGTCCACCACCACAAGAGGCTGCTGTCCTCTTCAGCATTGCCCGGCTGTGTGCACCAGTACAGGACAGTGAGGGTCAGGTGGCCCCCCACTCCCTGCTGGACGTGCGCGGTGATGTCCGTCTCTGTCCACCGCTCGTGCGCCTCCATGGTGACGAGACTCTCTGTTCCCAGCGAGGTGATCTGAGCCCTGCAGCGGGGCAGCTCGAGGACCTGGGTGGTGCTCGAGGTTGTGTTGGGGGAAGAAGGGGATGAAGAACGGAGGTGGATGAACGAGGCCCTGATGAGCTGCTCTGAAGGAAGTGTGTCGAGGTTGTACTCTACTGTGAAGCTGCAGTGGTGGTCTGGAGGAGAGACAGAGGCACAGAAGAAGAGAAAGCATTTACCAGGCAGGGAGTGTCTAACAGCAGATGGTAAAAGCAGCCTTAATGTTGCTTCATAAGAATGATCTCCTATTTATTACAAAATAAATAACTTTCATGCCAACGTCAGTGTAGATGAGACTGTGATCTCTCATTTTATGGAACTCTTGACAAAAATATGACGTTTGCATGATGCTGATCTTAGCTTTGGACTCACAGCCTCCGATTCAGTAGTGATGGGGAAAGTTTTAAGGGAAACTCTGGTCCAGATCCAAAAGCACGTTGCTTAGAGCTGTCAGATCTGGACTGGGTTGTCCCAGAGAAGCTGAAGTTTCTTTAAAACATAGTTGCAGATTTGTGAAACCTTTATTGTATTTGTGAAAATTTGTTTTTTTTTTTACACAGGTAGACCACATAAATTGGCCCTTTTCTGATTATCACAAATAGAATAAAAAAGGTCTAATTCACATTTGACGGCTTTATAAGCATAGTGGTTTTCTCATCTGGACATGGTTTAACTTCAGCATTGTAAAATTTGTAAACTCACCTGTGAGGTGAAGGGGAGCCTACTGTGAACGCATTTAAATATTATTTATATTGGAAATCATACGTTCTCATTGCACTTTTCATACAGAGCAGGTATAGATAGTATTTTTTTGAAATAATATTGAAAAAGACAACACTTGGCAACAGAAGCATGGAGAAACTCCTCTAAAGATGCCATTCATGAACTTAAATGTGTATTATATCTTGGGTCATTTTGGACCAGCTTTTTCTCTGGGCTGGCCGAATGGTGCCCAAATAATACGACATCCCAATCTTCACTCATCAAGCTCCTTGTCCCCAGAAATTGTATGAGTAACCTGGTAGGTGCAGATACTTGGAGTTAATTAGCTCCTGTGACAAAAATATACATCTCACCACTTGACGCTGGCAGGTAGCGCACCGAGGACGCCGACGGTCTGAGCAGACGGACCGTGTTGGAGCCGAACTTTCGGTGCTGTTTGGGCCTGCCGTCCGGTTCGGCTGCGCTCTTGTATAAACTCAACATAAACTGCAAGTTCTGGTCCGCTTTCTGCTCGTCCGTCAGCGGCCGGTGGTGCGCCCCTCTGAGCTTTGCGCTCTGATGACTCCGGCGGCTGCGCCTCACCGTGGGCTGATGGGAGGCCATTTTCTCCCCGGCTTTAACTCCGGTGCAGGTTGAACACAACAGGAAGATAAAAGAGGACAGGACGCAGACGTGCAGTAAGCTGTGTTTGGTGTAGGTCGCCCTCATGTTTGTTATAAAACCTCTGGTGCTAGCGAGCTCCACCATCGAGGTTATAGTTGGCAACCATCCTCTGCACGGCCGAGGGCGCGATTTACAGGCTCACCTGAACACTGGCCATTTTAGACTTGACGATCAACTTTTCGAAATTGACGTTGACCCCAATTAACCCCCCGGGTGTGCACGATCTTCCAACAGCAGCGTATACGGAAGCCACGTGATTGGTGCGGTGTGGAACTGACAAAATGGTCCTTTTTGGGATTTCTTTATTGCACAAAATAGTATATGTAAATTTGCTTCATACATATCACTATATTATTTCTCACTGTTAAATAATTTACACGTAGTAATGTTAGTTTTCCCATATTTTGACGGAATCTTTCTCAAGTCTCTACACATTGTGCAACACTGTTCTTGATACATTAGGTCTAAAATGTACATTTATACTCAAAGTTTTCATTATCAATGTATTTTTTATGTAATGTGATGAATATGTATAAAACTTTGCACAATGAATTTATAAATGCCAACCACCAGTGAAAAGGCTTTAAATAAATAACCTACATCTGAATCTAGAGGCAAAATACCTTAATCAAAGTAAGCTCAAGATATAATGTGTACTAAGCAAACCTAATTTATACATGTTGTCACATGAAAACCTTTAAATAACAATTTCTGTGATTATCATGCATCAGCTTGGGTTGACATATTTCCCTCACTTTTGAAATGTCTGCAAATAAAAAGTATTTTGGCCAAAATAAGCAGTAAACCTAATGCTCTTAGTTGCCATCAAAGTTTCAAGGATGCAGTTGACTTAATTACAGTTTTTCCTCAATTGTTTACACACATTTTCTGAAAGCATGCCTTATATTCTCAGAACTCTACACACAAATCAAAACACACACACACGACAAAACCACTCAATTCTCCTGCAAAATGAAACTTTACATTCAAAACAATGTTATTTCTTCTCAAAATGGTATTTTGTTTTCAAATGACACACAAACCATCATATGAATAGACATCTATAGGAACCAGTTTAACACAGTTGATGTTCTCAGTAGAAAACACTCCTTCATTCATCACAATGACTTAGGCCTTTTTTTTGTTCAGTGTTACACTTACTTCAAACAGTACATACATAAAATGGTTCACTGCCCACCCACAACTGATGTTGTCCCAAATGATGGTTGTAAAATATTTGAGAAAATTGTTTTTATACTCAAAACACACAAATACACGGTAACAAATATATTTTATTTTTCCCACAAATACAATGTACACAGTGTACATCCCAAATAACACAAAGTTGCACATACAGTGGTCTACATACAAAACAACAGAAGATTTTACTGTGTATAGTTGCAGTAAAAAAAACACGAAAAACTATGCTGAATCCTCTCTTCTGTTTTGGTCTGGCCGCAGCACCTCATCGACATCACAAGAAATGTTTTCCCTGGCCAAGCAGCGGGGAAAATATCGCCTAGCATGATAAATCCAGCCATGAAAAGCATCAACTGCTGTATCTCCACATGCGTCTTCCATAGCTAGGAGAATGGGTATACGCGTTTGTGGATTTCGGACATACACTTTCCATCTCCAGGCAGAAAAAAATGGAGAATATGGAGGGAGATAAACTAAAAAGCGTGGGTGGGCAGTGAACCAGTTACAAACAGAGCAGCCCGATGGAAACTGACGGAGGCGCTCTGGGTCGTCTATCTGATCTGGTGGAATGAGTGTGTTGTGTAGGGTGTCCAGGAATGTGATCAGATGGGCAGTGTTGTAGGGGCCAAGGGTAGCATGGTGAGGGATAACACCGTGGTGGGTAATCGCTGCACACATTGTAGTGTTCCCTCCACGCTGGCCAGGGACTTCAACAATAGCACGCGGGCTGATGACATTCCTTCCCCTCCTTCGTCTTTGTGAGGTTGAATCAAACCTCATCATGAAGATGAACTGGTGCTCCACTGCAGCCACCTCTAGCTCGAAAACTCTCTGAAACACACATAACAATATCAGAAATAGACATGGAGTGGTCACTATTGTGAAGCACAATCATTATGATTACAATACTGATATATGTATAATTTATACAGTGTTGAGTATGCATCAATTGTGGGATTGTATAGGACTCACTTGCACATAGTTATGGCGCAATTCTTTGACTTTTTCTGAATTGCATTCAAATGGCAACCTGTAGACCTGCTTCAACCTCAGATTTTTTCTGCAAAAGACAGGGTGTTTTAGATAAGCTTACCCTATCCATATTCTGAAATAGCTCATTATTTTCTGTATTTGCAGTAATGTTAAGCCGTTATTTTCTAGGACCATGTTCATGACTGCAGTTTCCTGTTCAGGGTTCAGGAGACTGAAGACTTTTACTCATTGAGTACGGTATTGATATGCAGTACTACACTTTTCTAGTGAGAGTAGATTTCTTACCTATTCTCATTTCGGAAAGTCCGGATGATGGATGCTAGTGTACCTGCTCAAATTTGACTGTACTTTGCCCAGCCTCCCTCATTGTTAGACATGGTCAACCAAGGTGGCTCGGATCTCATCAGAGATGATGGTCCTCATCCTCGTCCACTTCTGGCTCTGCCTCTGTTTCCAATGTTTCCAATGTTTCCAAAACAGAAGGGCTTGCCCCTTTTCTGCTAATGCTCTGATTGCTAATTATAAAACTGTGTGACGGGCGTTTGCCCATGTGATGAGTCGGTGTGCATATTTGAATGGCAGTGTGTTCCTTGTGAGATTTTGTTCATGAAAATTGTGCCAAATGCAGTGAATTGTGTGTAGTGTTTTGAAAAAAGTATGTTTTAGAACTGCAATTTGAGTGTAAAGCAGGAATTGTGATTGTAGTTTAGCAGAATTGGTTCAGGGGGCTGGTGCATGAGTTACATGTTGTGGTCATTGTGCCAGTATTTGTGTGTAAACAATTGAGAAAAACTGTAAACGTTTTCAATTTGATCAAAGATGTGAAAATGCTTCACTTTGGCGCCACCAGGTGGCAGAATCAGGCATCATGCTGCACCTTGTTTCACCATGATTGTTTATTCTTCTACAAACAAAAAAACTTGAAAGATGCTATAGCAACATACATTTTCTACATATAATGACTTTAATAAATGTGCTGACTTCATGAAATACTCCAAAAATGCACCGGTCATTGTATTTGAGGTATTTTCTGCTACTTTCCACTTATACTCCACAATTCAGAGGGTAATATTGTAATTTTTACTCCATTTATTTAATACTCTTAGTTAATAGCTACTTTGCAGATTGAGATTAATAATACAAAATTTAATCAACAAATAAATTAGGATATTCTTATAGATAAAGATAAAACTTTATTGATCCCTTACTGAAATTCACAAGCTTCCTGCAGTATATATAGTCAAAAATAATACGTTCCAGCTTTACCAGCTGCAACATTGAATTAATGTACATATTAATGAATAATTATAATTCTATAATAAACTATACATTATTCTGAAATGGGCCATTATGCATCATGAGTACGTTTACTTTTTGTACTTACTCAAGTTAAACACCGAATGCAGGACTTTTAACTTAGAGTATTTCTAAACTGTGGTATTGTTACTTTTACTTTTAAAGTTAAAGATCCGAGTACTTCTTCCACCATAGAAAAAAAAAGTCCAAGCAGTCAGTAAAGCTTTGACAGTCCCGTTTAAGGGTATTTGTTACTTCCTGTCTTCGTCTTTGGTTTGCACTGTGGTTTAGTTTTTGTATTCAGATTAATCCCAGACTATATTTTCTGACTCTGATTGGAGTTTTTTTTTTTGTTGATATATTGTTTGGTTGTTCTTGTATAATTTGAAGCCTGAGCGCTTTGGGATGACTGGGCTTCTGGTAAATGAATTGTTCTCAGTGGGGAGGAACTGAATGGATGACATGATGTAAAACCTGCTAAAAATTAGAAGAAATGGAAGAAACACATGCTGGAGAAAACACAGTTTTTTTGTCTTTTAAACTTGATCTCACTTGAAAGCAGCACTCACCACCAAACCAAATAATACAGTTCAGAGTTTCTGAGAACAAAAATAGGGTTGAAAAGGATATAAAGATGTTTTCTAATCTGACCAAAACAAACTCCTCGTGGTCTGGAGGAGAACTGAGATGTCTGGGCATGTTCACATCTGTCTCCCTTTCTCTTTGATTCTCTCTATCTTTCCTCCTTCATTTGTTCTTTCTCTTGATACACACAAAGATAGTCACACACACACACACACACACACACACACACACACACACACACACCAGTGTGGTAGAATTCCACAACAGTGATTATCTGCAATCCCAATCGCTTCGTCGTGCAGAAAGAGTGTGGGAAAACTTCAAACTATGGGGGAATTGCCGCAAATGGTCTATAAGGGCTTCTGAGAAACTCATTTAAGAAGATTAATTACACAAAGAAATTTACCAAAAACGGCAGAGGCAACTGTTTCAACTTCAACTACAGAAACTTTACTTGAGATTTTGGCTGAATAAATGCCTCATAACGCAACTGTTTAATGTGTATCTAAAAAGGTTTGATTTAAAAACAGAAACTCTTCTGAAGATTCAACTTGTATCTTTATTAGGAAAAGGAACCCTCAAACAACAACTTTTTTTTTGAGAAATATGCGTATTCATTTTCCCTCAGAGAGGACAGAAGAAATCACGTCTGCATTCATGCGACGTCGGCAGATTGCGAAGAACAGGATTTGGGAGTATTTACACATTATTCCAAGATGGCTAACCTCACTGTAAGCTAAACACATAATTTAAATAGCCTAAATGAGCTACTTTTGAAGTTTTTTACATATTTGAAGTGGTTCATTAACATGTGAAAATAGATCTAAAAAAACTACAGCATCTGGAATTTTATAAAGAGGAACAGTGAGTTGTAACAGGTTAAACACCACATACTAACAGACATTACAGTAAAGTAAAACCCATTACAATTCAGAAAAATAGCCATAAAAATAACTTGCAAACAGATAAATATATAGATGAATACTTTATTAATCCTGGCTGGGACAACATTGTTGATGCCACTCATGTTTTGCAGTGGATATCATTGGGTTTACATAAAACTTACATATGGAGACTCTTCAATAGTATGGAATATCTTTCTTTCATTCCTCGCTCTCTCTTAGCATTAGAAGAGAGACAGCTAAACACGGAACTTAAGTGGTGAGTACGATCTGGATCAAGTAAAGCTTAGATTCACATGAGAGTCACTGGAGCGGAGAATTGACAAAAATGGCAGTAAGTTTGGCTCCTTTTTGAGAGCGTGTATCTGCTTGTTTTAATGTTTCTTATGGTAGATAGACAAGCAGACTGGTACCAGTGGCAAGGTTTCAGAAATGTGTGGGACATGATATCAAATGTTGTTGTTGGCCTGTAGTAGTATGCACTGTATTTGTTCATTCTGAAGGTCTGTAGAACTTGACTGTGGATGGATGAAGGCTTTGACAATATTTGCTTTCATCTAAAGAAGAAAGAATGATTTGAGCAGAGACTATCATGTGCAATACCACATAGTAAAAATATTTATTTTCAGCATAATGTACAGAGTTAAATCAATATATATTGTATTGTTGTATTATTATTGATGTTTTTATGTGTAAGTAGCATTTTGATGTTGTAGCTGGTCAAGTTGGAGTTACTTTTAACTGTTTTATACTTCTGGAAAGTTAAATCTGTAACTTTAATCTGCAAGTAAGTAAAGCATCAAATTAATGTATCAATCATCAGTCAAAATCAGAATACATTATTGATCCCCAAGGGAAATTATTTAGTGGGAGCAACTGCAACAGGCAGCATGCATGTCGTAGCATGTGCACTGGTCACTGGTAGTGGAGTAAAAAGTATATTGTCCTCTGAAATCTATCTCTAATTCGTACTTATGTAGAGTACCTGCAATGGTGGAATGTTACTATATAAATGACTCAAGTACTGTACTAAAGTACAATTTGAGATACTATAGCCTATTTTACTTGAGTATTTCCATTTTCTACAACTTCATACTTACACATTTCATAGGGAAATATTTCTCTACATTTACCTTGACAACTGTAGTGACTAGTTACTTTTCAGGTCAAGATTTTACATGTGAAACATCGGGTTAAAAAATCCATTGTAATATATATATATATATATATATATATATATCTGTACCATGATAACATTAAAATGCTGTTTACATAAATTCATCAATGATAATATTCCAATAGATAAAGGTATACATAACAGTCTGAGTGGGGTCATTTTGCATAAGGAGTACTTGAGCACATTTTGAAGTTTACTAGAGTAAGATTTTCAATGCTGGACTTTTGAAATGGAGTATTTTTACAGTACTATTACTACTTTTACTCGAGTAAAAGATAAGAAAACGTCTTCCACCACTGAGTAGGCTACTTGAGTTACAGTTAACAAAGCTGGTAACCTTGCAGCAGTGTGAATATTTCTGTGATAATGTGGAGTTTTCCTGTTTAACATTATTGTTGGACCACTTCTTTTTGGGGCATTAATTTCGCATGTTGACATCAATAGGTAAAATGAACTGATGATACAGGCAAAGTGGAGGGTTTCATGTTTCAAAGTACAGCCCTGCCACAAACCTAACTTAAAGAGGTGGTATTATGCTCATTTTCAGGTTCAAAATCTTAATTAGGGGTTGTACCAGAACAGGTTTACATGGTTTAATTTAAAAAAACCCCATATTTTCCTCATACTGCACATTGCTGCAGCTCCTCTTTTCACCCTATACGCTCCACTCTTGAGCTACAGAATGATGCATCTTACTTGTAAAAAATCTTTGTTGGGAGTTGCACATGCCAGTTCCCAGGTAAGGACTACTAGCCAATCAGAAGCAGAGAAGGGCGAGTCTAAGAAACAAGGTAGTGTGATCCAAATCAAAGCCTTCAGACTGAGACTGTAACCTAGCAGATGGTATAAGTTGCTCACAAGTCCACAACCACACAACATCATTGTTCCACATCTTACCATAAACCACTACAAAAATCACCATATTTCAACTCAATTTTACAAATTGGCAAAACAATTTGAACGTTTGCTCAGTAGCTTTCAGGTGTAACATGAGCATTATGTTATAACTTTAGCTGTGTTAGCCAGTGTTTACAACTCCGCACTTGAACAGTCTGTGAAGTTACACTGCCGTGTTTATTTTAAATATAATTCACAACGAATAAAGCATACTCACAGGTTGTGATTGTGAATATCAGGCCCAAACAGAGTCGGAGTTGCATCGTCTTTTAGGACTAAACGTTGAACTGTTGACGGTGTTCTGACGATCTAACGTTATGCTGCCTTGCTGAAAAATGCTACCATATCGCAAATCGCTAGCCTCGACTCTACTCGGAGTACCTGTCTGGTGCACGCAATGATGATGTAGTGAATAGTGAATATTCTCTCTGACCAATCAGCAGTCTGATGGAGTTGAGGTGAAAAAGTACCTGGAAGCAGGTACAGGTACAACATTTCTACAATGACAAACCAAACAAAGGCGAGTCGAGCCAAAGGGCCTCCGCTCAGACTAGCTTGGTTTGACGCGTTTTCATTGTGACGTCACAAGTAAAGGAAGTGAAGGGCTGGACTACAAACGAGCTGTTTTCAAGCGGTTCAGAGAAGTGCTTTCTGTGGGAGATGGGAACTCCCTTTGGGCTGGACTTTGGGCTTTTTCACTTTGCAAACCTGTTACATGCACAAAATATATATAACTCAATAAAGGAGAGGGAAAAAGCCAAAAAGCATAATACCACCTCTTTAACTTCTTAAATTTGTCTCATTGTAGTTACCTCCGTGAGCCTGTATGTAGCACCTCCCTCTCTTCGCTTCTCATTGGACACATTCAACCAGAGCCTCTCTGCTATTGGTAGACCTTTCTGTCGATCACATCCCGCCGTTCGAAAAGTGGGAGGGGCCGTCCACCACGATTCCCAAAGTTTTCCCAAAGTTTGCTCGTTGAGTCGAGCTAGCCACAGTACCACCGGAAACACTTGATATACATGTCAAAATAAAGTGTTATACGTGCCCTTTTTTGGGGGAAATAATTGGATCATTAGCTGCAGGGCTGAAACTAAATAGTATGTAAAATCGTGTGACACAGTATCGAGCTACATTACAACTATAAAACAAACTAACGTCTACTTGACGCTGGCATTCAACACCTTGATCGGAAGTTGAAACCGCCATATTGGCTCTAACTTCGACAAGCTTGACACCAACTGAAACTTTCTTCCCTCCCCCCCTCTCTTCCACTCTCTCACTCGCTCGCTCCTCAATCCATCCATACATTCGTTGTTGTTGTTGTTAGAGCCGCGATGGGGACCGCTAGCTAGCAGCGAGCCGAGCCGGGCCAGTAAACCGAGAGAGAGAGAGAGGGAAGAAGAACCGGGTGAACGGACCGGCGGGAGAGAATGGAAACGGTCGAGCAGCTCGTCTCCTTCCACCACATTCAGGTCCAGTTAAGCGGGGGCGCGCCTTGGGGGTTCACGCTGAAGGGAGGGCTGGAGCACGGCGAGCCGCTCATTATCACTAAAGTAAGTCCACCACAACCATTTACTTTAATGACTGTGTGTGGGAAATCTCAGTTACATGGCCCAAAAACTACTTAAAAGTGCTGATAAAGTAGTTGGAGTGAGTTTATACTGCACTATGTTACATATAACATGACATTGGCTTAATATTTCTATATATTATGCTAACATTTCTTTATGTTAATGCTTGTATTTAAATGTGTAAATGGAGTTGCTCCTCTGCCTCTCTGTGATACATGAAGAGACTACAGAGCAGATTCAGATGGCAACTGTAAAGTTTTTATTTTACAAAACTTGCATTTTCTCTTAACACTTGAAATTGCTGCAGACTTCACCACCTTTAAGACAGATGTCAAGTCCTGGTTGGTTCAGCAACAAACTTGTACTCACGTCCAGTCTTCTGTAGTTCCTATTACAAGTCTTTTATTGTGTCTTGATATACTCACTTTACCTCCTCTTATCTTGTGTTGTACTGTAAGTTATTGTTATGTTTTACTTCTTTAAAATCCCTTCTTGGGATGATTGTTGCAAATGCTATAAACACTAGGATACACACATTGGATTGTTGTTTTCAGTTTATCTATCCAAGCTGTATCGGCCCCTACTAAACTAAACCACAAATAAATATATTTACACTTCTAGGTTGATATTTCATAGCATTTCCCTCTGATTGACCATAGGAATTGGATTTTCGTAAGGATGTGGTTCTTGCAACACTCCGCTCCAACAAAAACAGCAATTGTGGTTATAGATTTGCAGGCTTGTGTGACTGTTCTCTCATTCATGTGTGCTTTTCAGTCTGAATGGTCCCTTGCTTGGTTTAAACCTTTCAACTCTTAAAAACTCATGTTTCCTGCATCCTTCTTCTGTATTTTTCTCTTCTGCACAGCTTGATTTAGAATTCCACTCTTCCATCTCTCTCTCTCTTCCTCCTCTTTATGCAGAGAATAAGAAGTTATTGTCCAAAAGCTCAAGCAAATATCCGGGCCAGTTGATGTTTGTCAGCTGTCTCTAGGAATAAAAAAAAAAAAGAGAAATATAATGTAATGCAGCAGTTGAGTTCTCAAACTTGGAAGGTCAAAGGATTCCCCCAGGGGTGCTAAAAGGGGTTCTCATGGGGATCCCTGGTGAAACGAGGCTCTGTTCATCTCTCTGTCACTTTATTCACTAGAAGGTAAAAATGCCCGAGTGCTGACAGACGGCTAAAACCCAGTTCAGACGGCTGAGTTTGGGGCAGACGTGCTCTCCAGTAGGTTGTCTTGTGGGATGTGGGAATGCTTGAAAAGAAAGATGGTGAGTCTGTGATGACAGATTCCTATGCTTATAGGTTATCGACCCCTTTTGCACTAGCTTACACTGACACCAGCATCTTTAAGAATCAGGCTTGTTTAAGGATGGCAGTTGATAGACGTGAAGAATGATTTGTAGTCTGTTGTTGTTTCTGAAGAGCCCTAAGCGGTTTAATTTCAGGTGCGTGTTTTGGTGGAGTTTGAGAGCGTTGTCAGAGATTTGGTGTGTGCTTTTTCAGATTTCAACGTGACCTCGTATTGTGTGATAAAGTCATGGGTGCCAACGTTTCCTCCCGGTCTCTCTTCTCACGGGTTTCACGCTGCGGGCGGTGGTGAGCTCCTGGAAATAAAGAGGGTGTCTTTGAATTACTGCAAGTAATTATTGGTGTGTTCTGCTGGTGTGTGTGTGTGTGTGTGTGTGTGTGTGTGTGTGTGTGTTCAGTCCAGTGCATAAGTAGGCCGACTGACATGCAACCTCTGCTCTCTCTCTCTCTTTCTCAGTCTTTCCTTCTCTGTCTCTCGCCCACTCTGTTGAAAAGTCGCAGCAGCGGTGGTGTAGACTGCCGTGTGTTGGCCAGTGTATACTTCTATATTCACCACAGCACCACAGCAGGGAATGGAAACGCCTGGCTCAGTCATCTGGAAACACACACACACACTAAGTCACACACAGTAACACTGCCCCTGGGAAAATGTGACTGGGACTGCTAAAGGAGATAAAAATCACACTGTGCTCTATGGCTGTTTTGTGTCCAGTGGCTATAGTTAAAACACACACATGCACGCACAATAAAGTAGCCGAGGTGGTGAGTGCTGGACAGGGAACTGTGTTGCAGAAAAGTGTTTAATGATGAAGTGTTACGTCCTTGAAGGAAAGAGGAGAAAGACAGGAACACAAAGAGATGGTAAAGACGAGGTGTGTGTGTGTTTTATATATTTGTGTGTGTGAAAGACATGAGTGTATATTGTGTTTTAGGTTTAGTGAGGGCCAGAGAGAGTTTCCATCAGCCTCCACACGGAGGTTTATGTGTCTGTATGGACCACAGCTGAATACAGCCATAATCCTCTCACTTCCGAGAGAGAGGAACGCACAAATATGCAAGTGTGTGTGTGTGTGCGAGGGGAATCAGTGTGAGAGCTAGAGAGGGGATCAACTACATAAACTATTTAAAAGTTTATGTATAGAGGACCTCAGTATGACTGCCAGAGCATTCCTTATGCCACCTGAAAGCACCTTATCTTCACTAAAAACATACATTTATGCATTTTCTTCACTAAAAAAATACAGAAGTTCAATTAATGTGTTACTTGACAAAATACTCTTGACTCATGGTTCACTTGCTAGCTTTTTCCACATCTCTTGGCCTTCATTCAAGTGAAGTTGGTTAAGTTGCCGTCATGTGACCTATGTATCTTCAGTCAAGGGAAAACAAGAGGGGGTCTTAAACTAAACACTCAAAGTGTGAGTGTCACAGTATCTTTTTTGGAGTTATTGCTGAAACAATTAGCTGGTCAATCCATAAGTCAGTCGACAAAAGCCCCCCCAACAAAACCAAACATCTGCTCCTCTAATATGTGGATTTGCTGCTTTTGACTGTATTGTAATATGCTGTTGGTCAGAGAAAACAAACTATTTGAAGAGCTCTGGGAACTTGTTTTCACAATTTTTAAACACCCTTAATGTATCAATCCATTCATTTTCTGCCACTTATCCAGATCTGGGTCGTACAAAGTAACCCGGACTCCACTCTCCCTATCTTCTCTAGTTCTTCCATTGGATCTATAATCCCTCTGGTGGGTTCTGGTTCTGCTCCTGGGGTCTCCTCCCTGTCAGAAGTGCCTGGAAGTACCTCCATTTTATTAACAATAAATCAAAAAATGTTTATATTTATGTCCAGTTCAGAAATCTGGTGGAATTGTATTTTTGGACGGTTTAGTATTGTTCGTCTCTCAAAAGTATTTCTTGTGCATGTAAGTGCCGGTCAAAGTGTGTCTTTGAAAGAGTGAGTCTGCTGTTTGTTGGGTGCAGTCGTGGACATGCGAGAGCGCATATAAATGTGCCAGTTGCCTTTTCAGGATGTCCATGTTTTGAGGAGTGTGTGTTCGTGGCCCTTTGACACTGCTGGAGGGGGAAGGGTGGCGTCCAGAGTCGGAGACAGCAGAGGGATATAAGCCATTTGGTCAACATTCCTCCAGGAGCATAACAAATTACTACTGTGGCGTGGGGTGTGTGTGTGTGTGTGTGTGTGGGTGTGAGACATTGTTCATGTGTGTTCATACACAAGTGTGCACTGCTCATACACATGATTTTCTGACTTGAATGCTTGATTTCCATGCAGCCAGTAATCAGCTGTGTGATGACACGGCAAGTTTAAGGTTCTGTCTGCCCAACAAAGTTAGCCGGTCAGTCATTAGCCATTTAGTGAGTCAGTCTGTTTGAATTTTAGCGAGTTATTAGCCAGTCACTCAAGGCTTAAACATGCTTTGGTGAAAAGACGTGGTGGCGTGAAAATAAAAGGCCACATCATGGATGTCTGCATATTAAATAAATGGTGATTGGTTGAACTGCAGACGCAAATTCACACTATTGGTTTATTTATTTTCCAGTTTTATTTCAAGTGTTAATTTCTGGAGTTGAAAATAGGTCTTCATTCTTGGCAATCTTCTTTGTTTGTTGCAGAGTCTGGTTAGATAAATGCAACACTGCCCTCTAGTGCACATATAACCCTTTAGCACTGCATGGACGCATTTTATCGATAACTGTGGCAGACTTACTGTTTAAAATTTGCACTCATTTTGGAAATAATGGTTCCTCGATTTTGGGCAGAAAAAAAATGCAAAAATGTTATTTTTTTTGTAAAAAAATCCTTGGAAGATTGTATCTGCTGTAGTTAGCTAGCTAACAGTGAGCTCCATGGGTTGAATAAAAACTCTTTCTCTGGCTGATGACATCTTTTTTTAAAATCAGAATCCTGCAAAAGAGTCCTAAATACACCTTTGATGGCCATGCACATGTTTAATGCTAACACAGCACTATGTAATGATAAAAAACAGACAGAGCCTCAAGCTTATAGGTCCCACCTAAAGGGTCAGCACATGTTGATGATCCATGGGGGAAAAAGGAGCAGCACTATGAACATAGCTGTAGCATTATGGTAGTATTAGAAGACAAATGTGATATCAGTTGTCAGACACCATTCTAGTGTCTGTCTAGTATAAAAATACAAGCAATCCAAAAGGTTAAAAGGATAGAGATAGAGTTACTAACGTTAACCTACACTCACTTATAACCTCTTGTAATGGTCTGCTAACTTGAGGTTACTACTGTTAATAACTGTTAATATGCTGGTTAACCAGGCAAACTGATGATATTAGAGGAGACAAACAGTTTAATCCATTCCTTACATTTCTGCTCTTGTACTGTGGATTTGTATAGGCGATTGAAAAAATGCCACCTACCGTCCAAAGTCTTAAGCGACTGATCATTAGGCAGTCAATTAGCAGAATTGTGACAAATTTTAATTTAATTTAATTAATGTGTCATAGCTGTTTTCCAAACTCTGCCATGTTCAAACCCCACTCTCCCCAACAGACATATACAATTGATTAAATTGAATAAAAATACATAAATACAATAAAACAAAACTTTATCCGCAAGGTTTTTGTGGACATGGCTGGGCTTGACCCTCATGCATGTTTACAGACTAAAATGTCTACAGCCATGTTTCAGGGTAAGTCATTCCCATGTGTTTTGTGATCATGTTTATGTAATTTGTCAAATGTGGCTGTGATGACAAAGTGATGAGTTCCTTACATTGTTGTATTTGACAAAGCAGCTGATGCTGAGCTGTCAACTCACTTCCATATGTGGTTTTGTGATCTACCGTGAGAGCTCTCTGTGGATTTCTGTTGGGGACATGTTTCTGTGAGTTTGTCTCTCCAACAGTTTCTTCTTCAGTTCTCGCTGACTGGCAGGAAATCCCAGCCATTTAAACTCAGTGGGAAACCACTTGGTTCATTAGTGCTCTTGGCTGTTGTGATGACAGTCGTTGTGTTCACTGAAGTCACGTGAGGCCAAGTCTGAACGGCCGTCATTGGCATTCTCACATTAGGCCAAATGTGAGCGTTTGTTCACTCTCCGGGGAACAGATGAAAGGAGAGCATAGAGAGCCTAACTGTGCTTTCAGGCCAAATGCGAAGGCTTTTGCGTGAGTTGAAAATTTCCAACTCGAGCGAATTTTCGTGGGTTCCACTCGCCTTCTTGCGTTGTGTGTGTGTGTGAACACTTGCAGCGAATGTACTCACGCGAGGATTAAATTCGCGTTGGGTCTGAAAGCACAATAAGTCACACGCTTCCGCTTCCGGCCCACGGGACCTTATTTCGGAAAAAATATGTACAGTAGTCAGTGGTGAGAGAGAACTTATCTTTTTATCCCGTTAGAATTGAGCCCTGAATTACACACATGTATATAAAATTTTGCAAGTCAAGAAAGTCGCAGTTTGTCGTAAAACAGTAAAGATACATGTTGATTTGTGTGAAACGCGTTCAATGAACTACATCTGTTATCTCGCACAATATACGTCGGCAACATGTAAGCGCGGTAATGCAAGCTAACGTTCACTGCTTTCTTGCTACTAGCTAGATAACTTAGCTCACAACACATTATAATCTCAATGCGTCATAACTGACGCTTTCAAACAGCTTGAAAAAGCATAAGGATTTTATGCTAAAGGTACCCTTCAGCGTCATATGAAACGCCCCGTTTGCTACGTTGCAGCAACACACGGGAGGCTAACCCTACCTGTTAGCCATGAGGCCGATGTGCGCAGCTGTAGGGTTAGACGGTCGACATGCATAAAGTCAGTGACTTAGGTTTAGGTACTAACATTTCTGATGGTTGTGGTAAGGGTAGGGACTCAGGGGGCTGTCAACACCTTTATCATGAACGTAGCTAGCTAACTAGCCGGTCTGTACGGGACGCCCCAGAGCGTTCAGTAACGTTAGCTTCAGTCATTGAAATAAGGTCCCATGGTGGTCCTTTGGAAGGGGAGGGACTAAAGCTGATGATACACAGGGCAACTTTTTGAGCAATGTTGCTGGGCAATCTTGTCTCTGCTAGGAGTGGCAGTGTTTCCCACAGAATGACAGCGGAACTGTGGCGGGTGAGGTGGCTTTGCAGTCGACTTTAACAGGTGTTATGCCGAATTTTGCATGCCTGCCGAGAATTGCATGCACCTACAAATTCTGCTTTTAAACGCTAGAATATTCTTTGTGGGGTTCATCAATAGTGATAAACGATCAGTATATCTTTTATGAACGTTCAGAATCGTTAATATTTTATTACACTTATAAAAGTACCATTCCCTGAGATTCAGCAAAAACATGCGGTGATTATTGAACAGCAAAGTGTCTGAAAAGGACCCTAAGAGGTGGATGCATAATTCAACAAAGCAGATGATTTGCATCCACCTCTTATCAACTATGACTTTTTAACATTAGACTAGACAAGACTGAGACTCTTGTTATCATCAGATTTTTGTCTGCTGAAAGACTCCTCACCAAATCATTCATCTACTTTGATGGAAACCCAATTGCTAAATATGTGATGCGGAAATATCTTGGTGCGCAAGTTCAGCTCAACTAAACTCAAAGGGACTACATGTGGGCATGAGGGATGTTGGTTTGTTGATTTCTATTGGTGGCTGATGGGGATTTTGCTTCTTCTTCGGAAATTAGCCGTGTGTCTTGTGGGGAGCATTCCTGCAGAGTGTCTCAAAACAGTCTGGAATTTGATTCTCTCACAACAGGCAACAAAAGATGGAGACGATAATCCTCCCCTCTCTCTCTCGTCCTGCTGTTGACAGTAACAGAAATCCAGGGATCTTACAAAGGAATGTTTTGACATGTGGCCGAAGGTACGCAACCACATGTCCTGGGTCGGTAAACAGCCGTGTGTGTGTGTGTGTGTGTACTCCCTACATTCCAGTAAAGGTAGCCTCCAGTAGCAATCTGCTCTGCAGGGGGTAGATGAGGATGCCATCAGATAGAGATGCTATTGTCTCTAGTGTGTGTGTGTGTGTGTGTGTGTGTGTGTGTGTGTGTGTGTGTGTCCATGTCCTCTGCCCTGACTTGATTTGCTAACTGTCCGAACTAATGAAAAACATATGCCGCACAGCAGAATGGTACACAATAGAGCGTTGCATGATTGAGTATTCATGGTTCCAATTTATTACATTGAGTTTTGTGTTAGGACGAGGCTGGAAAAAGAAAACTCTGTGTTGTTTTGATAACCATTTAATCATGTAAAGTCACTTTTGAAGCAAAAAATGCCAGAAATTCACTGTTTCCTGCTTCTCACGTGAAAATTTGCTGTTTTTATTAGTCGTCTGTGAAAAATGAATATTTTGGGGGTTTTGAGTTGTTGTCAGACAAAACAAACTATATACATTATCTATCTACACGCTGTGGGAAACTGGGATTGTTAGTTTTTACTATTTCATAAACAAACAGTTATCATTAATGGCCAAATAATATGCAGATTAGTCAATAATGAAAATCATTTTACTTGCAGATTTATTATTTAAGCACAACTACACTTGCTTGAGAATTTATTTCTGCCATTAAAGAGTTTGTGTGCTGGATGGATGTTGGGAATGTGCTGAATATTTTTATATATAGGGAACCGCCAGCTTACGCAAAAAGCTGTTTCTGTTGTCAGAGTGGATACAATGGCTGCAAACTAAAGATTATTTCTTTTCTTTTTTCAATGAATCGACTGTTTAGTCTATAAAATGTCAAAAAACCCAAACATATTCAGTTTTAAATGATCTAAAGCAGAGAAAAGCAGTAAATCTTCACGCTTGAGAACCTGGAACCAGAGACTTTTAGAGGCATTTTTAATTAATAGCTGACATAAAACAATAAATTTATCATCTATATTGCTTTATTTTCTGTGGATTGAGGAGTTGATAGGGCAACTGTTTATGGTATAATAACCAGATATATTCCAGTATTCCTAATATCAACCCTAAATCTTAAACAGGATTTACATCTATACTGTGCCAGTGTATGCTACCATATCGCCTAACACTTTTTTTCATTATGACGGCAATAAACGGTCTTAAAAAGCAATGACAGTTTGGCCAACTGAGGAAACTCCTGAAGACTAGATTCAGTTTTCAGTCCCTTCAGATGATACTTTTTCATAGACATATATAAAACATGGATGTGGAAGACTGTGAAAATACGTAATTATAAAGACCCCAAACCCAAAAGTCGCGTATGTGAGGTAATTTGTCAATGACTGAAACGAACGTTACTGAATCAAAGAACTTACATGTGTAGATGATGTGATGAAAGGACCGGGAGTCGTTGGAGATTTACCAGGTGCACACCAGGTGAGATATATCTGTGTACGGAACATAGCCAAGTTGCCCAGCTGGTAGCAACCAAGCAATGAACGTGAGTGTAGCATTACAGCGTAAACATGTTGGTGACGTATATTGTGCGAGACGAGAACGGTTTCACACAAATTAAGTGTTATAAATGTTCATGCAATAAGTTGAGTGGGAACGTAGCCACATTTACATTTTATTAAATTCCTTCTAGGCAGGGTTTGTGTGCGTTTGAGATAAAAAAACTAACAAAAAAACTAACAAAATAACCAGGTGCATCAGTTGCAGCACCCATGCAGCTTGTGAATAAGTGAAGTTACAGGCAGGAGTGTGTGTGTGTGTGTGTGTGTGTGTGTGTTCAGGAATGTGTCTATCTATGATCTGTGGAGCCTTTAGCTGTTTCTTCTAGGCTACGTCTGGTGGCTCGCACACACACACAATATTGTTATTATTGCTGTGTGTGTGTGTGTGTGTGTGTGTGTGTGTGTGTGGGGGTGTAGAAGTCCTGACCTGAGGCTGCTGCAGTTGTTATTGTTTTTGTCCGACACTCTGCATTAACCCTCTCACTGGGTGGGGGAGCAACACACACACATCTCAGCCATTTTTTTCTCAGATTACACCAAAATTTGCATCTTGATGTGACGGAGAACATTTTTTTTGTGTTCTGCAGATGTGCAAATTTTGACCCGCCGTTACGGATTTCTCCCCCAAAATGTCTAGGTGGAGGCGGGAAGCCAAGATCTGATCAGACTGAAGATTTTTTTCAAGTCGACAGCAGGACAAATAAAAGAGAGAGCTGGAATTGAAAGTCTGTTTCAGAAGAGCTCTGTTCTGTGAAATAAACATCTTGGAATCTGTCAGGTTACGTGACATTAAATACACCAAACAGTGAATTGAAAATAACTGTCAGATTAACCGACAATAAAAATGATTAGTGGACGAAGCCCTAGTTTGTTTAATTTCACTATTTCTTTTGGCAGATTGTCGTGCTAATCCCAGACTGCAGTAACTCACTTTCAGTCCAGTGCTGGAATAACATCCAACAACTCTCATTTGTCCTGTTCTTTTAATCCCACCTTGTTTATGGTTTTTGGTTCCTCTTCATAACATTTTCCAACAACCTCGCTGCAGCTCAGACATTAGAGCAGTTTCCGAGCTATTATGTCGGATCACTAAGGGCTGTTACAGGCATCATTTGTGTGTTTTCTATGCATCTGTGTTTATATGTTTACTGTTTATTGCAACGTAGCCGTGCCCTGAATCAAAGAATGCAACACACACACACATTCCACCATGCAATGTGGTCCACTCTCGTGGCTACCCTGGCAAGCCGACTCCAGTTTGAGGTCTAAAATGACACAAAACGCTCTTTGTTGACTGGATCTTCCCTCGCCGCCGTCCCTCCTCTCCGTCTGCCCTCGTTGGCGTCTGATGGAAACGTCCTTTCATCCCTTCGCCTTGTCCTCCCCCGTCCTTGTCAGGCGATGCAGGTTACTCGGGGGACGTTAAGTGGGATTTTTTTTGCGAGTCATAACCTCCCTCACATTATCTGCTCATTTAAAGTGGGACGCGTGGAACTTCTGATCGGGGAACCAAAAGTTTGTGGGTGCAGGGAGGAGGGGGACACTGGGTGTGTTGCATTCCTCTTGGTTAGGATTTATGAGGGGTCTGCCCAAATTGTTTATTCATCTCTTTGGTTTGAGTGATTTTGGTTGGATTTAGGTTTCTGAAAGCTGATTAAAGCTGCTGATAATCAATATTCAATGTCTCTCTTTCCATAAATAAGAGGGATTGAGTGTCTTGGCCTGAAATTTTATTCTTTTTATAATGAAAGAAAGCCTCTGAAACAGCATTTTTTTTACCACTGTGGGATATAAAAGTCAAGACTAATTACAGAATTTAACCATGAATACCTCTTAATGACAGGATAGCCAACCCTCGCTGTAGTTGGGAGACTGTGGGTTGCCTTAAAATCATTTTGAAATTAAAGAAACGTGTAGAAATTGTGTAAAAAACATATTTTTTCAAAATAAAGCACACGTGTAAGCTACAGTAAAAAGCACAAGTCCTTGAAGCAACAGGCAAAACAAAGCATTGATCTCCCTGCATTTGATTGATCCACTTTTAACTGAAAAAAGTTCAAACCAACCTGATTGAACAACCAAGTGGGCATCAAAGGGGACAGCTTCTTTCGCAACGGTGTCTTTTCACATGAAAATAAGATGTCCAAAGCGTTCTCTGTAACAGCCAGACTGAGTTTGTGTAAGAATGGGATGGAGATGAATGAGTTGGAGAGATAGTCGGGGTGTGAGGGTGATGGATGGGAGAGGGAAAATGTAGGAAAGATGGATGAACTGGCAGAGGGAACGAAACGTAAGGAAGAGGGAGGAAGATGGTGGATTAAGGAGGATATAAAGGTGAATGAAGAAAAAACACAGAGACAGGAAAATATGGGGAAAAGAAAGTGGCAAGACAGGTTTAAAATAGAAACAGGGAGCGGGGGTTGTCTTTTGCTTCTTGAGTTGTGGGCTGATAGTTAGATAATAGATGGATGCAGAGAGAATAGATCAAAAGATAGAGGAGGTGGGGAGAAAGGCAGCCAGAGAAGAAGAGTAAAAGGTTTCAGATTTCTGGACACAGATGCAAGATTGATGCTCTCCTGCCTTTCTGTCTGCATTTATGAGTCTTTAAACACATCGCTGGCTGCATCCTGACATTTCTTTAAAAGAAATAAGAGCATTTCTCTGTAAACAGAAAATATTCACGATTAAATAAGCAGCAGTCAAAGTTAAAGGTGCCTCATGGAGATCTCTCATAAACAAACTAAAGTAATGTTTCTATTCAGTGTTTCTAACCAAAACACATTATGTGTATTCCTGAGGTCCAACTTACGTGTTGAATGCATTTTCTGCCTCATAAAACATGTACAAAGCCTAATTTTAAAGGAATTTGGAACCCGCATTGTTAACCAGTGGTTTTCTTCTTCCCTGGCTTTTTTTAGCACGTCGCTTTGTTTCTTGGCACATTTCTTCCACTAAGTGGCGTTTCCATCCACCTGTCTGTCTGTATGCACATTTTCCTTTTGCACATAAAAACATCTGAGATATTTCACAACAACAAACAAATGTAAAGAGGCGTATGTGCCATATTTCATCATCACTTTTTTCACCTTGTTTTTTAGGTTTGACTGGCACTCCTTTAACTAGGCCACATAATATCTTCTTCTGCAGTGGTTTAATGGCACCCGACTGGTGAGTTAGCGGCACCAGCTGTTTTTCTCAATGCACCCAACTCCTAATATTCACATAATTGTAGTGGATGGAAATGCACATTAATTTGCGTTTTCTTTTGCCGATCTTCTGGAAATTCCAACACGTCTTCATACCTGAACGACAAAAGAGCCTTATTGTCAATAGTTCCATACATACAAGCTTTGGCAAGTCCCAGTCCAGTGATATGAGCACTGGATCTCAAGTATGTTACATAAGTTATGATACATATGATGTTTTACACATGGTAAATGTTGTGAAATGATCATAGCAAAACTATTTAGGTTAGATTTAGGCAACAAAACTACTTAGTTTTAGGAAAAGGTTGTGGTTTGGGTTACGTGACGAAAGTTATTTAACGCAAAACTTTAAATATGTCAACTTTGACTTTCTTTCACACAGGACTCAAATCTTGGTCTCCTGAGTGAAAGACCTGGCTCATCCATCCATCCCACCACGTCCTTATGCACACTTTGTCGCCCTTTAAGACACCTGCTACTAAAACAAAAATATGGGTCGTAATAAGCTGCTGCATAACCAACCAATATGGCCGTTTTTCTGTTGAGGACGGGCTGGGAATTTAGTTACATTTTGAGCTAAACATTGATGGAAACTTGACTACTGACTGTCCACGAGATTCAAACTAATAGGAGACCTGCTCCACAGCGCGACTTGTGGGCGAAAACTTCACAGGGTACCTTTTTTAAAGTTTGTCAAAAAAGTACTTATAGTTAAGAGCAAACACCTAAACTAGGGCTGGACGATATGGCCAAAAATGTTATCACGATAAAAAGTTTCATATCTTTCGCTAGCTATAATTATCATGGTAAGTATGAAATCATTATTTATTTTGAGTTTTTCAATAATCGGTCTGCCCGATTATCGGCGCCAGTATTCAGCGTTTTTCCAATAATCTGCATCGGTCATTTTAAAAACAGTTTGCCGATATAATTAATTAATAAAAAATGCGCTCCTTGCAGCCGCCTCTCTCTGTCTGTACTCACCACTCTGTGAGCTCGAGTAATGTCCCGCCCACAGAATTAACTGATTGGTTACAAGTCACGAGTAATAGCCTATCAGCACTGAGTATTGTGCGGAAGCAGCCAATAGAACGAGTGAGCCATGCGCTGCAGCCCCTCCCCTCCTCTCGCAGCAGAGCGGAGCATGCTCACGTGGAGCGAAGCGAGCGGAGCAGATCGGTGAATGTTACACCAGTTGACCATAACTACGCTTGTTACTGTAAGTAAGTGCAGCAAAACCAGCAGTACTAGTAAAAGGCTGATACTGCATCAGTACAACAAGCAGGAACGTGCACAGAGTGATTTTTAATCTGCTCTGTCTCATCCACCGCAGCTTTGTTTTGGTTTTACACAAGCACATGTGCTAGCTCGGCTAATAGCTAGTTAGCTAAATCGTAGCCTCTCTGTCTGGAGCCTGTTTAGCAGAGATGACACGTACCTTAAAATTGAGCAACTCCTTGCAAACTCAGCTGCTTGTTGAGAGAAACCAGCTCCTCTCTACCAGCAGCAGCAGAGGGAGGAGCAGGACATGAGGAGGAACGAGTGATGTCTTCTTTCTAAACTTCACTCAGTATTTTGATGTCAGGAATATAGTTTATTTTACATGTTCCATTTGTTTCCAGTGAGATTCAGATTTTTTTGCTGCTCTGCTATTAGTTATAATAAAATATTAAATTTGATTACTATTTATTCTTCTTTTTTTTTTTAATATATTTTTTAAAGGCAATTATTTCATAATGAAAAACCAGTTAGAGTATAGATAATAAATAGTATCAATAAAATCCTAACAATATAAAATAAATACATTATAAATGGCAGCTGGTAAAGAAAGTTTATGATAATTTATCACTCATAGTTATCAAGTCTATCTCTGGGATGGCTCTCTAATTCATTTAATTTACTATTTATAAAGATTAAAGACATTTAACTGTAATCTTGTTATTTTTAACAAAGTTTTGTGTTGGAGTTTGTGTTATTCTAAATTTTGACACCAAGATTAAAAATTTTACAGCAAATGTATATTGGTTCCACATATCGGTCTAGTTAGTTACGAATAATCGGTATCAGAATTGGCAAAAACATATCTGTCGATCCCAAGTTTAAAGGCTGGCTTTTGCTACTGAGTGAAAGTTGAAGAAACCTGAAGTGGATTACTTCACGAATCAGAGGTAGAACATTTAAAAAAATTATGATAAAATCGTTGTCAATAAATATGCGCGAGTAAAACTAAGAAAAAGCTTTAAAAAATAAACATCTTGATAAAAAATATCCTAATTTGTGTATGATTCAAGTGAATTAAATCATTTATTGACTATTTATTGAACATCTGTTATATTGTTATTGAGGAAAAATATATTGCGATTCTTCTGGACTGTGTCAAGGTTTGACCACACTGCACTGACAGTGACCTGGCAGCATGAGCAAACAGCCCCACCAAAAAACCCTATTTGTTGCTTAGTGATAACCAGCTGGACGAGAAAAAACACAACAGCACAGACAGACATCTCTCTTGTGAAATAATGAAAACTATTCATCAGTCATATTAAGAAACTAATTGTCAGGGCGTTTAGAGAAAATAAACAAAGGCCCTGGAATTTCCATCTTTGGTTTCTCGTGGTTTTTCAGTGGCAAGTGTTAACTGGAGATGAACGACGTTTGTACACTCATAAATCTGATATCTCTGTGCTGTGGCTTCTCAAATCTGTCTACAACGGTTAAATGAACTGCTCTTTTTTTGTTCTGAGTCGTTTTGCTCTTGGAGGGTGGTTTTGCTGTACACGCATCATAAAGGTGTTGAGTAAGTTATTGTCAGTTTCATCTAAAACTGAAGACATAGAAAAGCTTTGTTTTCCTTACAGCTGGCAGTATGCGAACGGGACTGACGGCAGATACGGCATTTTTGGTGATGTTGTGGCGAACACATGTAGAATTGTATTGAAAAAAATTCTTTATCTTCAATCAAAATAAGGCCTTTTGTCTCAAGGGACTTAACGTGGTTTTGATCTAATTGTTATCGATCTTTGGCCTCAACTGTTCCAGTGTGATCTGTTATGACTCATAAAAATACTTGAATGGAAGCCCAGATAGAAAAAGAAAAAAATGGCGAGGAAGGAGTTTGAAAGCTGGCCAAGCAGCTTTGATCTGGCAGAAAGTAAAAATACACACAATATACTCTCTCTGTCTCTCTCATAAACACATCCAGGCGTGACAGCAGAGACAGAAGAAGAAGTGGGGGGGGGGGGGCAGTTTTTAGTCGAGACGGCGAGGTCACTTAGTGCACATTAGGAAGTTAATGTTTCACCCTTATTTAAGTGTGTGTGCACTTGTTTGTGTGAGATAAAGGGTGACACACACACATACACACATATGACATTGATGGATCAATCCAGTCCAGCGCTGGTCCCACAAGGCCGCTGACCTATTAACCTTTGCTATTGTCAGCGCTGCTCACCGGATATAATGGCTTCCATACAACACCAGAAACACACGGCGGGGGTTTGTGTGTGTGTGTGTGGTTCAACTGTCACACACCATCCCTGAGAATTAAACAACCGTAAAAGAAGATGCAATTGGGGAAATAAAGGAGTTTGGGGTTGGACTGTACAGCCTAAAATCAGTATCATGATATGTTGTCACATTTACTTTAAAGGAAACCTCCGGTGATTATCAACCTGCCGGGTCTTTTTCTCATAACGTTACGATTGCAAGCCAAATAATCTTGCTGGATTTAGTGTTAGGTAGCAAACATGAGAAGCTTTACTTTAAACTTATTTTATTATCGTTATATTTTATTTCTTGTGTTGGATAACTTCTGATGTGATGATAAAAAGGTGACCATTTATTCACTTAATTGGGATTCAAGTCTTTGGAATTGAATAAATTTAGTTAAGAGATCTATAATGTCACAAATTATGATTAAAATCAATTTGGTCTAGCTCTCAAATGTTCATTTGTATCCGTGTAGCTCCAAAAACTCAAAACACAATCTGTACACTTCTGATCCGATCCAGAAATTGCTTCTGAACTAGTGAAGTATTGATCTGCTAAACACAGAGGAATACATTTAAAGAAACGGTTCTGATACATTTTAGCATCTTTTGTTTTTAGCTTTCAGTTTGTTGTGTGTTTCCTTTTGGTCAGAGGTTTTCAAAGCGCTCCAAACTGTTTCATTGGAGGCTCGGTGAAAAAAATATTACATTTGTTATTACATTAATTATTAGAAGGAGATAGAATAGCTTACATTTGGTTAAAGAGGTCAGAGATACAGCTGTTCTGTGTAATGTTACACTTTTCCCACTGTCCCAGAGACTAATACATGATTTTGGAGTCCTTTTTAAAAAAAAAAAAAAATGTTTTTAGTGTCGTCTGAAGTCAAACCGCAATGTGAGGAACTGTTGAGTATCCATGTGATCATATAATAATAATCAAGATCCCTTAGGCATCCAGGACTTGAGCGAAACTAACCAGCTTTTCCAAGCTTTGTCTGAAGGGAGGCCCACAGTTTCAGACTTTGAAAACCCTCGCTGTAGGTCTTCCATGACAACAGATTGTATAACCCAGCTGTGACAGAAAATACAACAGAATTACTTAACTTTGCTCAGAGGGTGTTTTGGCTGGAGTATCTAGCTGCCGGAGGTTGTTTTGCTTTATTATAAACTTAAACAATACTGCTTCCATGTGACAAACAAGAAGGAAACTGTAGGACGCTTACATAAGGCTAGAGGATTTGACCTAAATTCAAAATCACGATTAATTGAACATTTTACCTCGATTATTAAACGATTATTGAACAATTGTTTTGGATTTTTTGCTGTTTTTTTGACCTCATAGTTCACTGACGAGGTTTGTACTGTAAATATGCTCAACAATCAAAGCTGGGTTTATTTATTTTTTTGATTCATAGATTTCACAAATCCATTATCTAAATGTTAATTAATAAGGTAATGTTGACGTGCTCATCACAGACACATCGCCGCTGCTAATTATGACCGTGCTACTAAGATTTCACTCAATTATTTAATATCAATGCTGAACAAATGATTTTCACCTGCACATTGTGCGAGCACCGTAAGTCAAGCTTCCTCTCCTCTTCCAGCAAAGGACGTTTACGTGTTATAGGAGCAGCCGAGTTAGGTCTTTTAACTGCAGCGCAATGTGTGTTATTATCGTCCAGCCCTACGCTTACAAAGAGAATTTGTGTTATGAGCAAAGCTGCTGTGGAAATGAAGTATTTTGAATGTTGAATCTGTTGTTGGGAATCTGGTATTGAAAGTCAGAAAAATTGCTGAATCTGTTGTTTTTGTATCTAAAATGTACCTTGTTCCTCTATCCTCTAAAGATTGTACTGTTCCTGTAGATGTAATATTTTTCTAGATTAAGTGCTCCAAACTGCATAACAAGACTGTTTGTGTGTGTGTTCTTTCTGTGTTTCTGGTAGCTTGCAGCCTCAACGACGTGTCCTTACAGAACCTCTCAAAGTTGAACTGTTTTCATCTGTGTGTTTGTGACGTCCCCATACCAACCCCAAGAGCGCTAATTCATCTCTTTGGTGTGTACATATACACAAACCCTCCTGTGTGTGTGCGCGGACATGTGATAGCTAGAATATCACACTGCCAGAGAGTCTGTGTTGTTTCTTTTGTGTGTGTGTGTGGCTGTCTTAAGTGCATGAGGAAGGTTAAGTGTCACTGTTTGAGTGTCAGGCTTATGGTGGACTGGAAAGACCCAGTTGTGTGTGGGAGTGGGGGTTGTTGTGGTGGGTTATGGGAGTGTGTGTTTTATGATGCATGGTCCCGGATGACGGCTGAGGGGTTAAGGTTCGACAGGTTGGCGTTTCTTCAGAGTCGGGGGTTTGGTGTGGCGCTGCTGGGCTCCTTTACTAAGGATTCTGGGTAGCGGAGCTTTGATGTGGTTGACAGCTCAGAGTCTGTAGTGAGCGGCTCGTTTTCACAGATTAAGTAAGATTTGAATGGTATTACAGGAGCTTAAGGTGGTAAGAACATATTTGATGTAAAACACTGGATTTCCCCAAAGAAGACCTTTCAATCAAACGTTGTGGGCGGCACAGCGACGTCTATTTTCTTTGAAATTTTCTGGTAATGAAGTTCCTTTTCTTTGTCTTTTTTCATCCTTGGCGGCTAACACTTGTTATGTTTACTACTCAGCTTCTCTTCTCTTGATTCAGTTGCATTTTCTGGCTTTTAACTCCTGCTGCTGCGGACCAAGCAAAATAGCCATTCAAGTCGGCCTCTTAGTGTTGAAAACTGTTTTAATAGGCTCATAAAATGCACGAGCATGCATGTTTGAAAAGCCGACAACATAAAAAAAATTTATATTGAACACTAAATGTTCCTTTCTTCATAGGTTCGTTCTCAATTTACCCTCTTAAAATAGAAATTTAGCATAAAATTACAGTTTTTGAGGGCGTTTATCATGACACTTAGGATAACATATGATGCATTCAACATGTTAGTGTGCCCTCCTGAATGTGTACACGTGTCTGTGTGTGTTCAATGCAAGCAAAAACAAGTATCGCTAAAAAAAAGTATCGCTAGATTTCTTGGCACCTGTTCAAGAAAGAGGAGGGAGACTTTTTAATTTGACTTTAAAATATTTAGTCTCATCCTGGGCTAGCAAAAATATACGAGTGAGCAGACCCACCAGAAAGTGGCCGCAGCACATTTTAAATAATCACTGAAAATATTCTGGATTCAAAACAAACACGAGAAACCGCTGAGTCAGTTGAATGTTTAGATATATAGGTTTGTATATAAGTGGAGGAATGCTTATGAGTGCTTGAATTGTTTTTAATAAACGTCAAGTGGACACAATATGGCAATGCAGAAGGGACAGTGCTGCTTCTTAAATGGGAAAATTTTCTGGTTCCTTTACCCCTCTATGACAGTTAACTGAATATCTTAGGGTTGCTGACAAAATAAGACATTTGAATTATTTTTTAGTAATAAAAATGACTAAAACATACTGGCTATAGTAACATGTATATTAGATTGTACTCTGCATGGAATAATGGAAATATACATGACTTTTGTTTGTTTTGATGTCGGCATCAGACACATTTGCAGACACATCAGGGTCGTAAAAAAGAAAAAGACTGTCCTGAAACACTGATGTCACACATGATGGATGTTGATGAGAAGGAAAACAGAATTGGAGAAATAAAAGGCGAAGATGAAATGTAAAGGATGAAGTTTGTGTGTTTTGAAGATCCCGCGAGAGATCAGCCAGTTGAGCTGCTGTGTGGGGGGCCGCAGGTCCGTCTCGATGAAGAGTGTCTGTCCAAACTCTGTGCAAAAACACGGAGAAGCAGAGAAAGAGAGAGAGAGAGAGAGAGATGACTTATGTTCACAAGCAAGTGAGGGTTTACTCACATGTGGGAGTTTTTCCATGTGACTGCACCACAGGACGTTTTTATGGTTTCATGTTTGAAACTCAGGATGTTACTCGTTAATAGGTGCTTGATTTGTCAGTGTTGGGATTTTAACTGATCAGAAATCTAACATGCAAAGTTGGTGAGACATCATTTATCCACCTCTGTGGTGTTGGTTTTCTTTCTCCTCCCTTTTGGTTTAGTTTTTCCTTTCATTTCTTTACCACTGTCCTCTTCTTCTCCTTCCTTTCCTTTCCTCTAATGTCCTCTTCTAATCTTTCATTTACTTTTCTTTCCTTTTTTCTTGTCTCCTCTCCTTCCTTTTCCATCATTTCCTCCCCTCTTCTTTCAAATCCTTTTCTCAAGTCTTTTTCTTTCCTCTCTTTCCCTTTTTTTCCCCTCTCTTTCGTGTTCTCTCCTCTCCTCCGTTGCCCCTTTTGGGATTGAATTTAATCCAACTGTGCCAGTGACGGGGGGTCTCTCCACTTTTCTAAGGGGGCCTCAAAGCTGCAGCTTCACCCAGAAAGGGCTTCTCTGTCTGGGGCATCATTGTCTTGTTTGCTCCCTTGAATGATCCATGGAAAGGCCGTTTAAGGACAACACAACCTGCTTGCAACATCAGGGAGTAATGGAGCTAGACGCCATTATACATGCAAACACAAGCACACACACACACACAACTAGCTGTTGGTGCTTTTGGTGTGAGCGTGGGAGCTTTTTTCTTTTTCCATCTCTGCCGCTCCCCTCCTCCCGCCCTGATAAAGAAGGCCTTGTGTGAGCGTGTGTGTGAGGAAGGGAAGAGAACCACACATGTCTCAGGCTGGAGGGCAGAGGTTGATGGAGGGTGTGTGTGCTCCTGAGAGCTTATAAGAGAGCTTATTTCTCGTGCATGCATATGTGCATCTCACTGTTCTCCTAAAATGGTGAAAAGCAGCTCTTAGCGTGGAGGTAATTCGGAGGTAAAACGTGCCTTGCTTAACCTGGTGAGCAGTGGTTCTCAAAGTTCTTCTGTCACGCCCCCCTTCAGAAGCCACAAAAGGTTAATACCCAACCCCCTCCCCACAAAAGTGGATTTCATTTGAAATGATAAACAAGATTCAGGTTGCGAAACAGCTAGCATCAGAGCGCTTTTGTTGGTTTATGTCACCACATAGATCCGCTGAACATCCACACCCTCCCTGAAGTGGCCCCCCAATTTGAGAACCGCTGTTGTAGAGTCACACGTAGAATTGAACCACTAAATCTGGTAGTGACAGCTGTTGTTAGTTAGGTAGTTAGTAGGCTTGGACATTCATTCATACCTTCCTGACATTTCACCGGGTTATATATGGTATACAACAGTGTTTGTGTAAAAAAGCAGCGAGCCGGCGGCAGTAGAGAGAGTTGGAAGAGTTTCCTTTTTTCGATGCTCTAAATGGCTCCTTTTCCCTTTTGACAATGTTGTTGAACTCTGCTTATGAACCTACAAAGTACTTGTTAGTGTCTCGGGGGAACAAGATCAGAGAGCCACATCATCATCATGATCATTGTCAGAGGACAATCTAAGCAACACCTCTGTTCTTATATCCTCGATTCTAATAATAAAATGCTACTAAAATGTTCAGTAAATAAAGAATGAGAAACTTCTAGGTGCCTCCAGTACTTTTGGGACCTACGGAGGGAATTGAATGCCATCCCCCTGGAACTGGTGGTGCCTTGTTCTTCCCATGCACAAGTTGAGTTAATGCAGTAATTCTTGCATTCACGGCCCTTGACCTCATTCTGGAGAGTAGGTCAGACACTGAGTGAGTCAGACTTGAGCGTGACTATAAGCAGCTCTCTACCAACGGTGGAAATTAAGGTGAACTCAAACACAATCCAAACAGGAAGTTTGGAAGAAACACGGGCTCTACCTTCAGAGCTGCAAAAAAAGAAATGCAGCTCCTGAGCCATATTTCCATGTTCAAACTGCTGTTTCCGAATTTCATTTGGAAAATCATGTTCTGGAGCTGAACAGTGGCAGTGCAGACAATAACAGGAGCTTCTCCCCCTCCCTCTCCCCGGGGTCTTTGTCCTGGGGGGCCACACGGGGCCGATGGGGGTTCCTGCAGGGTCTCGCAGCATGTGTTGACCTGTCAGGTTGATGGCTCAATTAAGGGCCCGGACACACCAAGCTGACAGTCAGGAGTTGGATGCTGTTGAGCACTTTCAGTGATCTGCTTAATGTTTCTTATCTCTCCTGGAGTCTCCTGGATAATATAACGACCTACAGGTTTACGCTTTGGGTCATGGCTCTAAATACCACAATACCATGAGCCTTAGGCGCTGCTGCTATGGAGGAGAAGCCTCTCAGTGGCATGAATGAAAGCTGTAATTGTCGCACTGATCTGAAATGGACCCAGAGTAGAAACTTTTCAGCACAGACGTTTTGACACGTCACAGCAGATGTAATTAATGAAGTTAATACGTTTTAAGCTTTGTGATGTGCAGTTTCGTGCCCACAGTGCACCTCGGAGCCGTAGTTAATGTCTCACATTGATGTCTTTATGTACAGAGGCTTGTACTTTTAACAAAGATCTATCCATCGATCTATGTATCGATCGCTGCTCTTCATCTTTTGCACTGAAGATTCAACTGGGAGATATTTACATCCATTTAAGTCAGGCTGAAGATGGAAGTATTTCAAATACAAGGATGCTACTTTGTGCAAGGATTATTACATTTCATGATATTTTCTTTCATCCCAACTGGTCATTTTTTCTTTCCGTGTCTGACGCTTTGTAATGCACACACAAAAAAATTTCAGGTTTCTGCACAGAACCAGTTACAACCCAGTTACATAAGTGCATGTAAACACAGTGATTATGGGTCTGCACACGCTTGAGGCGGGTTTGATTGATGTTTTAAAACACCACAAGCGGATAAAATAATAAATCAATCGTGCTGGATTAAGCAATTTGAATTACTCATTTACAGCAAATCTGTCACCTGAACGGAGCCGCTTTGTGTCTTTTACATTTTAAATGTTTATAACCTCTTTAAAAAGTATTCAGTCAGGCCATTTATGAGGCCCAAACAATTTAACTAGCGGGGCAAATATACTGTAGTTTAACCACCTCAGACCAGGCAAGATTTATTGCTTCTTGTTTGTGTCATTTTAATGACTGAAAAATGTTCTTTTAACCGCTGTTGTGAACATAACGGCAAGTTGGCATGGCGTCCCTCTGCATGGGCATCACATGCAGCTGAGTTATGATATTTAAGCTTGTTTCGTTCAAACGTATGACACATTAATTCCGATCTTTGAGTGTAAACACTTTTCCGAGACCTGCATAGATCCTCTTGTTTTCTCTGGATGTCTTCATGTAGACAAATGCGAACCATTTTCCTTCCCTTTATTTCTCGCCAGTGTGTGTGTGTGTGTGTGTGTGTTGTACAAATGTGTACATGTGTGTTAATGCAGATTTAAATTGTTGTATATCTTCACAGGCTCAGGAATGACACAGCTTTTCCCAAACGGTGCTCACTGCCAGCGTTTTTGAACATCTTTTCTTGTGTGTGTGAGTGTGTGTTACTCATGTTGTGGGGACATAAATCTGTTTACATAGTCACACTTTATGGGGACAAAACACACGTCCCCGTAACGTAAATCTTTCAATTGTAGGGTGAAGCCTTGGTTTAAGGTCAGGATTTGGGGCAGGCAAATAGTGGTTATGGTCAGGATTAGGGTAAGTCTTTAGGTAATCAATATAAGTCAATGTAATGTCCTCTGAAGTGATGGAAACAGGACTGTGTGTGTGTGTGTGTCTAACATTGCAAGGCAGTGCCTAAACGTGTGTGTGTGTAAAACCGTGAACAGTGTGTGTATACACGCGCACACACTGATGTGTACTGTATAGAAACTTGGCTGATGCCTGTTGTTTATTGAAGTGCAGATGTTTGCTGTGTTAATCATCTGTGTCAGAACTGCACACACACAGACACACACTCTGCTGCAGGATTGTTTTGTACCCCACTGTTAATGCTCTTCAGGCTGCAGCTGATGGTTTTGACTTTAGATAAAGAGGCCGTTGTTCAATGCAGTTGGTGTGTGTGTGTGTGTGTGTGTGTGTCAGGTGATAGCTTGGTGATGACAACCTGTGACCAGCATGGGGATTCCCCACTATATTTGTTTTCTCCAAAGCACAATGACAGACACCGTGACACACACACACACACACACACACACACACACACACCCCTGAGGCCATGAAATCACCCCTCACATCTAAAAATAAAAGGGTGTGTCTGACCTGTGTGTGTGTGTGTGTGTGTGTGTGTGTGTGTGTGTGTGTACACAGAGGCATCATTCTTCTCCGTCTCCCCAGTGCCTCGGGAGACCTCACCCTGTCTGGACATCCCACAGCAGCATAGGAGCGCACACACACACACACACACCCTGCACAGGCATGTAGGTCAGACAGCAGAGTGAAACTGAACGAAACTGTTTGGAAACTGACACATAAATGTCAGTTTCCAAAAATGAAAGAACCCTGTGGAGACAAATAATCAATCATTATTGATAAACTGGCTTCAGTACAGTTGTTTTCTTCCTCGGCTTCAGAAACTTAATATCTGGAACTGCTCTGTTTTCTGGCAGTTTGAGCTTTTTTATTTATGACTGTTCAGTTTTTGAATGATGGCAAATGTAAAAAGGCTCAGACTCTTTGTTACACAATGGTTTCTTTACCCAATACTAAAAACTGAACCGCATTAATATCTCATTGTTCACCGTTTTTAGCCATTTTAGAGGTGTGTTTTCATGTTTAGTACAACAGGTAAAGTAGCGTGATTAGTTGTCAAATGATACGGGTTTTTCACTGGCCAATGTTGATATAAAATGCGATATCAGAACAGAGACAAGTCGTGTATAATTTATTATTCCTGCAGAGTAAAATCTAATATGTTATCTTAGGTAGTAACGTGTTGTTTTAGAAGGACTTTTTATTAATGAATGAATTGCATGAGGTTCTGCTGTAGATATCAGAACGTGCCTTGTGTTAAGAGAGAGTGAGGTACAGTTTGTCAGAAGTGACGTCATACAATATACAAACAATATACATTGTTACACTGAGTCTACAGTGTAACAATGTATATTTAATGCTGACCGGAATTGGTGTTTGATTAGATCAGCTGTCATTTAGGATGATATATTTGCCTCATGAGTGCTGGTATCAGCCAGTGCTGATTATCTCAAAATGCCAGATATCAACATACTGTGATAGTATCGCATAATGAATTGAATAGTCTATAAATTAATTAGGCGATCATCATAAAATTAATTCACAAGAATTGTCAGTCAGGGGTTTATCAAGCAAAATCCTCAAACACACTCTGGTTCCTGCTTCTCAAATGTCAGTATTTCTTAAATTGATTATGCAAAACAAGACATTTGACCCCCCCCTCTTTTTTTTTAAATGATTCATTGATTAACTGGGGGAAATTGACGGATGAACAGACAATGAAAACAATAGTTGCAGCTCGTATCATGAGGCACGCTGAGTTCTCCAGTCCCATTTACGAAGTACTACCACGACATCTTCGGCTACTCCTAACTCTAATCCTGCTAACATTGATGTCACACTGAGTCGCACCTTGTGGAAACCTCTGTCTTTTGTCTTGTCTCTCCCTGTGCTGTACGTACAGCGAACCAAATAATATTGGTCCTGATGCCTATCTGCCGATGCAGAGTAGCGAACCGATACTAGTGTAAAATTAAAAAGCTGTGTTCCTCACTGTAAAGAAGAGACTGGATGTCATTATTTTATGTGTAAGGCAACATCAGGCTTGATCAACCGTGAAATACTTCCAAACTGCTGATCCCTTGATTTTTGCTCCCTCCATGCTATGTCAGCTCTCCAAGCAAAATGTTCGGGTCTGCCGGCGCACTGCTGTGTCATCACTTAGTAAGTGATTGAATTGATTAAATCGTCCCCAATGATCAGCCTCCTTGTCACCCGATCCAGCTATTAGAGTCAGTATCAGGCTGACATCCGATATCATTGGTCTGATTGGTCCGTCCCTGTCTTAAAATAGTCTTGATGGTGACATTGTTCGGTGTGTAAGCAAGCTGTAAAGGGCTGAAAATGGAAAAGTATGATGTTAACCTGCAGCAACTAACAGCTTCCTGTGGCAAGAAATGAGCTTTGGTTAATGACTTCATCTCCCACACACACACAACTGCTCGCTCTGCCTATAATAAACTCTTATTATATGTATATAAAACCCTCTTGTCCCTTTTCACCTCATCTCCTACCTTTCCTTCCTCCTTTTACTTTTTTGTTCTTCTCTTTCTGGGTCTCTTTTTCTTCCACTCTGCCTTCCCTTTGTGCTCATCATCTTCTACCTCTTTCTCTGTTCGTCCTTTTCTCTCTCTATCCTCATCAGCTTCCCTTACTCCCTTATGTTTTTGTCATTTACTTGTTTCTTTTAGTTTGGCACTTCATCCTTGTTTTCTTTCCCTCAGCCCATTTTCTCTTCATCGTCATCACCCTCCCTTCTTCCTTTTACTCCTTTCCTTTGTTTCCTCCTCCCTTCATTCTCATGTGCCTTTTTTACCCACCCTTCCTCCCTCCTCATACTTTCCATCTGCTTTTCCTCACCTTCCTCCGTCCCCTCCCTTCCTTTTTGTCTCTCTCCCTGCCCTTCCTCACTTCATCCTCCTTTTCCTCTTTAGGCTACTCCCCTCATCTTCATCACCTTCCCCTTCTCCCGTCCTTTTTCCCTTCCTCTTCTCTTCCGTCCCTTCTTCCCTCTGTTAGTCAAGGGAAAATGACGGATTACTTTTTGAGCTTAATGGTACACTGATAGTTTTAGCAGAGCTGAGGTTTTTAACTGTGTGTGTGTGTGTGTTTTAGTTTTCCACTAGCGCTGTTTATTTCATGTGTTACATTTCTGGATAACGAGAGGTCATTTTATCGCTGTGTATTTTAGTTGCTTAACCATCCATATTGTGTGTGGGAACAATTTATGCATGTGTGTGTTTGTGTGAACAGTGATCCTTATTGTAAGCAGTGTTAAACATTTCCCCACTGAAGTCATTTCTGCCTCTAGTTTGTTTTCATAATGAAAATCTCATTAGACACAAATGAACATAAACACTTTGTCAAAAGCATTCAACAATAATGCCAGAGGCTCTTTGTGTGTGTGTGTGTGTGTGTGTGTGTAAAAGCTTAATTTTCACAGGACATAATAATAATATATATAATAATAATCCTTATTTGTAGAGCACTTTTCAAAAACAAGTCACAAAGTGCTTTAACAAGTGTAAAGAATAATACAAAAAAAACAACATGAGCATGAAAAATTAATATAAAATTAGTAAAATACAATAAAATAAAAGGGATAAAATAAAGTCAAATAAGATCGGGAAAAGCTCTCCTATAAAAGTATGTTTTAAGAAGGGACTTAAAAGAGTTCACCGACTCAGCCGACCTGATTTCCTCGGGCAGGCTGTTCCAGAGCCTCGGGGCCCTGACAGCAAACGCTCTGTCCCCTTTAGTTTTCAGTCGAGACTCTGGAACAGACAGCAGACCTCTGCCCGAGGATCTCAAGGTACGTGCTGGTGTGTCAAAGGTCAGAAATATAACAAGGCGAGAGGCCATGAAGAGCTTTAAAAGTGATCAATAGAATTTTAAAGTCAATTCTAAAACATACTGGGAGCCAGTGTAATGAAGCTAAAATAGGAGTAATGTGGTCATATTTCTTTGTTCTGGTTAAAAGCCTGGCAGCTGAGTTCTGGACAGTCTGGAGTCGATCAGTAGATTTTTGGGTTAAACAGGTGAAAAGGCTGTTGCAATAATCCAGGCGTGATGAGATGAAGGCGTGTAAAATGGTCTCGGTGTCCTTAAAATAATACATAGACAAAACAAAGACAAGACATAATCAACAATCCTTTCATAGGTGGAAACACAACAACAAGATATGCCTAAGTCATGGCCGTTGATCATTATACCACTACAGTGATCCAATCAGATCGCCTGATTTGAGCTACACTAACTGTAGCAATAATACTTGTGTTTGTTTCTGCGTTTCCAGATACTAAGTCTCATTTAAACTGACCAGAAAGAAACTGAAAAATGTATTGTATCAGCATGATCCCAGTAGGAGCGTGATATATCATATCTTTATTTAAAATGACTGGAATAAATCTTACTGTGATTTCACAAAATAAAAATAATATCATGATATTTGTGATAATGCAGCAAGTCTACGTGATGACCACTGTATGTACAGCAGCAACGCTAAATGGCTCAAAGCAAAAGTAACATGGCTGCGGACTCCACTGTGGGACTCTCACAGAAAAAGAGACAATAAATCACGTGATCTCCAAGATGAGATGCGTCGTGATCTGTCTAATTCAGCCCAGGATGCAGTTATTGATTGACTGTGAGATAAATAATCAGAGCAGAACGTACTAATCAAGGTAAAATGCTCAATTTTAGCCAGATTTTGGCTAAAACAGTTCATAAAGTTCAATTAAAGTTTTATATTGATCATTTTCAGGTATTTTATTGCCAGCCACTATGTCTTAATTGCATTGCAATTAATATTGGAGTATCTTGGATCTTGTGTGTTCTTTGGTATAACAGGACACAGCATTGTGCATTGTTAACTAAGTTTAGGCTCAAACCCCCTTTTTGTTCCACATCCTGAGCCTGTATGGCTGTATATTAAAGCCAGTTAATATTAGAGAAAAGAACGAAAGAGGAAGGATTAATAGATTAGTCTTAATTTTAACAACAAAGTCAGATATCCAGAAACTCTAGGTTTTGAAGTGGATCCCAGTCTACCTAAACTGGTTTAACAAATGTCAACAGAAGCCACATATGAAACAGTTTGGCTTTCACAAAAACAGACCTGACATCAGACAACATCAAAACCAAACGTTTGGGATAAAGTTGCCCAGTTCAAATGCGGTCGCCTGCTCCGGGGTTTTCCGTGTTTGGAGTGGTATTACAGCAGGATCAAATTTTAAAATATTAACCTTTGAAGCCAGAATTCGTGACAGCATTAGGCCCAAGAGAACATGGCCGAAAGCACAAGTTATTATATAAAAGGTCTCGATTTATGTTTGGGTTGGCACACATGGCAAAGTTCCCTGCTGTGTGTCTGTAAAATCCTAAAACTGTGAAATCAGACCTGTTTCCATGACATGCACTGCTTTGATTTTTACAGCAGCAGAAAGAGAATGAATGAGTGATGGAGAGAGGGACAAGTCTGCTCTTGATTTTCACACTGTGTAATCAGGAATTTGTTCCTTTATATAAGCCCCTGAAGCATCTTTAAACAGCATTTATACTGGGGTTAATGCCATGAATTCACCTGGTTTTGATATCTGAAGGGAAGTGTAATACCACCTAATTCTAACCTGCCCTGTGACTCCTGAAACATCCGGAGAAAAAATAGGACCTGACCTGCTACACTTTCTCTAGAGTGTAAAATGTGGAGTAAAAGTCTGGTAATCACAGTAAACAATCTAGCCTTCTCCTAATGGCAGGGCTCCAGGCTAACTTTTAGCATTGGTTGCACTGGTGTGCCTATATTTTTCATAGCACCTTTAGCTCCATAGCAGTATATCCGCAGCAGTGGAACATAGAAACCCCACCGCCAACTAGCGTTTTGGCGACGTAACCGCAGAACAACACAGACACCAACGTGTGAGGGCACGTGGGTTGCCAACGCCATAGGTATCGGTGTCAAGTCACCGTAGGAGTATAAATCCAGCGCCCCTTCTCTGCTTTTGATTAGCTCTCACCTTTCTTCCAAAATGAAGTTTGGGGAAAACACACACAGAGATGCAACTGACAAAAACTATCCTGCGAAATGTTAGGGGCACTAGTGCGACCAAAAAAATGTTTTTGGTCGCACTGAGCCCTGAATGGGATCAGTCATCCATGAAATAAGCCCTTACAGATACTTCATACTCTCACCAAACCCCGTACCAAAATTACACCGTTTAGTCCACGATAATATAAAGATAAATAAAATGCCTTTGCCACAAAACATGATTTGTTTCATTTGAGGAATTTCCTGTGTTTCTACTCAACTTTTGTTATGTACAAATTGTAAATGTGCAGAAAAACAGGTGGATGGAAGTGCGCCTAACGCCTTTAAATGCACGACATACTTTTGGTTGGGTCAGTAAGTCGGTCAGTTGCCCTCCGGTTCATCTGTGTGGGTTTCCGTTTTCCTTTAATCCTTTCTTCCTTTGTGTTTGATGTTGTGATTTACGGCTGAACCAGAACCTCACAGCACACTGCGCCGCACGCTCATCGATGTTTCACCCCTCTGACGCCTTGAAAAAAAAAAACTGAAACATCCCAGCAATGCATTAACAGCACAGGCTTCACCACTGTGTGACCCACACAGTCAGCACTGTGGCAAACACACACAGAGTCTATTACAGAGGAATGTGATGGGTTTCTGTGGGATGTTTGGTTTGGGCTGTTTTGGAGATGCTCTTTAGGGCGCCATTGCCATGGGGACAGAGACAGTTTGACAAAAATGGCTCCAAAAATGGGTTTTAAAGGAGTCTGCTTGGCAGCGTGGAAGCATCCTTGTTCGCTTTCCAACTTTTTTCTCTTAAATCTCAACTGATTCGTGTCTTTGTCTCCAGATCGAGGACGGAGGGAAGGCCGCCCTGTGCAAGAAGCTGAAAGTTGGCGATGAGCTCATTAACATAAATGGATCCGCCCTCTACGGCAGCAGACAGGAAGCCCTCATCCTCATCAAGGGATCGTACAGGATACTGAAGCTCGCAGTCAGGAGGTAAACACTCGCTTAAACAACAATGTGAAATAGATGCACCAAGGGACATTGTGATCAGTGACACCCACGTTAGATATCTGTACACTCACGGTTTTTTAACTTCACAATAAATATTTCTTCATTTGTCTTCCAAAACCGGATGTGTGTTTGCCGCCTGTTGTTTTGTTCTCCTTCTTCTTGCCGACACATTGTCTCGGCGTTGACTCACTCAAGTGGTGAAGGTGAGAAAGAGGATGAGAAGGAGGTGACCGTGCTTTTCCCGGTCTGTTGGGAATCTTCTCGCCTGACGTGCAAACACACATCAAGGCGGTGTTTTCAACAGGAAGTAACCTTTGACCTTCAGGGTGTCAGAAGGGAAGCTGATAAACTCTGATGATTAGAGAGGAGTGGATGTCTGGGACTGTGTGTGTTTAGTCTCAAAGTAAACAAGTCAACAACATAAATGATCGATTTCAGCGTTCCTGTGCAGAAGTCCTGTGACGGCCATATTCTGTGATTAAAGGAAGATTTTTTTAAAATCTTGGTCTTATTCTCATAATTGTGGCCACAGAAAATCCGATTAAAATGCTGGGTTTGAGTCATGCCTGTTACCCTTTGCTGCATGTCATCCCCTCTCTGTCTCTGTCCCACATTCCTGTCTCTCTTTTTATTAAGTTTAAAATCTGTTGATTTAAAGCTGCATTTACCTTCTTTTTTTTGGGCAACTCTGGTGACATCCCCTTTTAAAGCTTAGAAAATTATAGCTGACTTGTTAACAACAACTTTGCCTGTTTATGCAAACCAGCTGAAAGATGCTGAAAAGCTTTCAGAGTCAGATGACAATTCTTTGTGGATTCATCGCTATTAACAACATATGATCCTTTGTTAATAGGGATGGCATAAAACTGGACCGATTTAAAAAAGTGCGCACCGGTTACAATTTAGGATGAACTCGAGATGCATCAGAATAATCTGACTTATGTATATGCCATTACTAGTAGAGTCTCTATGCATTTTATTATTTAGAAATGTTACCAATCATTTGGTATCAAATTAGTTACATTACATTTCGATTGATTCCTCCAAAAGTGTTTCTCTCCTCTCAACTGCTGCCCAGCAGCCTGTCCTCATCTACAGAGGCTGAGGCGTTTTACATTTGATAAACAGGGAGAAGGAAGAGCTGCTACACGTTCCTCCGAATTCCTACAAATCAAATGTTTGGAGTCATTTCAGAGTTTTCAAGAGATACAAGACGCATGCAATTTGCAAAATAAAAAATATGTCACAGCACGACTAACCTAAAATCTAACTCACCTGAAGCAGTGACGTCTGCCTCCTCCTCCCCCTTGTCGTGGAAAATGTATATTGCTGGTGAGGGATTGAGCAAATAATTATTAATCAAAGAGAATAAACAGAGAAGTCCTAAAACGCATATACAGCTGGTCCAGAGACCTGCTGCCTGGGGCAGCTTCGGGCTCCTGGCCCCGAGCAAAGGGATGCATAATCATTTACACAGTGTAGGTTTCTATGTTTTGGGGAACAGAGATCCTCTCCAGGCCTTGACTGAACATTCAAGGCTGGGAGAGGAACAGCAAGAGAGGGGAAAACCCCAAAACAATCTCACAGCTCTGACCTAAACGTGGACCGACTAACATAAGGAGTATAGAAGAAGCAAAGGTTAAGGATATAAAAACTCAATACAAACATATTTCTAAGACATAACAATAATAGTAAAATTAATAGTAATATTAATAATAGTAATAAATCTAAGAGGACACAATTTTCTGCCATAACACTCCTCGGATTCAGCTAGCCCCAGCGCTACCGCTAGCAGGACTGGCGAGCAAAGTACTTCAACTGTTTCACTGTTAAACGTGTGAGGGGTTATAAAAATGTAACTGTAGACAGAGAGCAGGAAAGAAGGACTGGTTTAAGACGAGGTCCAGTTTTTGTTTTGTTTTTCCTCAGATTTGTTTTTTTATGTATAAATGAAATGTTTACAGAGTGGCAGTACTAGACAAATAAATATGTGAAGTAATTTATGATTTAGTTAATTTATGATAAATTCAATCAAATCAAATAAACCTCTCTTTACCATTTTGAATTGCATAGCTTATGCTTATTCTTTTGCATCATGTTGTATCGCATTGTTTGAATAAAATCTACTGAGATACATTGAGGATAATGGGTAGTTGCTTCATATGTATTTGCACTTTAATGTATCTGATCGTTGGCAATGCAGAGATGCAAAGTGACAGAGATGCACATTAAATTGTTCATTTAAAAATTAATCTGTGCAGCAGTAATGTTTATTTACGACGCCCTGACACTAGCTGGTACAGGAGGAGGACCTGGTACTTGTTTCCCTCCCTGCTCCTCTCGGCCTGGCGTCAGTATTTTGGCTCAGGAACCAGAACTAATGGCAGGAATATTTCCACTCTGTGAACTAAAGTCAAGTTGGCGTGTTAAGAGGGAATTAGAGGGTGTTCAGTAAAACTGCTCTGCAGATCTGAGGTCAGATGTAACAGTGTATCAGCTCAGATTTAAATTAAATGCTGTTCACTAGGAAACATTTTCAGTTTGGCACGTTCTTATCACCCTGATGTGATTTTCATTTCCCCCTCTCTATCTAGAGACCTAAATAAGTACATTTTCTGCTGCTTTTCCTCCCACAACAGTGTATTATATTTATATATATTTGTATGTGTGCATTAGTTTTATTTCCCCCCATCACCTTTATCGTGTTACAGAAAGACTCTTGCTCCCAGCAGTGTACCTGTTACGAAAATGTTTAAAACAATACAAAACAATAAACAAAAACTTTGTAAGGAAGACTTTAGATATTTTTAAATAAATGTTTCTGCACTGTAAGTTGTATTCAAAATGTAATTATATTTTGATGTATATGACTCTTTCACTATCTTAAATTAATTACCTCTAGACCCCTCCTTACCCTGTGTTGTTGCCACTTAGTGGCTGCAGATAGAAATGCAGCACATGTTCAAAATGTTTACAGAACGTTTTAAATAATGTTTTACTTTGCAGAGAAAGAAAAAACCTTCACTTTGTTCCATTTGTTTTGTTATTTCTGACTTTGATACTGTCCTTAATTGTCAACTGGACCGCCTAAAAACCAGAGTGCAAGATTTTACCGGTGTTCAATCTCTCACTTTGTCTTCTCTGACAGCTTCAGACAGCTGTTTGGCAGTGAGGCGCATTGTTCTGGCTTTGAAACCAGGTCAGCTGTCCAGCAGTCACAACGTTGCTGGGTTTTCTGCTCCTGTTTCTGCAGCAGGCAGGCAGATCCCTGTCTAATGCTGTTAGACACACACATACAAGCCAGCATTTACACACACACACACACACACATACACATACAATATGAATGCACATTCATACAGACTCAGGCGAACAAATATACAGATGTGGATGGCTTTAGGAATGCTACCTGTTATGAGCATGCCCAGTTAATCCAGCTTGTGTGTGTGTGTGTGTGTGTCAGTGTCTGGTATATACTGCATGTCTGAGTCTTAGGGGCTTTCCTAATGCTGTGTGTGTGTGTGTGTGTGTGTGTGTGTGGGAGATGACACGTGTGCATCATTGTCCATCCGTGCTCCACATGTAGCAGTCGTTCCTCTCTGGTTATTCATTATTTATGTTGTTTTTCTGAAAACTAGCACATTACAAAGTTTCCTTTCTACACATGAAATTATTATGCAGCCAACTGAATACCACCCCCGCCTCACCCTCCCCTCCCAAGTGTGTAGGAGAGTCTACGGTGGCCCAAAAGGCCCTCTCTAGAGCCAGTGTTCAGTTTGTCAGTTCTGGGCTACTGTGGAAACATGGCGGTGCAATTCCATATATCCCATATTAACCCCTAAATCTTACACACTTTTTAAATTTACAAAAATTTAGAAATGGATTATTTTGTTCAATTAATTGATTTATTGTGTAGTCTGTAAAATGTCAGAAAATAGTGAAATAGTGATTTACAATTTCTCTGAACCCAAGTTGACTGATTGAAAATACTAAAAAAATTTTAAATATTCAATTCACATGATAAAAGGCCAAGTAAGCTAGCAAATATTTACATTACAGAAATATTTACAGCAGCTTTAATTGATGTTTTGGCATTTTTGCTTTTAAAAAAATTTAATCTTGATCTTAATCTATAATTAAAAATTGTTTCCTTATTAATCTATTAAGCTTTTCATCTTTAAAAAAACATTAAACAACAACAAGATTAGCATAAGAGGTTTAAAAGGTTTCCCAGCGTGTGGAGGCGCTCCTGCGACTAAGATGAAAACAGGAAAAACACCAAAATTGGGTTTAAAACACCTGCAAGAATAAGGTCCTGTAAAAATGACATTAAATATCATAATTATTAATAAGTTTGTGTGAATGAATGTGTGTGTTTTTATGTGGTTTGTGCGTATTACACTCTGTTTGGCAGCAGCTCTCTAACCAACCAGCATGCAAATTACACTCACTTTGATTGACAAGTTACCGACACTAATAGCCAATCCTCAGCTTCAGTATTTGGGCGGGACCCTGTTGCACTTTGACCTCGAATGTCTGCCAGTCATGTCAAAGCCTCCGCCAGCTGGGTTTAAGTCATTACTGTAGGAACAAGGAACCCTCTGGAAGGTACTGTAGGAGTCTGCTGCCAGGGATGATGAAACGCTCACATTTGCACACTTGGCTCTTCTTGTATAGTTTTAACAGTGGAAAAGGGCCCTTAGTCAAAAGCCAAAACTCGTTACCACCTCTTTTAATAACACAAGGGGACTGTTGGTACGGAGATGGCATGTGAATGGACGGACGCCTCTGTTTCTCTTTCTGACTCAATAGGTCATCATTATTAGGGATGTAAAATCCTGCTGTGTGTGTGTGTGTGTGATGTAGTTTTAATGGCATTTTTTGAAGCAGAAATAACCTTATGGGCTTAAACCTCAGCATGTGAGAGGCAACATTAACACGACACAAAGTGCCTCTCCTGAGGGGCCAGCAGGCTAAGTTGCAGTTAGTGTCAATTTGTGTCAAACAGCTTGGCTTCAACACATTCAGTGTTGGGCAAGTTACTTCCAAAACATAAGACATTTTAGATTCCTAGTTACTGTCATTTGAGAGTAATTAATTATGCAACAATTTTACTCTCTCTGAATTGTAATGCTTTACACTACTTTTGAGTTACTTTCACTGCTATTTAATGGGCACATTATTCTGATTGCAAGATGTGCTGCATAGGTGGGTTCTGTTGATGTGCAGAGTTATATCCGTGGATCGGGTGGGTCTTTGTCATAAAATTAACCTTCTGATTAATAGCCGGAGGGGGTGGAGGGTGAAATCTGATGAATCCTCTCCCCATTAAGAAAGACACTGTGCACATTTATGCACAAGGTACAGCAGCATAATGTCACTGATTATTTGAATCTCACTCTGACAATATTGGTCAGGCTGAACTGACAACAGCCTCTTCGATCATGAAAGTAATTCGTTAAAGCACAAACACAACACAAAAACCTATAGAAATCTATTTAAGCATGATGCTTCAGGGGAGCTACCGTCTTGTTAAGAGGAGCAAAGCTCCCCCGTAGTTTGCACCCTGCCTACAATCTCCACCATCAGATTCCTGCAACAGGAAATAATGTTACTCTTCAACTCATGGATTTGTTTTTCTGGTGCCGAAATGTTTCTCAGTGTTGGTGAATTATTAAAAAAACAAAACACCGCTTAATTTTGGGTTAAAATGCGTTGTAACGCGCGTTACTGAGATTGTAACTGGTATAATATTACTGATTTTTTTTTTTTTTACAGCAAAAATCAATACATTACTGTAATTGCTTACTGTTACTTTTGTAGCGTGTTACTCCCAACACTGAACACATTACATTGTTGTTGAGTGAATTCATAAGCTGTAGAGGAGTGTGTTACAGTATAAGTCCTACAGTTTTAACACTGTATTTTTTATTTAACTTTGTGGCCACTCGTGTGCAACAGAACAAACTGTAAACACAACAGTGACATACGGTATTATGGCTTTGAAAGTTGGAGATGGAGAAAGGAGTTGCTTATTTGCTCCAACAGAATCAGAGATAAATTAGCATTAATTTGGGTCCTGTTTCCTGATGTATGCAATTAAATGCTTTAGTGGCTAAAGTTGTCTGTTTGTTGTTTAGTGCTGGGCAGGTAGTGTACAGAGGGTTTTTAGAGATTTCTCACTGAAAACAGCTACCTGCTGCTGAGAACAACTACAACGAGAGCACTGAGACTGAACCAAAACAGGCTGTAAAACTAAAACAATTAATTGAACAACGCTAAAAGGCCTCACAGAGCTGAGTAGAACTGCACAGCCAGTTAAACTGCATATTGACTACAACTAAAACTGCTTTTCTTTGGTCCACTCTTTCTTCACCACGACTACCTGGTCTTCCAGCCTGCATGCCAAACAGTTTTTCGACATTTTTGCCAAGATTTAGGGAGTCCACCTGAAATGTTTTTATACGTGCATACACACATGTGTATACATTTACTTCAGTAAGTGTGAGAAATGTGCGTGTGTGCCTTTTCTGTTATTCTAAGCTCAATTAAAACTCACTTAACCTAAACTGAGATGGGGAGTAGGTAAATGGATTTCCTATACTCAATACGCTTGTCTTGAAAACATCAGGAAACTCCTCAGTGGGGTTCCCCTGTACAGTATTTTACTGTCGGAGCATTTGTGAATAAATGGGCTTTTTTACTGAGAGAGCAGGGAAAATGTTCATGTTGGATTTAATTATGTGATGTAGATGCAGAGGAAGGAAGTGTGGAGTCGGAGTGGAGAGGCCATAATTTGTTCAACTTGAGCAAAAGGTTGGAAAATGGTGCTTTTGTGCAAATTTTCAACTAAAGTCGGGTTGGGAAGCTTTGAAGTGGAGGCTTGTATTGGATTTATAAACGGGTGTATTGTATGTGACAGGTTTCCATTACATTAATGAGTTGTGTAACAACGGAAATGAAAAACTTTGATTCTCATGTGTTTTAACTCCTAAACGAGTCACTGGAATACATTTTCTTGTCCAAACACATTGATGCTTTTTTTGTTTTTATTCATCTTAAGTTTGCCAGTAATTGTTTGAGCCTTTCCCTCCATCCTTCGCATCATTGTTCATTCTTTAAATAAAATATATTCAGATCAGACTTCCTGCATTGTCCTGCAGTGCTAAAAGAAGAGTGGGCCTGCAGGCTAAATTTGGCAAACCACAGGAATTCACTGGCCTGCCCAGCAGTTCAGTGCAGGGATAAGACAGCCGTGTCTTTGGGCCCATTTCAGTTTTATTTCAGGAGTGATGCTTTATAGACATTTTAACAAGCCAGCTGATGGTAAAAAGGACCCACACTGCTGTTAACTAGTGTTTTATTTTTCTCCTAATTAAGACATCCACTCTCTCAAAGAATGTAGTTTACTCTAACAGCAAAAAAACATAAACTAAAGATCATTTAAGAAGTATGCTGCTTAACTGGTTTTTGGTTAAAGCTTCACTTGATAAAGCCCAATTTATACTTGCATTTATGCATGCATTTAATCTACATCTAAGCCTACACATAGCCATGTACCCTGTGTGGTAACCTGATGTGCGAAAAATGTAACTTCACATTGCCGCGATCCAGACCCCAAGAACTGTGATTGGTTGGCTTGGTCCCCAGGAAGTGCTCCGTGCTTTGAATCCTAGTTATACTAGTGGCCAAATCAGACATTTTCCCATAGACTTACGTTGTGAAAGAAGAGGTTGTAAATGGTGGATACATTTTTTTGATCGTCACAACCCCCCGCCAACTGTCAGAATTTGAGCCGTTCAGTTCGATAACATTTAGAAAGTCTAGATGAGCTGCACCATTCAAGTTAGCGTAGGGCTAAACTGCCTCGGCAGGCGGAAGTCAACACAGTGGAACGTAGAAACCCCACCGCCATTTAGCATTTTGGTGGTGTAATTGCAGAGCGACGTGGACACCAACGTGTGTACGCCTCAGGCGTGGCGTAGGCCCAACACAGATGTATAAACTGGCCTTAAGTTGGCTGGGAGCAAACAGCTGTGAGAGCTACTACTTTGAATTTGTTTGGCAATTGAAGGACTTCATTACCCAAAAATGCTAAAAATTATATGTAATAAATTGAAAACAATGTATACTGCATGATTACGGTCACTTCAATACAGATTTGATACAACATTATTTACATGAATGATTTAGGGCTGCGACTTCTTAACAAGGTGAAGTCTTAAAAGAACTTGTTTTAAGATAAGTGGACATTGTAGTGAGACTGATTTGTCAAGTTTCCAAGGTAAAGAATGAACCACAAATATGATTTGCACAGTAGGTTAGACAATGAGGCCCTCTGGCACACATTTTTTTTTTTGCTGAAGCCTTAATAAGCAAGTGACTTTTCGTCCCTCGGTTCCATATTTTTGTTGCCGTCGGTTACACAGGAGGAGTATTTTTGTCTCTTTGCATCTCTCTGGGTGTTTTTAAAATGATTTTTCCAATATATTTCTGGAAGGGAAAGAATGTTGAGGATGTTTTGTTAGCTTGACCTGGAAATGTTTCTGCTATAGTACTTCCTGTTTTCACCGACCTTTTGTTAGATCCAACTGTACAGTGTGTGTGTTGTGTGTGTGTGTGTGTGTGTGTGTGTGTGAGTTTCTCTCAGTGGGCAGCCATGGCAGAGGCAAGACGACATTCTTCAACGTTCCCATCATTTCCTGTTCTCTCCACAGTTGTCCCTCCTCTACTTCCTGTCCACCTTGGGCTTAATGTGTTGGTGAAATTTGTGTTTCTGAGAAAAGAAGCAGCTTTAATGGGGAAGTGGACAAAGACCAAACAGTTTTATTTACAGCTGCTGATGGAGTAGGAAACAGCTCTTTATATGCAGGTGTGCATGCAAGTGGTTACGTGCATTTATACTGAGCGTGCCGTTTCTAAATGGTTAATGGTTAATAAACATGGCCTGCTCATGTTTATCGACTTGAGCTTGTCTGTGATACTTAAAAGAGAGATTAAAGAACATTTATTCTGCCAGATTCTGCCAGACATAGCGTTTGCTCACTACTGTTAATTAGACAGTTTGAATTTTAGGAGCATTTTGGGGGGCTATGTAGGGCTGGGCAATAAAACAATAATGATAATTATCGCAATATAATTTTCCTCAATAACAATATAATAAATGTTCAATATATCGTCAATAAATATTTACTTTAGTTCATTTGAATCACAAACAAATGAACACCTAATTTTTCTATTAAAATATTTATTTTGTTGAAAAAAAGAGGCCTGAAAAAAGATGAACTAATCTAATTAATAATTTGTTGAAAAAGATAATAGTTTTAAGTGTTCTAACTCAGATTTGTGAAGTGATCCACTTTTTGGCATCAAGTGTTTGTCGCATTCAAACCATAAAGAAAGTTTAACCCCATAATTAACCATCTGGTTTCTTGAATTTTTACTTGGGAGCAAAAATCCGCCTTAAAACTTGAAAGAAATAATGATTTGAGAGAGATCGTGATAATTATCGACGTCGAATGATATGAAATATTTTTAATGTGATAACATTTTTGGCCATATTGCCCAGCCCTAGGGCTATATGCTAGACTGTTGGCCAGGATCACTTGCCAGGCAAACAGCGGAGACTCCAGGTAGGTACTGGCTAACGAATAGTCTGTCACGCAGCCCCCCCAGAAATGGCGAATTATTGTCTTTACACGTTGTTTTTGTACCGTTGAAGGAACCAAGATATGACGAGTTACTTTGTGAGCTTTAGAGGTAATAGGATTGGCCGATTCAGAGTACCAATCAGTCTAAAATGAATAAGCTGGATTCCTCACTGTGAGGAAGAGACTGGGAATCCTGTTCCCATCAGCCCCCTTGTCACCAGTACTCGATTTAGCTATTTGAGTCAGTATCAGGCCAATATCTGATAACATTATTGGATCGGTTGCGTCTGTAGCTCGTAGGTAGATTTTGTTACCTTTGAACAGGGCGAGGCTAGCTGTTTACCCCTGTTTCCAGTCTTTGCTTGGCTCCATCTACATGTTTACCTTAAAGACTTGAACATGTTATGGATCTTCTCATCTAACTTTCTGCAACAAAGTCAGTAAGTGTGTTTCCCAAAAAATGTTGAAATTTTCCTTCAAGTACTGATGACGGGAGGCTTTAATCTGTTGAAGCCTGACTGTGGGATTCAGGCAGACTGGACAGGAGTGTGTTAAATCTTTATAAAATCTTGTTTTTCATGCTAAAAGAGTCAACAGAAAAGTGCAAAGATGCAATAATCTGTAAAGCATTCAGGCCAACGTGGATAAGCCTGTTTTAAGGTATTTGAAATATCCAACAAAAATATTTCTAGCCGACAGCTGTGGTCACCAAAGCTGGGAAGTGATATCCTTAACATGAGAATGGATTTAGAAAGAAAAGAAACATGGGTTACATGTGGTGTTTTTAGAAATTTCTGAAACATTCATCAAGCTCTGACATATTTGTTTTGCGTCTGGCTTTGGGTTTGGTCATTTTCTAATTTAATTTATCAAGAAATTTCTTTTTTTCCTGGTTGTACCAGTCTTCTGTCTCCGTGTGTGTAACGTATTGCAAGTAGATTTGCAATGCCCAGTGGGAAGAGAAATAATTCAAAATTACAGACTTAGGTTCAGGTCTGAAATGTGCCAACACCACTCATGTTCAGCCAGGTTGTTGCTGATGCTTATACCTTTTTTTTGTTACCAACCAAAACCTTATCTCACCTTCTACCCATTTAAAAAGTGCAGCTGTTTGTTTTATTTTTGTGATATCAGTCTTTTCATGTCACTATATACAAAGCCAATCCAAACAAAAGTTGGAAAAAACCTGTCCGATTACAGGGCAACACCGCAGGACAAATCCCACAGACTCAGGCTGGAGGTACGTGGCAGCACGAAAAAACGCTCCCAGCGGCCGGAGGAGTGAACATAAGGAAATTAAAATGATAATTACAAGAGAGTCTGATATCATGTTTGATATATTTGACAGGCTAAACGGGACTTTATGACAAAACTCTTTCATCTCAGCTCGCTCTTTCATCTCCTCTACACATTAACTAAACATTTATTTTTGCTGAAGGCTGGACGGGGAGGAGGAAGAGGAGATGAAAGAGTGGAAACGAGGAAAAGTGGGTGAAAGAGACAAGAGTTGGGGGAACTTTAGGTCAGATAATAGTCTGACATGTTCCCTGAATTAGACTTTAGTTCCCTGAATTCAGCTTTATGAACTAATAAAACACTGTCCAAACAACATTTACAACACGGAACATCTAAAAAATAAATTAGATGTGACCTACTCCTGATTGGACAAACGGATCTTCCGCTCGGCTGTCACTTGGTCATCGTCGCATCGGGATTTGTTTATGGACAAATTTGAGGCAAGAAGTAAGTCATGCGTTTGTAGAGTGTTTTGTTTTATATCTGCACTGCCTGGTTTAAAAAGTTTCTCCCAGAAATCAGAATTTTGGTCAGATGGTCAATCATGTGATCATCTAAACTCTCCCTGATTGGTTTGTTGCATGTAGGGCTGGATATTAAAACTCGGTGCTGTATTGGTGCTGTATAAAATGTGCCCGTAGTACTGCATGTCAAACTGTCAAGTATTGAAAGCTGGCACTGCATGTCTGGTAAATGTTGTTGTTTTAAATCATAATTTGCTACAGATACTTAAGTAAATAATCAAAGTTCTTCTTTCACCATGACTGTGTTTAGACCAAATTCAGCCTTAGAATTTTGGCTTTATTATTTTACATTTACTCATTTAGCTGACCCTTTTATACAAAGTGACTTACGATTTCTATATATGTTAGAAGTCGCACGCCTCTGGAGCAACTAGGGGTTAAGGGATATCGTATCAGGTTCAAGTATTGAACATGAAACGATGCCAAGTCATCATCCCAGTCATGTCCGGTCAGATAACAGTCATTATCGGATCGGCTCTTTGCCTCCTCTGTAGTCTGTCTCTGTTTCAGTTCTGTGCTGCTTCAGTAGTGCTGCTCAATTTCACAGTTTGTTTAAAACATTTGGTTGCATGCTTTCCTGGAAAAGTTCAGCGCTCCAGACCATCCCTCCCTCTACATGCTGACTCGCTCTATGTTGAGTTTTTGTTGTTGTTTTCCCGGTTATTTGACTCCTGTTTCAGACTATCAGAAAGAGGTCTGTGGGTCCAGACACACACAACACACACACATGCATTGATTGTTTGAAATTTTACCGCAGACAGATTGATGGGCAAAATGTGCACACACACACTCACACACATCCCGTTGTTTAGATTTTTGTACCGCATGGTCCCTGGAGACCGGGGCAAGGCTGAAGTCTGCGGTGCCAAGAACCGTGAAACACAATAGTCTGCCCCCCATCACTCCTTCCCAAACTGAACAATAGACATTCCTGACATTCCTCAAGACCTCTTCCTCGCAGACACACACAGACACACACCGTTCTGGGTCCGATTAGGGGCCAGACTGTAAATGACTTGGGTTGTGACGTTGTTAAGGATGAATAATCGACATTGTGGACAGAAAAGTATGAAAGTACGTGTGTATTTGTGTTCTAGTCTGTGAGTTACTCTAACTTCTAAAACATGTTAAATTGACAGGATGAACAGAAATGTCGGTGGTGGTAGCCTAAGGGATAGAGAAATGACTTTAAGAGGTATGCAGTTCATTCGGGTGGTAAAAACTCTTAATCTCTCATAATTCTGAATCGATTCTTTTAGGTTAATGGTCTCTCCTTGCTCTGTCCATGCTCAGTGTTAACTTACCATGATAGTACAAAGGAGGACAAAAACTAATTTAGCTCTTCAGGGATGACATTCCTGTGGGCGCATTTTCGATTTAATAATCTCCTGGGGAGAAGGAGCTTGACATGACTCCAGCTATATGCAACATAACTGGCAGTTAAGTTGACTGGTTTTACTGTATGACTGAAACACGTACAAAGAGTCAAAGATTACTACGCTGTTGTTGTTGTTAAAGTAGTATTAAATGATTTTTGGCCACCTATTTCCGCATCCTGCAGACAGAGCAAGATTAGCGTTAATCTGGAGTCTTGTTTTTGGCCACCCAGTAAAGTCCAATTGTCATGCTCCATTTAGCTCAGTTTTGGTCTCCACCAACTCCTGAAGGACACATGTGACCCTTTAGCTGCTAAATGCTCCACTATCTTCAACAGAGAGAGTTGGAGCTGAGTAAAAAATGTTTTGTAGTGAAAAAGTAGCTGCTAGCTGTCATTGGCTGGATGTGGATGTCGAGTTGGCTGCACGGCTCCAGATATTTAGCATGTTAGATATCTGTCTGATGTCAGCGAGCCTCTTTGATGCGTCGTTGAGTAGGTCAGACGTAACGATTGGCGAGCGCCGACCAATCGCTGATTTACCGAGAAGGTATTGGATTTTCCCCCGACGGTTGGTGAGCTCTGTGACTTGCAAATTGGGCTTGAAATCGTGTGGTGTGAACTAGGCTTTATTTGTGTTAATCTGCAAAGTTTTCAGCAGATTGAAAACTTTATGAAAAGTTCAATAATGAAAAGTTGCAGCCCTGGTAGAGAGTGTGTGTGTGTGTGTGTGTGTGTGTGTGTGTGTGTGTGTGTGTATGAGCATGAGTATGTGAGTTTGACTGTGCTCTACGCGTGTGGTCTGCTACAGTTTATCTGTCTCCTCTGGCCTGGTTTTTATTAACTGGCCCATTAAACTGCGACTCCATGATACATGACACTGGCCTGACCCCCCCCTACACACATATACACACATACAAAGTGGTCATCTAGATAGATACACACAAATTCCTAGAGGCCAACTTGGAAACACACAGATGTTAAAAAGATGTTTCTGTGTTATGGGAGAGGAACCAGGACATTAAGTGTCATCATACTAAATCACTGGTCGAGAGAGAGAGGATATTTCCTTTAACCCTGTAAACTCACTCGCCCCCTGTGTTGGTATTTAATCAGTTTGCAACCAGCTGAAAACATTTCATTTCTGTAATAAGGCATTTGATGGCATTATTTATTATGAATGTTTTTGGAATTATTGATTATTTAGTCTGTAAAATGTCTAAAAATAATTACAAATTCTCATCACAAGTTACCAGACTAAGTTCAAATATATTCACTTGACGATGATATTATATAATAAGGAAAAGCTGCACATCTTCACCTTTTTTAGAGGCTGGACATGTTAAGTGTTTTTACTTCATATACAGTACAGGCCAAAAGTTTGGACACACCTTCTCATTCAATGCGTTTCCTTTATTTTCATGACTATTTACATTGTAGATTCTCACTGAAGGCATCAAAACTATGAATGAACACATGTGGAATTATGTACTTAACAAAAAAGTGTGAAATAACTAGTTCTAGTTCTTCAAAGTAGCCACCCTTTGCTCTGATTACTGCTTTGCACACTCTTGGCATTCTCTTGATGAGCTTCAAGAGGTAGTCACCTGAAATGGTTTTCCAACAGTCTTGAAGTTCCCAGAGATGCTTAGCACTTGTTGGCCCTTTTGCCTTCACTCTGCGGTCCAGCTCACCCCAAATCAACTCGATTGGTTTGGGGTGAGTTGTTATTATTCCTGGCAATTTTAATATCACTATATTAATAGTGTAATACTGTACTTTTACTGTGTGAGTAGTGTCCTGTTGTTGTATTTAACCTGTGAAGCACCTTTGGTCAACCTTGGTTGTTTTAAGTGTGCTATATAAATAATATTGATATTGATTGATTGGGTTCAGGTCCGGTGACTGTGGAGCCAGGTCATCTGGCGCAGCACTCCATCACTCTCCTTCTTGGTCAAATAGCCCTTACACAGCCTGGAGGTGTGTTTGGGGTCATTGTCCTGTTGAAAAATAAATGATGGTCCAACTAAACGCAAACCGGATTGGATGGCATGTCGCTGCAGGATGCTGTGGTAGCCATGCTGGTTCAGTATGCCTTCAATTTTGAATAAATCCCCAACAGTGTCACCAGCAAAGCACCCCCACACCATCACACCTCCTCCTCCATGCTTCACGGTGGGAACCAGGCATGTAGAATCCATCCGTTCACCTTTTCTGCGTCGCACAAAGACCACGGCGGCTGGAACCAAACATCTCAAATTTGGACTCGTCAGACCAAAGCACAGACTTCCACTGGTCTAATGTCCATTCCTTGTGTTTCTTGGCCCAAACAAATCTCTTCTGCTTGTTGCCTCTCCTTAGCAGTGGTTTCCTAGCAGCTACTTGACCATGAAGGCCTGATTCGCGCAGTCTCCTCTTAACAGTTGTTCTAGAGATGTGTCTGCTGCTAGAACTCTGTGTGGCATTCAGCTGGTCTCTAATCTGAGCTGCTGTTAACCTGCGATTTCTGAGGCTGGTGACTCGGGTGACTCTTGGTCTTCCTTTCCTGGGGCGGTCCTCATGTGAGCCAGTTTCATTGTAGCGCTTGATGGTTTTTGCGACTGCACTTGGGGACACATTCAAAGTTTTTGCAATTTTCCGGACTGACTGACCTTCATTTGTTAAAGTAATGATGGCCACTCGTTTCCCTTTACTTAGCTGGTTCTTGCCATAATATGATTTCTAACAGTTGTCCAATAGGGCTGTCGGCTGTGTATCAACCTGACTTCTGCACAACACAACTGATGGTCCCAACCCCATTAATAAGGGAAAAAATTCCACTAATTAACCCTGACAAGGCACACCTATGAAGTGAAAACCATTTCAGGTGACTACCTCATGAAGCTCACTGAGAGAACACCAGGGCTTTGCAGCGCTATCAAAAAAGCAAAGGGTGGCTAATTTGAGGAATCTAAAATACAAGACATGTTTTCAGTTATTTCACACTTTTTTGTTAAGTACATAATTCCACATGTGTTCATTCATAGTTTTGATGCCTTCAGTGAGAATCTACAATGTAAATAGTCATGAAAATAAAGGAAACGCATTGAATGAGAAGGTGTGTCCTTTTGGCCTGTACTATATAACTTGATTGATTGTGACAAAATGCATGTAACAATATGTGAAATCAACTAAGTAACCGTAGCTTTTCTCTCTGGTCTTAAACATTGCTCTGAAAGGCTCATGTTTAATCCATCAACAACCGGGGAAGCAGTGTTAAAAGATGGAAGGAGACTGAATAAACTGTCAGCCAGGAGGAATTACAGCTGCACAAATGATTAAAAGCAGATTAAAAAAATCCCAACATGAACGACCCTAGGTCTTACTGCAGTGATGTTTACAGAGTGAAAGTGATGTTCTCAGGCTCGGCTCAGTTTCTGGCAGCTGTGCTCAGCTTAGTGGAGTACAGTATGTCAAAATTAATTACTGTTTTGAAACACAGAAAGGCTTTTCGCAAGTTCATTTCCATCCAATTTGTTTTGAAATTGGAAATGCACCCAGACATTGCATTACTTCTATGGTCCATCACATAAGAGCCAACAGAGAGCGGGTTCACTGTATTTACTGAAAATTACCCAGTGTTGCAATAAAAATCCTGCTTATTACCATTTAAACAAATTGTTCCAATGGTGTTATCACGCCTGGCCTGACCTTTATGTAAGCAAATGTTTTTTTTGTCTTCATGTTTTTCCATCATACTTCCAGCCGATTACATTCAGCTGCTCAAAGCTCAAAGTTCAAAATTAATGTGATAAAACACAGAAGTTAAAGGAAGGAGGTGTGAAGAAGTTAATTAATAAAAAATAAGTTGATAGAACAGACTTGAAAAGAGTGGCCCTAGAAGAAACGCACAGATATGAATGTTTTTATGAAAGTTCTGACGTAACAGAGCAGAAAATCTGTCTGAATTGAAACAGGACATTTTAAATAGACATCGTTGTGAGGAAAACAACAGTGATGGAAATGCATTTTTATAAGGGACAGTTCTCTGAACAGCAGTAATGTGTGGTCAGTAGTTTGAGTAACGTGTCACAGCTAATCTTGTTTTTTAAAGTTGCTTTTTTCTAAAATTAATTTCCTTTATTCCAGCCGTTGTTCTTGGCTTGTAACTGATAACGTCAGCTGAAACTGACTTCTTTCATTACATTACACTTCCAACTGCTTTTCTCACATATACCTCAACTTTTTTCTGTGCTTGCACTTTATTACTTTTTTCACTCTCACTGACTCTTCATCACCTTTCAGCACCTTCACTCCTAACTGACACTTAAGCGCTTAAACTTAAGGCCAATTTATACTTCCGCGTCGAGCCACGCCGTCGTTATTGTTGCTAACTAAAATGACGCTAAAGAGGTACCCAGGGCGTCAAAATGCAATGCCAAAGGATCTTGATCAAGCGTCAATATGTGACATGTCGGGCGTGAGCATGTGTTGAGTATTCAGACTGAGGGTGAAAAGAGGTGCTGAACCAATGAACTGTAAAAATAAGGTGTTTTTTTTACATTAAAGCATGTAAACACCTTTAAAAAAACAAATCTCACTTGAAATTTTCTTGATAAAGTAAAAAGCAGTAGATTACTGATTACAGACACACACACAATGTAGGGGATCGAGCAGTAACAAACAGTGCATTGTGCTGCTGATGCTAGAGTGGACTTCACCCTTCCTGCCATCGACCTCTGGTATGAGCCTAGTCTCACTGTACTGATTACCTGGTATGTAAAAACTGTGTGTGTGTGAGAGAGAAAAACTCTACATGTGTGTCTTTAAGAAATCCATAATAAGGGGTGAGGAGGCCCCATAAGGCAAACAGACAGGGTTGAAAGCGAGCGCACACACACACACACACACACACACACATGTTTGTATTTGTCTATACTTGTGATGAGCTTCATTGTCATAATGCATTCCCTGGCCCCTTACCCTAAACTAAACCATCACAATTAAATGCCTAACCTTTACCCAACATCTTTGTAATATATATTTTATAAGGATGTTGTTAAAGGAGTGTTATATTATTTTAACCTTAAAACTAAGTCTGAACCCTCAAACAGCCCTTTGATGATCTGTCTAATAGCTACGACCGGCCAAAATGTCCTCACTTCCCAAAAATGTCCTCACTCCCAAGGTCTAAAACTCAAATCGTTCCTAACAAAGATAGACGTTCAAGCACACACAGGGCAGGACACAGGACCCTAAAGCAAACAAAAAAAGCCTGATTGCAGGCTAACAAGAAGCGAGGAGGTGAGGTTGTTAGGCTATAGCATATTTAACCCTTCACCCTTTTGAAGGGAAGATAGGGAATGTAAGGAATCTGCTCACATGCATATAACACACACACACACACACACACACACACACACACACACACACTGTGGAGTCTGCAGGAGATATAAGTCTCTGGGAAATCCTTTGAAGCCTGCTTGAAGGCTTGATGTTATTAAGTGTCTGCTGTTATGTGGCTGGTTAAACTTCAGCACCATTATTGTTGTGACATTTGCACTTCCTGATGTTTGCTCTACAAGGCTCAAGTCAAAGTAACTCTGAGCTCTTGGATCTTATATTGGGCCTTTTTAAAAAAAAAAATTCTGAAATTTTATAGACTAAATGATTAGTTGATTAATAAAGAAAGTAACAGAGCTTTAGCCCGTCTTATTTTTTCTCCTTTTGTATAGATTTTAAAGTAAAAAACAATACAGTGTTTGTTTAGCTTTTCTTACATGCCTGCTGATGCTAGAATTTAATTAATTTAAAATTCTTAGTTTATGCATTTCTTCTAGCATGTTTGGAGCATTTCTTGGTTTCATTAAGTAGCGTGCAGAAACCTCGCAGGAAATAACAGGAGAGGGAGGATGACATGTAACATGAGGTCATAGGCTGGACACTTGGTGTCTTAAAACCCCAGGGATGCCCGATTTTTATTTTCATTATTTTTTATTAAATGTATTTGTCAGCTTCTGTGTGTTAGGATTTAAATCCTGGGTTATTTAAATAAATTGTAAGGAGGATTATATAGAAGTTGTTAATTTGTTGTTGATCACTTCACTTGAGCTGAGACTCTCAACACTTTGGAGTTGAACTCTGGGTATCCGGGATGCTGGGACCCTGAACTGGGATCAGTTTGACAGTGGATGCTTCAGCCTGCAGAGTCTGGTAGGTTTGAAACTCTCGCATCTTAATCATCTTTGCTGAGTTTCCACTTCAGTTTAGGATTAATAGCTCATCTTTTTTTCTCTCTGATTACTTTGAAGATTCAACTTGTAGAACTTTATTTTCACACATGTGAAGGAAAGTCGAAAGTTTGAATCTTTATCGTCTGGCTCCTCAGAGAGTCAACAGTAGCCATGCTTTTATCTTCCCAGGGAGGGGTTGTTGAGCACATGATTTAAATATTTATTTGTGAGTAACAATGTACAAAAAACAATGATATCAGGAGCTCTGAGGAGACGCATTGTACCACCACTTAAGCCTAGTTCACGCTACACGATTTTTAGCCCTATTCGCCAGTCGGCGAGCTCAGTGGCTGGGTCGGGTGACGCAGCCACTGTCAGCTCGTGTAGTGTGTGACCCCCTGACACCGATCAGTCACGTAGTGTGAACGCCACAACGACTTCAAGACTCCCGTCACAAGACTCAAGTTCTGTAGTGTGAACGGCACGGCCATCAGCCGACACTGAGAGTCGTGTAGTCTGCACGAGGCATTACCAGCTACAGTATTTACATTCACTCTGCAGTCACTGGGCAGGTAGACCCAAACACTACTGATTTTAATCTGCAGTTTATATAATATAGTAAGTACAACAACTGCAACTTCAGGAGCTACAGAGAAAGTTTTTGTTTAGTTACTTCCCTGTGAGTGCGTAACGTTGTAGCTCTGCTTTTTTGTCTGAATTGGGAATAGCAGCTCTGGTTCTCCCACCTCCCGACAGTAACGTTTCTTATCAGCAGTGTGGGGTGTAATGGTTAAACCCTTAGTTCTTCTGATAATGTTCCTGCAGCAGAAGTGCACACTAAAAGAAAGGCATCTCAGCGATGAGGAGAATATTTTCTGCCTCTGACCTCTTTATCCACCAACTCTACTCTCATTGTTTTTATTATTATTCCTGTATTCTCCTCCCATCATCTCTTACATTCCCCTTCTTTCACCACATTTTGTTTTTCTCCTGTCAGACAAAAAAAGCCCTTGTCTGTCCAGCAGTCTCTGCTTTCTTTGCTCTTTCAATCTCTTTTTCATGCTCTGCAAACACATGTGTGCGTTAACACACGCACACGCACACATACACGCACACTCACACTCACACAAGGAGGAAGTACCTCTGCATTTTTCCCCCGTCAAACAATAACAGTGTGGAACTCTGGGTATTATTTTAGCAGCCGTCCACCACTTTATCTGCTCTCCACAATACTTCCTCTCTCATTGACTCACACATCCTGCCTAAGAGGGGGCGAGAGAGGCAGGCAAAGCATGAGGTGGTAAGAGAGAGAGAGAGGGAGAGACAGAGGGAGAGGGGTGGGAGAGAGAGAAATTCAGAGTGCAGGAGGAAGAAATAGCCATGTTTTGTCTTCCAGCTAGAGGAGCGAGGGAGGAGGAAGAGAGGAAAAGGAGGGAGAGGGGATGTGAAGATCGTCGGTTAGTTTTTCCCTCTTGGTCAGAGCAGCTGCTTTACTCCCTCAGATGGACATCAGCTCTTGGACACTTTCTGCCAAGTCTCCAATGTTACGGACACAAACCTGGTTCTCTCAGCAGATCCCAACCTTGAAAGAAATAAGAGTTGTGACATTTTTATGAGGTGGCGGTTCTTCTCTGAAAACTTGTAAGGAGGATTATATAGAAGTTGTTAATTTGTTGTTGATCACTTCACTTGAGCTGAGACTCTCAACACTTTGGAGTTGAACTCTGGGTATCCGGGATGCTGGGACCCTGAACTGGGATCAGTTTGACAGTGGATGCTTCAGCCTGCAGAGTCTGGTAGGTTTGAAACTCTCGCATCTTAATCATCTTTGCTGAGTTTCCACTTCAGTTTAGGATTAATAGCTCATCTTTTTTTTCTCTGATTACTTTGAAGATTCAACTTGTAGAACTTTATTTTCACACATGTGAAGGAAAGTCGAAAGTTTGAATCTTTATCGTCTGGCTCCTCAGAGAGTCAACAGTAGCCATGCTTTTATCTTCCCAGGGAGGGGTTGTTGAGCACATGATGCATGTTTTCACATACACCCTGCTACACAAACATTTTGTCGTCTTCTTCACAATCTTTTAACCGTCCCTGCCATGTCCTCCTTCTCCGGTCTGTATCGCAGAAGTTTCTGTTTTTATCTGTGAGACTCTTTCGAGTCCAAATCTGTTCGTTTGTCTGGCTGCCTGTCTGGCATTCATTCTGTACTGTATTGAGACTGCGTGTGTGACTCAGATTATGCGCGGTGACCTTTGCTATATCAGTCAGCTGTTGAAGTTTCTGACCATTTAAGTGGGACATTCCAGCAGATCCTTTCATAGAGGCTCATTCAGAGCTGCAAGACACAGAATTCATAATTTATCGGCCTTTCACTGCTGTGGCGTCTCACCAGCTCCTCTTCTTCTTTCTTGTTAGTTGTTTCTGGTTTTGTCTCTTCTGTTCTCTTATTTTGACTCCTTTTACATGGCTCGACCACAGTTATTTGGTTGTATTTCCGTTATCAATTTCTCAATTTTAAGATAAACAGAACCCCCCCCCCCCCAGAGAATATATTTATAAATAGAAGCTTTCCGTGTCTTGGATTTCCAGGTTGGTTGCGGTCACAGTAATACCCTAACTGTGGTTGATTTACTCATTATCTTGGTTTCCACATCAAGGACTACCTTTCGTATGCCAGCGAATTCTTAAAAAAAATGTGATTCATGTGGTATTTACGTGTTGTTCCTGGCAGAGACAGGTAGCCAACGGGGTTAAACAGGAAAGGTGAATTCTTTGGATTATTATCAAACACACGAAAACAGTTCACAGTGGCCTTGGAAGGTGCTTCCTCAAACGGATAGTAATAGCCGGTGCCTTGGTATGTTTCCTGCTCCCTATAAATGAAAGTGCCACAGACTTTATGGAGCCTGAATAGCTGTCACTGAATGCATCCCTGACAAAAGCCTTTTAACACTTTATTCCTCAAGAAAGACTTTTCACTCCCTCGGTTTTTTACTGACATTGTAGGAGCTGCAAGGTTTCTGACTTCAGTCTTCAAGATAACTAACATGAGTGCGAGTTGTGCTGCAACTTCACCCACCAGATACAGAACTGCATCCTTTTTTGGGTGGATGCTGGTCTGCACTTGAGGTTGAACCTAGGCAGTTCAGCGGAGGAACAGTCTTGTTTACATCTTGGCCCATCTGTCTTCTTAGACAACATCCTTGATATTTAGCAGCTCACCCTCAAACCCACACAATTCGCTGTGACCCGTACGGGTCACGAATCACCTACAATCTTAATTTTTGCTTTAATGGTTTATATTTTTGTAAATGTGAGATATTTGGGTTTTAGATTGTTGGTTGGACAAAACAAGCAATGTTAACATGTCACGTTGGAACCTCTGAGACCTGATGGGCTTTTATTCATTATTTGTGACGTTTTATAGACTAAACTTTGAATCGGTGAAGATAACTCTGTATTTGTCTGACACTTTTGACAGTTTTTACACCGTGTTCCTGAAGAAACCGAGTGCAAAGGGGTGGCGATGGCGCAGTTGTTAAGACACATACCTTTGGTGCGGGAGACCTGGTTTCGATTCCCACTGTGACACATCCACCAATGTGTCCCTGAGCAAGACGCTTAACCCGTAGTTCTAGAGGCGTGCGACCTCTGACATATATAGCAATTGTAAGTCGCTTTGGATAAAGGCGTCAGCTAAATGATTAATCATTATCATTATTATTAATTATAATTGTATTTCATATTTTTTATAGTTGGATTGACAAACTGAAACTTGAATTGAATTTCAATAATCACATATTTTAACGTGCAGTTTTAGTGATGGTTGAACTAAATGTTTTATGTCGCACTCTCACCAAATGTAGCCCAAAAGAAGAAGATTTTTGATCTTTTGACCTGCAAATCACCAAATCATTCTTGCTGGGATGAGTAAATACACGACCAGAACAGTATGTAACATAATAAAAACTGCTTATTCATGGACAAGATGATGTTGTTTTTATATTATTTTTTCAGTGCCTCCCAATATCACAGCTGTGGTTCCATGTAGAAAGTGCAGTTCTTTTTACTGTAAATCCCCAAATTTGTGGTATAAATGATTGCTGACCCCCCTCAAGCACTGCTCTCAGCATTTTGGAAAAACAGCGATTGGTTATGTGGTTTGGAAGAACTTCTTCCCTGCATGACTACAAAAGAGTACAGCAGTTTTCGACTTTGTTAAGTAACAAAACTGCACATTATTGTTTTTTTTCTCCTTATCATACATTCTGTCCCCATCAAACTTTATAGTCGCATCGTTTGTTTTGATTTTCACAGTCATCAATCTCTAAAAGCTAAACTTGGAGAAAAGAGGAGGTACTGGTGTGGGGGGGGTCTGCTAATGTTTGTGGTATGTTCAATAATGATATTTTGTCTGGTCGAGTTTGGATAGTTCCCACACATATTCATGCATTCACACATACAGGCATAGGTACACATACAGAAACACACAGGCTCTACATAAACTTTCTCAGGGGATAATTTAAGGACATTGTCAGCAGAGTTGAACAATCAGTGGGCTCAGATTGAAATCCTTCTTAAGGAGCCAGAACCAGGAAACAAGAGTGTTTATTTTGGAAATGGTTCCCCTGCTCCTGCTTTATCATAAACAATAATACTCTGAAATGGCCCTTTCCTTTGCCTCGCGGTGCCAGGACCCACATTCCTCTCCTAAAATTGTACCTCAAAGTGTTTCTCTGAAATACCCAGAATTGTCTCATTTTACATTTTTTGTACTTTCAGTTTAAGGAGTCATAACCAGTCGAGTCCCAAAACAACCCCAAGTCAAGTCTGAAGTAAGATGAGACAGTTCCCATCCAAGAACAAGTCTTGTCACGTTAGTCTCGTTACGTTTTGTGTCAATCAAGATAAGTCCAAGTTCAGTCTCAAATCAATCAAGACAAGTCAGGTTTGAGACTAGTCAAGCGCCAAATCAGATAAGTTCAAGTGAAAGTTAAAAGTTAAAATACTGTTGAAAATCAAGTCAGTCCATGTCAAATTTTTGTCTTGTCAAGTCTGAGTTCAATTGCGATGAGTCCGAGTCAGTTGAGTCTTGTCAAGTCTCAAGTCAGTTGAGGCAAATTGAAGTCAAGTCAGAGGCAAAGTCCTAAGACAGTTGAGACCGGTCCAAGTCAAGTCTGAAGTAAGATGAGACAGTCCCCATGAAAGAATTATGTCTCAAGTTCAGTCAAGTTAGAGTCTCATTACGTTTGTATCAATCAAGACAAGTCAGGTTTGAGACTAGTGAAGTGTCAAATCAAAAAAAGACATGCTCAAGTGAAGTTCAAATCTTGTTAAATGTAAAGTCAAACAAGTGAATCCAAGTTAAGTTAAAATACAGTCAAGTCAAGTTTTAGTCTTGTCAAGTCTCAATTCAGTTGTGAAAAGTCTCAAGTCAGTCGAGGCAAACTGAAGTCAAGCCAGAGACTTAAATCCTAAGACAGCTGAGACAGGTCCAAGTCAAGTCTAAAGTCAGGTGAAAGTCCAGTTTCAAGACACTGAGACCAGTCCAAATCAAGTTTGGGTCTTGATGAATCTCAGTTGAGACAGGAACCGAGAGAGGATGAGAAAAGTCTCAAGGCAGTCAAAGTCAAATTTAAGTAATGTCAACAACTTTTGTTGTTGTTATGCGCTGTACTTTATTTCCATCCAGCAGCAATATCCCCATCTGTGGATCAATCTGAGAGAACTGGTTATCCATATCAAGGTCCATTGAGACTCGGAGAAAGGAACATTTATACCTGACTGTGCTTTTTCTCTGTCTGTCCTTGTTTCTAACTCTTTTTCAGAAGCTCTTTCTGTTTCACACTCAAGCACACACACACACACGCTGTCTGCAGGGGGTTGAATTGAAGCTGGCGGCTAGCATATTAGATCGGAAGTCTGTAAAAGGGAATTAGCGAATATCATGGGATACACTGGAATGTCTGGCTTCAAATCAAACTGGAGAACCTACCGTACATGTTAGATGTGTTTTTAATGGCAGCCCAGTAGAAGGCCACACTACTTTGTAGGAAGCTGTTTCCATAGAATTTGGGTTGGCAAGGTACCATTGCTTTTTTATGTGAGCCCTGATCTTCCAAGACACTTACCACTGTGGTTGCAAATAAGGATGTCTCCTTAGACATCTTTCCTGGGTAAATCATCATATTTAGACAAATAAAAACGATGTTGCTTTGAATTGGGGGTAAAGTTATCCTGTGGTCAAACAACAGGAGGTTGCAAAATGGAAAAACTGACCTACTGTATAAAAAGGAAATTACATTAGCCGTCAGGGGAAAAGGATGACAACCATCATTTATCTATGTTGCACATTTATACAGTTAGACTTGATGAGTTTGTGCAGGAAATACCACACCACAGCGCCTTCTTTATATATGAGTATAATCTCAAGGTTTACCTTTATTAATTAAATAAAGCCAAAAAAAATCATAAATCCTTTCTCAACTGCTGTCAGTGCCAATAGACCGTAAATCTAAAACAAATTCAGTGGTAGAATACAATGTGGCAGTGTCCATGAAAATACCCAGGTTACTGCTGACCCCCAAACAAAAATGCTGGTTGTAAATGCAAAAGATGCAAACAAAAGACCTCTTAATGTAGTCAGAGGCACATCTGGACAATAACAAAATATAAATACAGTGCAGCTACATATATATCCATATTTCCGTCTCTAATATTTTGTCCACCCCATTTATAACCATGAGGGTAGACACACTTTTACGAACACTTCTTAGTATAACGCAATAAATCTCAACTTCATCCTCCAGAATTACTGCAAAGTTGAATTTAGTAATCAAAAACTGGATTTTATACCCTTCAGAAAGGCAGGATTAATAGAAGTCTGTTTTAGTTCAGGGTACATAATAAATTGCCAACTGCACGATCATGTTAAAGCATTTAAGACGGAGGTTTGGGGATTATTGTCGTTATTCAGTTGTTGATAGTGGAGACAGATATGACAAATGGGGACAGGGTAAGGAAGATGACATGCAACAAAGGTCCACAGGGATCAAACTTGGGACGTTGCCCTCAAGTGGTGCTTGTAAATGTGAGTTATGAGTATAATTAAGGCACAGCAGATGCTAACACAGTCCAACTCTGTGATGCATTATAATGGGAGATTTAAAGGGGCTCAAAGTGTTGCTCGAAGACTGAGTCTCCCCCTCTCACCTCTACAGGCGCAGCGTTCCTCTCATCAGGCCTCACTCCTGGCACCTGGCGAAGCTATCGGAGCCGCCCCTCTCTCCCCCTCCCCCTCCTCCAACTCCACCACCTACTCCACCCTGCCCCCCCACTGCCGACTCCCCTCCTCTCGCCCCTCCTCCTCCTCCTCTATCTGCCATGCAGCTCCACTCCGGCCCCTACACACTACCCTGGCACACAACTGACAACAGGTGAGAAGACGTCACTCGGATCGATAATATTTGATTCTTAACTGATCTCGTCTTTCATGAAATTGTTAAGCCATTTCCCTCTTGGGACAAGAAAGACTCTCTATTTATGTAGTTAAAAAAAACAAAACATCACAACATTTATTTAACATAAAAGACGAGTAAGGAGGTGATTGGGGTGGATGGAGGGTCAGAAACCGGACTTTTAACCAGGAAACCAGTGTTTGTTTCCCGTGTGAAACAAAAATTCAACATTAAATTGTTTTATTGAAGTTAAGCAAGTAATGAAAGCTAGTTGACGTACTTAACGTAGTTATTTTAACCCAAACCGTGATCTATTCCAAAACCTACTTTGGTGCCTAAACCTAACAGAACTGTGACGTTTCACTTTGTAAACAATGTGCCATTTTAAAATGGCAACGTTAATAAGTACTAGTAAGTATTATTTTGAAGTATAACCGGATGTTGCATATTTATTTTTGCTAACATGACTGCGGAGATCTAAATGTGAATAAAAATAGTGCTAAAGGGGTACCCAGGGTGTTAAAAAGTGACGCCAATAGGGCTTGACCAAGCGTCAATATGTGACGAGTTGGCAGTGAGAATTTGTTATCTCTAGACACTCTATACTATACAGATTACTATAGTTAATATATTATATTAGGTTTTATTTTAGGTCAATGAATGATTCACAACACTTCACAAGAGCATTGACAGTGTAATAATATTTTATTTATAAAAACAAACGACTGACATGTTTATAAAGCAAACCTTGCATTAAAAGTGACATTATTAATTGAATGACAATTGATGAAAGCTGAAGTTTAATTCCTGTTCAGCTAATTTTCTCTGGGCTTTGATTTGACGCCTCTTTCATAAAAAAAAGTCCTAGTAATTGTGATTATATCCACTGATAGAATTTGATTTGGGAAAATAAGCTATATATCCTGTTCTTGCCCACTTCCTTGCTTCAGTTTGACAACAAAGACACTTGCCTAATGTCCACATTTAGGTTTCAATCATTCACAGTGAGCCTATGACTCAATAGGACATTGTCTCTAGGTCACTGCTGGGGTTTTTTGTCCCTGTGACTCGGCCCCAAAAGCCAACTGTTGGTAGGAATCAGGTGACATCACCCTCTAATGTCAACACAGCCCACGCAGGAAGCCCATTGGTCTATCCATTTAAACAATCCAAAGTTATAACCAATGATTTGAGCTTCTGTCTGCCTGAATAGGAAGAATGAAATCAAATGCTGTCAATTAGTGTTTGAAATATACACTTTTTTGACTGTTTTTGTTTTGTTTCACGGGTCTGTGATTGCTGTCATTACTGTAGCAGTCTTAAAGAGGTGGTATTAAGCTCATTTTCCCATCCTATTTAGGGGTTGTACCAGAACAGGTTTACATGGTTTAATAAAAAAAAAAAAACACACACAATTTTTTGTCATACTGCACATTGCTGCAGCTCCTCTTTTCACCCTGTGTTGAAGGCTTCGTTTTAGCCATGGAGTGAAACATCTTGTCTCTACATGATCTTTGTTGGGAGTTCCACATGCACAGTTCCTAGTTAAGGACTAATAGCCAATCAGAAGCAGAGAAGGTCGTGTCGTGAGAAGCCGGTAAACAGCTTCGACTCAGCTGTAGGCTTTCATCCATAAAGTTTTAACTGAGCTCTGTCTCTACATCACAGAAACAACTTTATGTCCATTGACTGCTTGGAGGGTAGCTAGTGTTTGGAAGGGAGAGGAGAGGTGTGCTGCAGCTCAGTGTTTTTCCACTGGTGGTTTTGATGGCTCCGTATTTGTATAGCGCCTTTCTAGTCTTTGACCACTCAAAGCGCTTTTAGACTACATCTGCATTCACCATTCACACACATTCATTCACTGAGCCTAAGTGCTCAAACAGAAACTAATATTCAGGCAAAAAGCCAAAAAGCATAATACCGCCTCTTTAACTAATGGCTATTGTGTGAGATCCATTCAAGCCTTAGCGTGTGTTAAACCATTGCTAAAAGGCTAATATTAGTGAATAAAACGATTTTTTGGTTCATATTTTTGTGGACGTACTGGTCAGTGACACATGTAATCCTCCCTCTCCACTTCAAGCTGATGTGTGGTGAGGGTTCTGGCAAAAATGTCCGCCGTGCATCACCCAAGTGGGTGATGCACATCGGTGGTGGTTCACTGTAAAATGCTTTTGGAATCTAAGATAAAGTGCTATATAAATGTAATCCATTATTGTTAATATCATTCACCTCCAGAACCCCCCAGTGAAAATTTAAGTTGTCCATAAGATCAGTGGTTGTCAAAGTCCCAGCGGTCCTTGAGGGGGCTCCAAGCAAAAAGAGGGATAATTTATTTTCACTATGATTCCATCCATAAGTAACACAATGACAGAATGGATGACCATTTTGGTTATTGTTTTTTCACTGTATGTAATAAGATATCTAAAAGACAATCCTATCAGATGGGGGTCCCTGGGAAAAACCATGTCATATGGGAGTCCGGGGTCTAATTTGTGTCAGCTTAGGGATCCTTGACTAAACAGTTTGAGACCTACTGCACTTGACCGCTTACCATTACACTGCTTAACCTTTGAGGGTAAAATAAAATGGCTTTGACAAAATACATCACGCAGAAGTGCACTGGATTTTAATAATATTATGTGCAAAAATAGTGTTGCAGTTGTTCCAAATGATTCTGGGTAGTTGCTTCTCTTTTATTTTTATGGGCATTTTGTTTTGTATGTTTATAGTGAGAACCCCAAAACACATGAACATGTACAGGATAATGATAAAAGCTCCAACATAGTGTAACAGTAGCACAGTCAGCAAACTGGCTAAATAATGTTAGTTAACTAGCCACATGTTTTTTTTTAAGTGTGCTAATATTTGCCACCATAAACTAAAAATAAAATAAAATGAGACTATAGCATCAATACCCATGAATGTATAGAATTGAGCAATTGTTTATTTTATTGTGTTGCTAATGTTTTCAACTTTTCATTTGTAGGAGGAACAGTTTATTTCTTCTTTCAGAATTTATACAATCACGCTTTAAATGTTTTGTCCAAAAAGAAGCCATATGGTGTGCTGTCGTAATAAATAATAATAAATTAATAATAATACAGTTATTTATAGGACACTTTCAATCAAAGTGCTTTACAGGAAAAAAGTGCTCTAAAAAACAAATAAAACAACTAATAAAACATCACATTTATACAAAAACATCAGAAATAAGAACAACTTAGGACTCATACGCAGCAGTAAATAGGTGGGTCTTGAGCTTTAATTTAAAAACCTCAATGATAATTAATAAAGTAATCATTCAGTCCATAGAAATGTGAGGATATTGTGAAGAATGCCAACCACAATTTCCCAAAGCCCGAATGCCTTCTTTGACCAACTAACAGTCAAAAAAAGACTGGAGTTGTTAATCAATTACCTGAATAGTTGCCTTTTTTATACTGTTTATTGATTAATCAATTTCACAGCTAATTGTTATAAATATAATAATGGATATTTTTATATAACTGTGAAACAACTGGGACAAAAGACTGAAATTTCCAGCCAGGTTAAACGAAGAGAGGGCATGAAAGTACAGTGGTCCATGTATTAGAGTATGATCTCACAGAGCTAAATAGTAATCTTTAAAGGAAAGAGGAAGTTGCTATAAGCGGTATATTGACGCACAGAATAAAAATAGCCTTTCTGTCTTTGTCAGTTTCATGGTACGTCAGTGCCTTGTACTGTTCTCCTTTTGATAAGAATCAGTGATATAATGTACCACCATTAGATTTAAAAGTCCCACGTGGATTAGATAGCGGTGTGTGCGCATGTGTATGTGTGTGGGTCTCTTATTCCCACAGTTTATAAAGCCTGATTTCATCAAACACACACACACACACAGAGAGAGACAGCTGCCTGCATAACTCTGGACAATGAACATGTGGACAAAGAGAGGAAGACATTCAATAAACTGTGTTTGTGTGAAGGAGAGGGACATTTTGTACAGTCTGCATATGTGTGTGTATTCATTTCCACACTAAGCAAGTGTGTGTGCTGTTTATGTAAAATATGTAGGGTGCGCCATCTGCATTCTCACATCGCTCTCAGCTGATGTGTGATGGTGTCTGTATGTAAGTGACGCGCTGAGAATGAATCCAATCAGTCTGAGCACACATATCCCCTCGTGTGTGTGTGTGTGTATGTTTTGTGCGCGCACATGCAGGTTTATCTGTGTTAACCCTCACACTCACATGTTCCACATGATTGGGCAAGAGTGACAGTCATTTCCTGTCCAGCTCCCGTCTCATTTGCTCTCTTCCTCTCTGTCACCCAGGTCAAATCTATGCATCGGCTTTCTCATCCATTGCTCACTTCCTTCAAAGACAGTTTTCTCATGCAGATAATAAAATTTGTACTACTTTTCTGACCATTTACAAATGTTCCAGGCAGCCATTGTTTTCCATTAATTCCAGTACAATATGAAAAGCAAGAAAGCATCTCTTAAAACTTGCTGAATCGCTTGCTTGTGCAATGTATAATTTACCCTGTTGCCTTCAAGTTCTCATTAAGTGGAGTACGCACTATGCATGGCAGCTTTATTAGATACCCAATAACACTCCAGTACTATGCTAAAATATTATCCAGCCCCAGGTTTTCTGCGTGTCAATTAATTTCAGGCAATTTCATTAAACAAAGCTGTATTTAGTACCAGTACAGTATAAAATAATAGATATAGGTTCTATAACTAGATTTTCACACAGGGCCTTTCTACAAGGAATTTTTGGTTGGCAACATGTAAGTAACGCAGGACTGGTCATCCATCCATCCATCGTCAACCGTTTATCCTGCGTACAGGGTCGTGGGGGAGTCTTAGTCGACAATTTATTTTATAGGTGCAACTTTACATCTGATCACATCACCAGAACCAACTGCCATTCTGTGAATTTGGGTTCTCAGGAATTTATCCACTTTTCCCGGTTGGTAATCCAGCCTTGATAGCGAACATCCATTCTGGATTAATGTCTGTTGATGTTACATTAAAAATGCGTGGTTGTGCAGTTTAGGTACAGAACATTTACAAAAATGAACACAGACTTGACATTGACTGACATGGATTCCTCAACTCATCAAGGATGTAAGGATCATATAATTTCCTACCAATATCCGGCGACTACTGATATTCCCCAGCAATAGTTTTGATTTAAAAATGGAAATATAACCACTGTTGTGGTTTCAGGGTCTATGGATTTGGTACACAAACGGCGAACAGCTCTTGTTCTCTACTATGAGTCTAATGCGTTTTTAAGTTTTGTTATGTCCTCTCCTCCCTCCATTTCCCTTATAGTGGTTTGGTCTGCTGCCTGCCCTTTTCAGACCCTCAACAACTTTATTTCTAAAAAGCGACCAGCAACAAATCTAGTGAGTTTTCAGGCCATCAGGGGGGGATGTGAGAAATATTCAAAGTCTATTATATGCAGGCTTCTAAATTCCCCTGCATGCTGCTCAAAGTAACCTAAGTCAGCGGCTCATCTGGCAGCACCGTCTCTCCGTCTTCTCTCACAGGTAGAAGTGAGAGGAGAGGGAGCTCTGTCACTTCGTGACAATACAGGAGGAGAACAAGGTGGGGTGGTAGATAAGCAGTAGACTTAGTAGTAATGAGTTGAATTGTTTCTTTTACCCCCCCAAAAATTAATGGAAACCAATGGCTCCCCAACAAATGGATTATTTTCTGAAACACAGCAGCATTATTTGCAAAATAGCTGTGGTAAAAAGCATGCATGATTTATATTACATGAGCTAAAAACCACTTGTATGCTTTCGTGGAATTTATCCAGTGCCTAATAGTAAGTGCATAAATACACATGACCTACACACATTTGGCAGACCACCAAAACATTTGAGTACATTTGCATATAATCATATTTTCATAAGAGTAAGTTGTGGTAAAATACAAGAGTAACAAAACACATTGGTTTTCAGATTTTTGCGTGGATTGTAAACCACAAATACCACAGAAACAGCTGGAAGATAGTATGCTGGTTGTTTCCTCATACTGGTTTAATATCAAAGTCCTTTAGAAATTTCTCTCTTCTTTTTTGACCTCTCTTCTGTCTCTTTGGCAACTTTCCCTATTGCTCGAGACAGCAAAGAAATACAAAGGGTGAGTGACCACTCTTCTTTATAGGAAAAATAAATACCACAATAAAATAAAAATATCTGCAGACATTTTTGTTGCAGCCTTTGCAGATTAGATTTCATCCAAGCACTAAACACTGGGTGCCCCTAACCCTCTGGAGCTATAGATAGCAATATTTTTCTACCCTCATTCTCTAAGCTCTCCTCATGCTGAAACTCCCTGTCATTTGGCCTGATGTGGTTTTCTCTAAGAAGTTTTGGATTGTTATGGAGTTCCTTATATCCCTTTGTTTTTGTCTTTGTTTAGATTTTTCTGGTGTTTTTGGCCTGTTATTAGACAGATGTAGAAGTGAACAGAAAAAGGGGGCTGATGAGCAAACAGGTCACAGGTCAGATTTAAATCAGGGATATTGTGGTAGCATGGCGTGCAGTTCAGCCTATTGAGCAACCACACTGTTTGATGTATATATGACATTTATTGCATGTCTGTTTGTTGTTTCTCTTGAGGTTTGAAGGATTTTTGAGGAGTCTTCCTTTATTTGTTTAACCATCTATGGATAGCGAGTGCCATATGTTGTACAGATTGTAAAGTCCTCTGGTGCTAATTTGTGTTTTTGGGTTGTATAAATGAAATTGATTTGACTTGTGATTTACTGTATTTTTAAGTATTATGTCATATAATCAGTTCAAAGCTCAACTGACCTACTATCCAGTAAAAGGAAACATGTTTAAATATTTAGGTTTCAGATGTTTTTCAGTGGTTATCATTTTTGAACGAATCCATGTTTGATGTAAAGGAGATGGGACAGGAAGAATCCACAAGATGAAGAAAGGAATGACAGAGGAAGAGAGGAATCAAGAGATGATTTAGATATTTTGACTCCAGGCAGTGGGAGTTGATGAGGAGGAAATCCCTCTCCGCCTTAAGAGGCTTCCTCCGGGGGTCTTTAAAAACACATGGGGCTGCCGTGGATCTTTGGCTCAGGACTGATAGAAAACAGATTCCCCAGCTGTACAGTTCAAAAACTGGATGCCAGAATGATATACTGTATATGTCTCTGGGGAGAATCGCAGACTTATTGCTGACTTATTATATGCGGTTTCTAAAAGCGCTAACCATTCTGTCAATCAAGGATTAACATCATACTGTTTAGAAAGAAACCACATGATTTTTGCTAAGGGAACATTCAGTGTTGCTTTGATTTTAATGAAATGGCATACTTTCTTTTAAGTTTTTGGTCTATAGTGTAGCTCAGATTTTTCAATAAAATGTCAGAGAACAATGACAGATGCGTATTCCCATAAGACTTGGGTGACATTAGTTTGCCTATTTTGTCTGAAGATTGTCTGTTTTTGAAACACATAAGTTGATCTTCTTTGTCTCCACGTCTTTACAGTGACTTGTCCTTGCAGTGGGGTCAGCTGTCCAGACCTTACTCCTCCACTGACCGAAGCAGTTCCCTGGGCTCCATGGAGAGCTTGGACACACCGACACCCATCACACAGCCGTTCTCTGACTCCCACAATTCACCCGTCGACCCCAGCCTCTTCAACAACAAAAGAGACTCTGCCTACAGCTCATTTTCTGCCAGCTCAAACACATCCGACTACGCGGCAGTGCCACTAAGGCCCGGTGAAGCCTGCTCCATGGATAATCTCCTCCAGAGCCTGGGGCCGGCTTGTCGAGGCTACCCTAGTGGTGATACTTCAACCCTGGGGAGTTCATCTGGTGAGGCCCCGGGTGAGGCACAGCTTATTGCACACAAGTCCAGGTCGCTAACCAGGCCAAGATCAAGGCCTGTTGAGGTAAAAGAGAGGCCTTCCTCCTGCTGTTATGAAGAGGAACGGAGGGGAGGAGACTTTGAGATCATAAGAAATGGAGAAAGAGGAGGTGAAAGAAAGATGAACCCTCCTCAGCCTCCAGCCAGGAAGGACAGTTTTAGGGCAACCCGGAGTCGCCCTAATGCCGCAAACAAACGTTGTGTCTCCGCCCCTAATGAAATCTCTAGTGTTGCTTTTTACCCTGATGAAAGCAAGTCCTCTCTCAATGTTGTATCAGGAATTCATAACGGCTTCCCTGGACCAAAAGAAGGTGACAAAACTGGGAATTTCAAAGAGGATACATTAGACTCGCACTATATACAAAGACAGACTAAGGACATTAGACATGTCAGATGTGATACTAGTGCTAATAAAGACTACAGTTCAGACACCACCTCAGATCATCTCTCTGACCCAGTGACAGCATCTCTAGTCCCCATAACCTCCTCTCTTCCTGGCTCCTCACCTGCAGAATCCTCTATGGAGGGTCAAGGGCAGTCTCAAATCATGCACTCCCAGACCAAGCTCTCCTCTACGGGGCTGCACCGGAACAGCGCCCCTGAGAAGCTCCTCGCTACACAACTCCAGTTATTGCAGTTTGACAGTGACAGCTCTTCATTGGAGCCTTGCAATCCGTTAAACCCTCCTGATCGCTCCTTGTCATCTTGCAGCAGCCAGTGGTCCCATTCATCACTCCAGCCCCCAAGGGAAGACCAGGAAGCTCCTCACAACCACCTGCATGCCTCAGCAAACAAATGGGGTGGCAGCCGTTGTTCCACCCCAGGATCTGTTTTCTTGGAAGGGGAGGATGTTCGAGGATCGTTTGAGAGGCTGGAAGGGATGGGTGTAAATGGTGGGCCCTTTCCCCCAACTGAGAATCACCACCCTTGGGGCCGCTCTGTGAGCGTACCAGGGAACCCCACTGGAACGTCAACCCAGGGAAGGTTGAGCTCTGACCTTATACAAGAGAAAGATTTTGAGCCTCTTAGTGCTGCTGCGAGTGTGGATACCTTACTGGAGGAGCAGAAAGCAGTGGACAGTGGCAGAAGTGGAGGTAAAAAAGAGGAGGTTGTAGGAGGAGAGGCAAATCTGAAGAAGTCAAATTCGTCCAGGAACCATCGTCGGAACCGTCGTCGTAGTGAGCGATTTGCTACCAACCTCCGCAATGAGATCCAGAGGAAAAAAGCCCAGCTTCAAAGCAGCCATGGCCCAGGAGGGTTGCTCTGTAGTGGGGAAACTGTTCAGGAGGAAGAGGGTCCAGACCTCAATGAGGAAGGGGCAGACCCAGACTTGCCTGCCCAGGAAAGGAGAACCAAAGTTGCATTTTCCTCCCCTGTTGGTCCCCAAGATGCCAGCACCACAGCACCACTCGAGAAATCAAGCACCTCAAGGGAATCAAACCACGATGTCTTGCAGACTCAATCTCAGTCAACAACCTGCTCTCAAAACAACAACCCATCCAGGTCTGTTCAAATTGTGGACCCAGGAGTGCCCAATTTTGGTGTTGGCATCCGAGTTGTGGAGGAACCAGCTCCTGCTGGCAAAGCCCGCCGCTGGCGTTGGACCCCCGAGCATAAACTCCAACCAGAACCCAAACTAGACCGACGGTGTGGAGTCGTGGGTGAGAGAGTGTTGGGAGTCATAGGGTCACAGCATGGGGTTTGTGCCTTCACCTCCTCATACACTTCCTCATACAGCCGTTCTGCTTCCTGTTCTCGGATGGAGGAGTCTGATCTACTTCCATTTGCAGATAGAATGAAGTTTTTCGAGGAGACAAGCAAGGGTATGTCCGGATCAAATGTCTCAAATCTGTCAAGTCGCAGGCAGAAGAAACCCCCCCAGCATCTGGAGTTCCAGGGGGAGCTCGGTCAGCACCCAGCCCAAAGAAGATACTCCTACCAGGGGGGAATTCAGCAAGAAACCGCACTGCTTCCAAACACTGTGGAAGCCAGGAGGCTGTCTGTGAGTACCAGCAGAGAGAGGCAGAAAGAGAAGGAGAGGGAACAAGCGAGAGAAAGGGAGGAGAGGGCAAAGGAGAGGAACGAGAGGTTGAGAGAAAGGGAGAGGCAGCAGGAGAAGGAAAGACAGGAGAGGGAATTAGAAATTGAGAGGGCAAGGTTGGGGGAGATTCAGCAGGAGAGGGAACGAGAGGACAGGGTGAGACAATGGGAGAGGGAAAGTGAGGAGAAGCAGCTTGATTTGGAGAGAGAAAAAGAGATGGAGAGGGCCAGAGACAAGGAACGTCTCAAGAAAGAAAGAGAGAAAGAGCTTCAGAGAGAAAGAGAGAAGGAAAAAGAAGAAGATGCTCAACTCACCTCACATCAGGACCTTCATACCAGTTCTGAAATCGGAGAAAAAAATCAAGGCTTCCAGCACAGTGACAGCTACCACAACTCCCAGCCTAAGCCTCAGGTGTTCCCCCATAGCCAAACCCTGAATCAAGTCCCACGATCAGCTTTTTATCCAGTCAACACCTCTTCCCAGCCCCTGGATAGCAAACAGCCTCTTCACCAGGGATACACAGGAAGGAGCTACACACCTACAGAGGTAAGTGTGCTGCTCTCACTCAAAATTTCAGTGTTATATTCAATGCATATGCAAAACATATCCATGAACACACACTTACACACACACTGGGACCTATTTTATTCACACAAGGGCAACAATAAGTGCAATGCGGTAGGTCGCACAGACTGTAGCTATTTCCAAGCTTTGTCTGCATTTTGCGCAATTGCACGACATGAACACACAACAACGTGAAGACACTGCATTTATTTGGGTGAGCTAAACATTGCAAACATGCCATAGGTGTACCAAAACGTGATTATCAACATTACCGATAAAGGGTTTTTAATATAGATAAGAAAATTTTTCAGAGCATCAGTCCTGTTGGGAAACATTTTATCAGTTCTAATTGCATCCATTAAGAAGTATGTTTACAAGCCTGCTGGCCTCAGAAACGATTTTCAGCAGCAGGCTGACTAAGCTAAATAACAGCTTGTGTCCCAGCAGCACTGAAACCAATTAACACCTTTCACAGTGAAAGATAAACTTAGTAGCTCACTAAAATCAGATTGTGGTCTTGGACTGAAATGACCACTGGAAACTGACAACTATCTTGGTTCTTTAAAACCAGCCCCAGAAAGGGATCAAGCTGCCACACTTGGATGTTGCTCCACGGTTGAACGGTTGGTTTGAAGTTGAACTTGCATCCTGCATGTGGTCAAAGGCTGAAATTGTCATTGAAAATTCAGCATATCATTGAAATAGCTCATGGAATTGAGGGAGATTGGGCAACAGCGGCACACTTGTGTCAGCGATAATAGCGGCGTTTGGTTACAACTGTACCACAAAATGATTCGAGTCTCTTGGCAGGGGGTGCAGCCCCTCGTCTGAACTTTTGAATCTCCTGTGAACCTATTAGCAACCTTCGCAATTGACACTAAGCAAAGCCAAACTTGCATTTGTTTTTGGGCTAAATGCGTCTTCAGTTCAGCAGATAGTTGGTTCAAGCTGACACTGTTTTGTTGTTTTCGTGTGGTTTTGCCATGCTGGGGCCCCAGGGATGCCTTGAACCAAAGCTTCTCCCACATTGGGATCCTTTTCAAATGAAAGGTTGTTGGTTTGATGCCATGGCAATAACCCCACGCGTTGAATTCTTGTTTCATATCTGCCGCTGACAACGTCCAATATCTTTATTGGTAACAGATGTGCTGGATGGACTCCAAGGCTGTGATAACGCACACAAACACATAGAAATACACTCATGCAAAGGGAAGCATATGCATATCAGGTAAACACAGATACACACATGCATGTAAACCCACTTAACCAGAACTGTATAAAGTTCCATTATACAATTCAAACACAGAGTTCCCACTTTAAATTGAATGGGGAATCCAGGTTCATTCATTAAGTTGTGTGCTTCAATTTTCCAGTATGTGTGTGTTTTTTGGACAGAGGAAGGAAACATAATGTGATGATATAAAAATGTAACTGGCTGCTATTATCATTATTATTTGTGGTCTGTCACTCAGTGGGCTCTCATTTGAGATGCGCCGAGCTGTGTTTTCAGAAATGTTAGGAAATAGTTCAGTTGAATTGTTGTTGGCAAAATTAGACTGTTAAATTATATTATTTTGTACAATCTCACCTCATTACATGAACATTAAATCCACACTTTTATGCAATATGGCCTTTTTGCAAAGGACATTAATTTTATAAAGGTCAGTGCAGAAAACGTTGCACGTACAATGCTCATTATACTCAAAATGAAACACATTTATCATTATTATTCATATATTGTATTGACAGTGTATGTTTTGGTAGTTACTCGTGGTTACGCACTTACAAGAATCTATCACGGCTTCCTGTAGCTCCTCTTTTTGTGACGTAGATGTGAAACACTGTAGTAAAGTTGCAGATCCTCGTTGTAGACATTCCTGTAGTATTAGATGCATTCAGCAGCAGCTCACTGTATCCTAGACGGCATGATTTATACCGATGGTGGTTAAATGGTTTCTCGTAGCTTTGGTTAGAAGAGTGCTGGTAAAGGGATGAACTAGATGTTAATGTGCTACATTGAAATTATGGCAGATTATGTGTAAAGTGAAATACACATGCTTATTCTCTCTCACTCTCTCTGTTTACAGACTGCTGAAAAAGTTGCACCTTCCAGTAGAAAATATTTATTGATGTGCAATTGTTTACATGTTCACTTTTTGAGACTAATTGATTTTATTAACATAATCCATTTAGGGAAAGGTTTTATAGCCCACATACATACCAGCTTTCAATATTGGCCTATAGTTTATACAGTAAAGGGGTCTGCTATCCAAATCATTCTTAAAGTGAAAATATCGGCTCATAAATCGGCTCTTTTTCACTTTAATGTCGGGCATCGGCCCCCAAAAACCCATATTGGTCGGACTCTAGTCTTAGATCAGCACTACTACAAGGACAAATACTCTGTGGAGGGTTGATGGGATTGATGCTCTCAAACAAAGAGCAAATTTAAAAAAATCATTATTACTACTTTATTTTGCATTGCATTGATATGTTACTTCTTTACAAGGTGTTTTTCAGATGGATGACCACTGAATGGAATAGACAAGATTTCAAAAAGCCACTGCTCTGTGCAAAAACAAAAACAGTCTGGCATTTGCCCTAGTAGTTCTTTTATTCCAGCTATTCACCAGTTGAGACCCAAATAAGTCATAAATTACTTAATGCCCCTTTAATACCCAATGGAATGAATTTAAATGCATGGGGGTCGTCCAGGTACTTGTGGTGTAGAGTTTATTATCACAAAGTTATCAGTTATTACCATTTTATGGATTTTATGCTCAGTTGACAGCAAGTGACGGCCAAATATGTTAAATTCACATCCTACCCTTCCAACAAAAATACCATCTCAATGTTCAGATTTACATTGCAGACAGTTAGAAAATATCTCTGCACAGGAATCTGTGTGTGTGTGTGTGTGTGTGTACACCCCACCGGTGTGTTTGTGCAGCTTATCCTCGCCTCTGCAGGTCTACTGGCTGCTGTATCTCTGACCAGTAATGAGAGTGCAGTGAGTTCTCTAAGAATTCCACTGGTGGGGTAATAACCCAGATCGAACTGGGTAAATTGGTTCCTGTGCGAGGTTTTAGTGTGTTTTATAAGAATACGAGTAATAGTAACTAAACAATAGCCTTTTAAACAAGTTAACACGTTACAAAATTGAGCGTGAAAGTTCATTCTCAACCTTGGAACTGGTAGTTTGACAAAATAATCTGAACTCAACGACAGCTGAGCAAACTATGTGCAGAAGAAGAACATGAGATACATTTGAAAGCTCTGGAAAAAAGCAGTTTACTGGACTTCTAGGGAAGGACAAAACAAGCAAAATTTGTAGCTCAACGTAAGAATGCAAAAGCATCGAGAATGATAGGGCTGAAACAATAAATTGATTAACTTTCATAGTCTTGTAAAATGTATTTGAGCTTTTGACTGATGGTCATACAAAACAAGTGATCTGGGAAGCATTTTTCTCTAATTATTCTATATCTATATTTAATTGACATTTTATATGACTAATCAAGAACATAATTGGTTAATAATGAAAATCGTTAGTTAGTTGCAGACCTTGAAGGAGACACACAATATAAAACAATTTCAGTGAAGACAAGCATAAAAAAACGTGTTTTGAAATCTAAAAATAGATCTAAAATAGAAGCATAAAAACTCTTATTAATCTTATCAACATTGAAGTACACGGCAGGGTGGAGTAACACACACACTTCCCTTCAGCAGGGACCTGTGCTGACCAACACTTAGCACCAGATTGAAGGCGTCCTTCATTCCTTTGGTGTTATTAATCGGCTGTAAATGTCTTCCACAGACGTATCCCGCCCGGCAACAGGAAACGACCAAGCTCAACAGGAAGTACAGCCTGACTGAGAGGTGAGCCACTTCCTTTAGCAGCTATAAACTATAGACACACATTCATATAAACATGAAATATTTCTCATATTAAATATTTCTCACTACATTATCCTCTAAATTTGTGATTCTGCTTTACTGACATAGCAGTACAGAAACACATTAGCGTCATCTCTAAGTGAGTGTCTGGAGACTTTAGGTGGGGTCGGCCCATTGTACACTGACGCGCGGAAATCCCGCTCAGTCATGCCTGGCTGTAATTCGACTATAATGAGCTCTAAGTGTGCAGACCAATCATCCATGCTCAAAATGTGACCATAATGATATGTGGTTGGATGGTGATTCCTGTATGTTGGGATGTAGAGGGACATTTAGGACACGCATGGCTTGTAAAAAGGGCCTCTACTCATATTTGACCTGAGACAGAAACAGTTCACTGAGTCTGGAATGCAAAAAGGACAAATTTTCTGTAATTGAACCACTGTTTTTGTTTCACAATGTGGAAATTTCACTGCGATGGATTATCTTGGCAAAGGAGAAGTGCTCACTATCACAGATTTGGACAGATTTGTGAACACTATATGAGAGAAATAGACATTTTGTGTGCATAGAGAAAGTCTTAGATCTTTGAGTTCAGCTCATGATGAATGGGGGCGTTTATAATTTTGTTCAGTATAGTCAGCTTAGCTTAGCATAACGACAAAATGGGGAAATGGCTAGCTTGGCTCTATCCAAAGATGAAAACACACTAATTAACAAACTTAATTTCTTTTGTTTAATCTCATCCACAAACAGTAATGTAAAACCTTTGGGGCAGTGCAGGGCAAGAGGTCTGTGAGCACAGGTTTTGGTGTAGCTCTCAGTACAGGCATGATGGTACCAGTCTGGCAACCTCACTGCACACAGTCATTGCACCTGTCTCTTGTTTTAAAGCAAATGGTTATACATCATAACTATAACCCAAAAACGATAACCTAAAACTACAAATTGTTTTTTTTTTAGAGCTTCCAGTCTTTATGCTGAGCTAGGCTAACTATGTCCCAGCTCCAGCTCTATACTTGATAGCATGAGAGTGGTTTTAATCATCTTGTGTCACTTGATCTATCCTAAATAATCATACTTAATCATACTTAAATAATCATCTCTACTTTAATAAGTAAATAATAAAGTTACAGTTACAAAAGAATCTTGATTTATTTATTATTAGTAAGAGTTTAAGACTCAAAACTCATATATAAACTAGGAATCAGGACTGTGGTCTGAGTTTTGGGGCATTTTCTTGCTCCCTTTACTCTGCTTGTTGACAAAGAAATCATTTTTTTATCTTCTGTCACTCCAATCTCCACATCCCAGGGACTACGCAAGCTGGAGACGTGAGTCCAGACCTCCAGAGACCATTAATCAGTATCATCAGCACCCCTACCAGAGTCGATGGGGCCCCAGACAGGTTGACAGCGGCAACGATGACCACAACGGATACACATTTGCTCCCCCACCGGTTCCTCTCTCACTCAGAGGACGAGCCATGTCCGAAAATGACCTCCGCTTCGACAGCAGCAACCGCTGGTCGCCATCGATTTCTGTTGCAACCAGCCAGACCCTGAGCGAGGTGGAGGAAGGAGCTGGCGGCGTCAGGGCAGTAGAAGCTGCCAACTCTGCCCGGCTAAACAGGAAGAAGATGCCACCTCCCCCGAGACCACCGCCCCCGAAGTGGGAGCAGTTCCACCGCAGACGTGCTTCTCACCACAATTTGTTTTCCTCCTCCTCTTCTACTGCTCCTCACTCAATCCCTCCCTCCTTCAACACCTTAGAAGGACACTATTCAAATCACTCCTCCTCGCACATCTCTCAACTTGAAATGTCCAGGCAGAGGTCCTACAGTCTTCCTCCAGAGAGGCAGGAAGTGTCGGATGGCTGCCCGCGCTGCAGCTGCGGCCAAATTCAAACCCAGGAACGCACATTTCCCCACGCCTCTTCCAACCAGAATCAACCACACACGCAGGAACCGCACATCTCCCACGCCTCGTCCAATCAGAATCAGGTTAATTTCCAGGATCGGGCGTTTACTGTTGCTCCGCCCAGTCCTATGTTTTCCCGGAGGGCATTCAGACCGGTGGCTCTGCCCCAAAGAGAGAGGGACCCGAGGAGCACATATGACGGACAGCAGGAGAGAGAGGAGGTTTTATCGTCTCTACCTCCACCACCACCGACAGATAACAGTGTGAGCAGGTAAGCTAGGCGGTATATTCCAAGATTCATTGTGAGATATGTGAACATGGTTCACGGTTTATACAGTTAAAGCAGTTTTAGTGTGTTAATCCTGCTTTGTTAACCAATTTTCAAAATACAGGATTTGAATGGAAAACATAATAATTAAAGATTAACTTTACCCGAAAAGGTTTGTTTTACTGACCAATGTTAGAAAGTCTGTTGCGCCTGTAACCACACCCAGCAGTGATGTCACAGTGTACTGACCACACCCTGCAGTGCACCGTGACATCACTGCAGCAGTTAAATTCATTCAACAAAATATTTTCAGCAGGTTTTAATTTGATTAAAATTATTTCACTAGAATTTGACTTGACAAAGTCACGGCCATGTAATGTTATTGATTTTAAGTCACATTTGAGTCCTTGAGTGGCTTAATTTTAACTGAATATCACAATTCAATTCAAGGCGGTCATTTTTGTCTCAACTTACGTCTTTTGTTTATGTGATAATAAAGTGTATCCGTGTCTCTGCAGTTTATCTGAGATGACCGTCAGCCACAGCCCCGACCAGGAAAGAGTAACAGTGAAGCCTCACAAACATCAGTCCAACATGAGACCAGGAGCCGAGTGGGAGAGGGCTCCGTCTCCCAGAGTTCATAGCGACTCAACTCCTGCACCTGTCTTAGAAAACGGAGGCGTCGAACAGGTTTTACCTCCTGAATCCTACTTCGCCCTCGACTACGAGCAGCAGCAACAGCAGCTCCGTATGAACAGAGGCTTTCAGAGCGTCGATCTGCAGAAGATCCCCGAGCCTGGAACAGAATCAGAGACGACCCTCAGCCCAAGTCCTGCACACAGCCTGGACGCAGACTTGGACGTCCCAATGGAAACAGACATTGATGATTTCCAGGAAGACGAGGGACTTCCAGCAGAGGACGAGCCGATCACCAGTGAGCTCCCATGCTTCGCGCTGCCGGTTACCGTCCTGGAGACGGACATCGACACCGTACCGGTCTCCGATGCCTCGCCGTCGAGCAGGACGAGGGCAGAGAGCAGCTCTCTGGAGGAGGAGATGGAGGCGGGGGAGAGCAGCAGAGAGAGGCTGAGCCTGGAGGAGCTCTTCCCCCACAGCAGTGAGGGAGAGTCGGGCACAGAGAGCTGGAGAGGAGCCTACCAAAGCACAGAGCACAACACCGACAGCTTGGATAGGTAACCAGAGCGGGAACTACATGGCTTAAGTCTGAGTGGTGGAATGTGTGTTTCTGTGTGTGTGTCGCGCATTAATTACACAGACCATTTGATTTGTACAAGACCTAACTGTTCTTGTCACTAAGCTTATTCCCTCTTTCCCACAACCTTTCCAGAGCACCTTACTACAGCCAGTTTTTCTTATTTCTCTCCCCCTGCGGTAGGTTTTTGCCCACACAGGTGCCAGATGGGCAATTGTTGCCACATGTATGACTGAAAGACAAGTCCTTTAGATAATCACAGGACAGTATAGGACAGTTAATTTAGACGGCTTCCCTTATAATATCTAAATGGGGTGAAATATATTAAAAGCCCTCCTTAATTCCTCTCACCTTTCACGCTTTTCGTCTCCTTTTATTCCATCTACATAGGTCTGGGTGATACGGTTTAAATTAATATCATAATATTAATAAGAATATTTTTCCAATATCAATATACATTATATTATATGGCAAATATAGGTAAAACCACATTTAAAACTACAAAAGGCTTTGCTGGAAAAATTGCAGGTGCAAATATTAAATGGGATTTACAGTTTAAGTTGAAGCACTAAAAGGGTTTACATGTTCAGTTCATGTGTTACCCGAAGCTGAAGTGTTAGAGCTCCCTATAGGCAGCTGAGATTTCAGTTCGCATGTAAGCACGAACCAAGAGTGAAAGCCAAAGGCAGTTGAAATGTGAGTCGATGTCTCGCACTGAGAGCAGTTTGATCAGTGAAAGTGAAATGCAGCTGAACTCTTATTTGAGTTATGAATTTAAATGTCTGTTAAACTGTAAAAAGCAACATTTCATTTGATGCATTACTGATAGTTACAGTAGAAGAGTCTGTCAAAACTTACACGAGCCCTGTGTGCTTTAATATTTATATTAAGTATTTGCCAAAATATACATAATACACAAAGCCCAGATACACAATAAATCAAGTAGGGATTATGTACAAAAGTATGAAGACAACAACATAAACAGGACACACATTGGAATTAAGTTTATATTTATAATTGCAGTATTTAAGTAATTCCATGTTCAGCTTCAGCCTTTTGCACCAGCTCTATGTAATAACGTAGCCCAGTTATAACGTAAATTATTTCTAAGTTGCGATTCATGCGTTACTAAAATAGAAGCGGTTGCACCAGGGAGATAAATTACAACGTAACTCTACGTTACAACTAAATAGTTACACGTGCAACAAATCATAAAATGTCACAGAATTATACTCACTAATGATAAAACTGCAGTTTTTCCGCCCCACAGCATATTTTTTTATTAATTGCTTGTCATTTTGCACCTCAGTAATCCAGTAATGAATTTATTGATCTAGCTTACTATGATGTGCTGTGATGCCAAGGGGCTCATGGCAGCCAGAAAGCTAATGTGCACCTTAACTTAATGATGGGTCTCATATCTTTGATTGTCGATTGGCCATCTGACTTTGACTTGACCTCCAAAATAGTGAGGTTCTGCCCAAGTAATCTTAGTGCAACCAGTTCTAGTGGCTGATTTAGTTACTAAACCTCTAGTGTCGACTTGACGCCCTGACTTAGGAGAGAACATAAACACACAGCTGGTGCAACACAGTGCTGGTCTATCCTGCAGTCTGCAAGCCATTGAAAGTAAATGTATATGAATTAATATATGCATTTGAATTCATTTATATTCTTTGTAGTTTAACAGATGTAGTTTTTGTTATGTCATTTCTGGTGTCATTTGCTCTGTTAACTGCTGCAGTTTCAACTCGGCCTCACAGCTTATCTCTGTTGTTTTGTTCGCTTGTTTGGAGTTGAGATGTTTTCCATGTGCCCCTTGTTTTTCTTCTGTCTCACTTAGCACAGATAATTGATGGCATTTCGTATTTTTGTACTTTTGTAATCACTGTATTTTACGACTGTGCGCCTGCTTTATCGCTTTAGTTTGTTTTATCTCTGTGTTAATAAAATAAACTCTCCTCTCTGTGCCCTCAGGCGGTCTGGTGCGAGCTCCAGCTGTTCCTCTTATTACAGCACGTCGGCAGCCAAAGCTCAGCTCCTGTCGCAGATGAAGGACTTCACTGATAACAGAGAGAGGGACGAGGACGACGAGTTGACGTACAAGGTAACACGTGCTGCTACTGTCTTGCTACTTAACTGGCAGTGTGGGAAAATCAGCATTTTATGTGTGCTGTGTTTTTTTTTAGTGTTTTCCAGTCAAAGTTAACATGATGATGATTGGAAGTTGAGAGACGTGTTGCCTGTTCTTTCAATTTTTGAGGTTTTTATACAGTTTTCCTTTTGTTGTGCAGAAACAGCTGATGGAAAGCCTCCGTAAGAAGCTGGGAGTGCTGAGAGAAGCTCAGAGGGGACTGCAGGACGACATCAGAGCCAACGCACAGCTGGGAGAGGAGGTGGGGAAAAATATCATCCTCACGTTCATTCATCTTTTCGTTTTGTCACTGACTGGCTTTTACTCGTGCCATTGTGTCTCCCAAAACTGGTTATGGGAGCTCACCATCAACTAACGTATAATTGATTATATTTTAAAGAATTGGTTTTTACTTTATTTAAGCACTTAATTTGAGCTGGAACTAATCATGGTTTTGCTTTAGATAAACCAGTAATTATGATTTTGATTCACCATTTAATGTCAGAAAAGAGATCTGGTGAGTCAGCGCTGATATTTTAAAATTGCTTTGAAAACCCCCAAAATGTTCACACAGAAACTGAAATTAGTTATTTTCAAAATTGTCGCCAGTCTTTTGAGCAAAAGTGTAGTTGTTTGTTGCACCATTTACTAATTTGCTTCCCCTTGATGGATGCAAAATGGCCACTGTGTCAGTCACTTGTGCAATTATGTGCACTTAATGTTAACTAAATTTTAAGGAATGATCTTCCCTAGGGCTGCTGATGATTTTTGTCATGATTGATTGATCCTTAATGAATCCATAAATATATAAAAATAAGAAAGCCCATCATATTTTCTCCCAAGTTGGCATATTTAAGTTTCTTGTTTTGTCCGACCAATAGTAAAAACGAAGAAGCAAAACCAGCAAATATTTACATTTTGGACATTGGTCCTGTAAACTTGAGCTTTAATCAGTCTCCTTCCTTAACTCTGTCACACTTATTCATTCTTACTCATTTTGACTTTTGCACCATTTTGTGTTCCCACATTAATTCATACATCAGATGCTTTGCTATGAAGGGATGCAAAATGGTGCCATCAGGAGAAAGTAGTGTGTTCCTGACACTTTAATATGTATTCACTCATAGTTTCTATTTGAAATCAATAATTTAAACTTATAAACTTAATATTTTGAAAGCTGGACTTAAGTATTTGGAGCAAGTAGATCATAAAACGCAAGGTATGTCAGCTTTAGTACGTTACAGCTGTTATTCAAATGTGTCAGATACATATTTAATCTACATTTAAGTAAATATAAGTATTGGACCCTGCCTGCAGATACCCATTGTTATAGGTATCAGATCGGGGCCCAAAAAAGGCCAATCGGGACATCCCAAATTTTTCCTTGAACTCAGCTGTGCTGTGCCTGCCTGCGTCCTCAGGTGGAGAGTATGGTGGTGGCGGTGTGTAAGCCCAATGAGGTGGACAAGTTCCGCATGTTCATCGGTGATCTGGACAAGGTGGTCAGCCTGCTGCTGTCGCTGTCTGGGAGGCTGCTGAGAGTTGAGACCACACTAGACACACTGGACCCCGAGACAGAGCACCATGAGAGGGTGAGCAGAGCCAGAGAAAGGGCAGCAGGGGGTGAAGTGTCTGTCGAATTTGATGAATGCACTAGGAATGTGTATTAAACATTTTAGATGATAGAACATCGAGTTAAAGGATGTAAATCATATTCAGCCTTTGTTGCAGCATGATGTCTTAATAGTACATCAACACAGCTGAGCTTCACAAGTGAGATAAAGACGGCAAGATAGCATCTGTTGTTAAACTATTTGGTACATTTAGTCACTGTTACATTAGCTAGATTCAGACAGGAAGAAGGAAAAGAAAAGGTGAAATACAAAAAAGCATTCAGAAAGATGAAAAGTAAGAAGGATGGCTAATAGGAGGGATTAAAATAATAACTGGGTTGTTTGACAAATCGGCAAATGTACTAAATGTAGTCCCATAACTCCCACTCTTATCTCTGTATCTCTGTCCGCTGTCCTCCCTTCTCTCTGCCCTCCAGCTCCCCCTGCTGGAGAAGAAGCGTCAGCTCATGAGGCAGCTGTCTGAGGCTCAGGACCTGAAGGACCACGTTGACCGCAGAGAGCAGGCCGTCAGCCGGGTGCTGGCCCGCTGCCTCTCCCCTGAGCACCACAGAGACTACAGGTACAGTACAACTTTATCATCCACTGTAGTGGAAATGTGTCTCTTGAGTGCACCATAGCAGGATAACACAAACTAAATACAGTTAATTAATTTACTTCACACTGCCGGATATTTATGTAATTCCTAGCTTTTTGGTCTATGCAGCTTACATTTGATACACCAGCATTTATATCCATTAAGCTCTAGTCTGAAAAATTTGTGTTTTTGTAAACAGGTAACACTTATTCAGACATATTAACACAAAGACATCAACAAAGAAGCAAATGTTTTATTGGCCACAAAATTAGGAAAGTATACAAAATTTGGCTCAGAGGGTTGCAGATTTTGTCACAGGGAACAAGAAACTAAATAAACTAAACTGCAATATATTCAAAGTCGTGATATATTAAAAGAGTTATTTTTTTGCCATTATAAGAAACATTGTTACTTCTGGAGCTCACATTGTACACAGACAGGATAACATTCAACACAATAAAACATAATAACATACACATAAAGAAAAAGCTAAAACAAAATATAAAGTTACAAAGGTTTACAATTCAAGATTGATCCAAGTTACATGTTTTATTAGTGTACATTTTTAAAATGTCTGTTTTTTCCTTCATAGCCACTATGTGAAGATGAAGGCCGCCCTGCTGGTGGAGCAGAGGCAGCTGGAGGACAAGATCCGGCTGGGAGAGGAGCAGCTGAGGGGGCTAAGGGAGAGCCTGGGGTTGGGGCTGGGAATTGGAATAGGAATGTCGATGGGATACGGACATTATTAAAAAAACAAACACTAAAGAGATGAAGGAGCAGGGCTTGGAGTCGCGTTAAGTCTGAGTCAGTTTCAAGGCGACAAGTCAAGAGGCAAAGAGGATCGAGACAAAACAATGACTCGAGTCCAGTTTAAGATTTGAAAGAGGTAGTAAACATGCAGTGTACATGATTGTAAAAACATTTATTTACAGAGTTTCTTAAGGGAATCATTTCACGTTTCGGAAAATATGCTTGTGCACTTACTTGCCACTCGTTAGATGATAAATATTGATACCACTCTCAGTTCACTGGCTCCGTCCAGAAGTAACATAATCTGCCTGCCAAACCTCTAAAACTCACAACTGTTATGTTGACTTCCTGGAGTGTTTGTGCTAAACTAAGCTAAGCATTGCCTGTCTGTAGCTTCATATTTAATCTTCCAGAATGTCAAACAAATCCTTTAAGGATCATCAGACCTGTAGATCCAGAAGCTCAAGGACCAAACTAACAGCTCAAAAACCCTGGAAGCTGTTGTGGGTAGGCAAGTAGGGAAAATTTGACTCCAACACTCAATGAAGACCAGAACCGAGGCACTTGTCCAAGGTGTCAAACAGAAAAACAGACTGGACTTGAGTGCTAAAGCCCAGGAAGAAAGTTGAGCGTGGGCTCACAGAACCCCCGAAAACTACCGTCTTCAGAAATACACCAGAAACGTATCGAAAGCCGAGAGCACGTTGATGGTTAGAGGACAATGGATTTGGACAATACTGAAGCCTTTGTTTGTGAACATAGGACAACAAGAGGATGTTTTCCCCTAATTTCACCCAAGCGAAAGACTGAAACTCGAGCGAGGACTCATGATGAGGTTATCACTTAACTAAGAATGTAAAAATAAAGCCTGATAACCACATTTTACTTTCTGTGGCCAAAGGAAGGACTTTATACTCTCTGCCTCACATGATGTGCCGGAAACACATACTGTACTTACACTACAATTATTCTAACCAGTATCACACTACGTTTGCCAAAGACATTTTCGCTTAATGAATGTGTCACTCAGACGCTGCTTTATTTTGTATGTTTTCTTCTTTTGTATTTAAATCTCCTGGTTCAGAGAATTGAAGGAGACATTTTTTTCTGGTGCTTCAAACTAAAAGAAACTGTGTTTTCTGTTAACAACACTAAAGTCAATATTGTCAGATGCCATTTGCTGCGTTATTAACTGCCTTTTGGAAGTTCACTAACCGTGTAACTTCTCTTTTTGTGTTCACCTTTGTTGCTGGCTGACACTTGCCTTCAGTGATACATATACTGTATTATCTACTGTTATATCATCATATCACTTTGTATTCCTGTTACTGTAATGTCTGTGGCTGTTTCACTGTGTGGGGTTTGACACTCCACCGACTCCTTATACTGTCACATAATAACTGTTATGTACAGAAGACACTTGTGTTCATAATGTATACGATGTGTATATAGTGATTGTGATGTAATGAAAAGACTGGAATTGGTTGTAAAAAAATTGGTTGTAAAAGATGAACGAAAAGACCGGGAAGAATCAACGTTTACTGTATATTTTGATGGGGAATGAATCTCATGGAGAGTTCGGTTTGACAGGAAGCCAGAGTTGCAGTTTTTTTTTTTTTTTTTTGTGAGCTTGTTTTCAAAATGTTGTTTGCCAAGTTGACATTTAATGTGTGTCTTTAATATTTACAGTACTTTAAAGAACGCTTATTAGCATTCCTGTTGAGAGTTAGATGGGAAGATTGACACCAGTCTGTACGGTGAGTATATGGCTACAGCAAGCAGCCGGTTAGCTTAGCTTAGCATAAAAATTGGAAAGCCTGGCTCTGTCCAAAGTCAACAAAATCCACCAGCACCTCTAAAGCTCCCAAATTAACACGTTGTATCTTGCTTGTTTAATCCGTACAAAAACAAAAGTGTAAGTGGCAGGCTAGCAGTTTAAGCTAGCCTTTTTGTCATGAACAGCCAGCCCTCTGTTGTTTTTACACTTGTTTCTATTAACATCACTTAAATATTGTGGTCATTTGCAGCATTATTAACACAACAACACAGCAGCAGGTTAGCTGTAGACTTTAGTTTTTGTATAAATTAAACAAACGAGATGTTAAATGGTGAGCTAGAGCTAAAAGAGGTGCTGGTACATGTAGGTGGATGCTAACCTTTGCAGCCAGGCTAGTTTTCCCCCCTCTGTTTCCAGTCTTAATGCTAAGCTAAGTTGTATCAAATGTTCTCATCTAAATCTCTGCAAGAGTACAAATAAGTGCATTTCCCCAAAACGTCAAACTATTCCTTTACGACTTATAGTTTGAAGTGCCAAACACATAGATTTTCCTAATTTGTGACACATTGACTGTACTGAAACACAGGATTTAAACACATTCCTGCTTGTAAAGTTAATAATCCACCATCACAAATCTTAAATAACAGACACCTGCTTTTTGCTGTTTCCTGCATTTATCTTGTGATTTGTGATCTTGCCAAAAAGTCTCCCACACTTTAACTGGTATCCTAACCTTTGGACAGGTTTTACACAGTTTAGCACTGCTTGCTTTTCTGAGTAAATCAAATACAGAAAGAACAAACAAAAACTGCAGCTCAACAAGAGATTAGAGGGATTTGGAAGAGGAAATGTGTATATTTTGGCTGTTGAGTGAAAATACAGACACTTCTAATACTTAATCAGTTTCACCGGTTAACTCTTGCTCTGGTAATAAGCAGCAAATCTGCAGTTTAAAGTTTATTAAAAGTTACAGTTTTACACTTGTTTTTCCTCATTTCCTTAGTTTCTCTCAGACGATTCATGCTGTTTTATTACCAAACAACCCTGAATTTAAGATGTCCACACACACTTGCTCTCTGTTGTACATGTTTTGTGTATTCTTGTACTAATACAGCCATTTTTATAACACTTATCGACTTGACAAGAGAGGACCAAGAGTTGCTTGTTGGACCAGTAAGAGAGTATATTTCTTCTGTTCATGTTTTCCTATGTAATTTTGATTTATTACAAAACCCTTTTTTGTGTGTAAAAGTGCATTACAAATTGTGTAACTGCGTGAACACTCTTGAGGAAAAGTACCATAAATAATAATAATAGTATTTTAAACTAGCTTTTGCATCTCCTGTTGTGATTTATGTCCTCATGGGTGAACGGTCTCTTTATGCCGCTTCAGTGTCTGGTGCCAAAATGTATTCTCCTCTGGGGAAAACTTGTTTCACTGTGGTGGAAATCCCTCCCTTCAGTGCTCCCTCAGAGTTAAGTTAAGTTAGCAAAATACTAAAGATATCAGTACATACAGTAATAAGAATAAATAAAAGTACTTCCAGAACTGTAATACCTTCAGAAACAGTGCCTCCAATGTGCTAAGATTGTACTTGCACTCATTTGTATAGTTGCCCATTCCTACTAGGAAAAATTAAAAATGGTCAGTTACAATTTTAAATAATTTACTTCAGACTAACTGCTAACTAACTTCAGACTACTTTTTGCCAGTTATATGATCCTGAAGGTATCTAAATCGTGGTTCTTACGATGGACAATGTCATATGTCACACATATTTGTAAAGACCTATGAGACAAAACTATAATTTAAAAAAATGTGTGAATTTAAAATTGAGGAGAAAAAATATCCATAAATAAAAGATGCAATATTTTTATATATAAGAGTAAGTTGAAATCTTTACTTTCTGTTTTAAAATTATAATAGAGAAAAAAATTTTAAATGTTGAAATGATAAAGGACAAGTTTTGAAGTGATATTATGCTCATTTTCAGGTTCAAAATCTTATTTAGGGGTTGTACCAGAACAGGTTTACATGGTTTAATTTTCAAAAACACCATATTTCTTTTCATACTGCACATTGCTGCAGCTTCTCTTTTCACCCTATGTGTTGAAGGCTCCGCTTTAGATATGGAGTGATACATCTTGTCTCTAAATGATCTTTGTTGGGAGTTGCACATGCACAGTTCCTAGTTAAGGATTTACTAGCCAATCAGAAGCAGAGTAGGACAGGTCAGTGAGAAGCCGGTAAACACGGCTTAGGTTCAGCACCATATCCCAATACCAGCTTAGCTCTCATTGACAACATTAATGTTGTACGGATTTGTGCAGCGGTGTTCATGATACTAACCGTTCAATAGGACATGGGGTGTTTGGGTGTACCTCTCATGCTGGGACAGGCTGTTCAACTGTGCACAGATTAAGCTAAAATGCAGACATAGCATCTCTTTATTTTCACCTACCATTAATATCTTTATCACTGGTACCTTTTCACATGTTTTATGTTATTTTCTTGGCAAGAATGAGCTTTCCTCTGTAACGTGATGCCAGCAAAAGATGATTAATCAGTTGTTGGGAGGAATCTGGGGGCCAGAAAATATTTATTACTTTTAAAGAAACTTTCATTTTTCACAATCAGAAATGTGATAAAAGCCTGTTTGTGGTTTGATAAATGTATTTTCTTTACATCCCACCCTGAAATACTTTCCTATCCTCCTCTTGGGATAAAAGGGACGGCGGTATTTGTGGATCTTTCAACTGAGTGGTACTGGAGCAGTTCATAAAAAATGAAAACTAGGATGAAGAGAGTGTTTTAGGTGGATTGTTTGTCCTCACAGAGACAGAGAGGTGGGGGTTAGGGAAAATAATAAAGAAAACAGCTGTTGTAAAAGTGAAGAATCTGTGTTTTTGGGGCAACGAGGGAGTGCATTCTTCTGCCTGACCCAGATTGAAACACAGAGGACTGGTGGGAATGAAAGGAGAGCTGGAACAAGAGGAAAAGAAGGATGGGAGACGAAACATGGGGGCGTAAATGAGTTCAGTGAGCAAAGTGATCCAAATCTAAGAAAATGAGGGGAATTAAAGCAACTAAGTGGCTAAAATGGGAATGAATGAGTTACAAACTGATGGAGGGAACAGATAGAAAGTTAATTATTACAAGGTCACTTCAACAAAGATGAACTTGAATGTTTGAGTTTATATTAAGGGGAGAGAAGGAAGTGAAGAGAAACAGGCCCACTAAGGCAAGAAACGCTGTGGGAGGTAGGGTGGGGATGTGTTTATGTTGGGCTGCGAGGGGCAGAGTGGTGGAGTGCAGGAAAAGAAGATGAATGAGTGGGAGGTGTGCAGAGAGAAACAAGACATCATGGGAAGTAATGAAGGAAAAGAGGTAGCAATAATTAATCAGAGAGCTACAGACCAGGATACCATAAACGCCTCACCAGTTTTGGAGATATCCAGATCCTTTACTTCAGTAAATATACTAAAACCACACTGTGAAAATACTCCACTACAAGTAAAAGCCCTTGATTTAAAAAAAAAACAAAAGAAGTATCAAAAGTAAAAGCACTCATTCACAGTGTTTCACTATTATATCTGATGTTTCTGGATTAATATTCCTGCTGCTTTAATGTATGTTGCATTTTACAGCTGTAGATGTTTAAAGTTGAGTTCATTTTAATTCCTTTATATCCTGTTGGGTAGTTTAATTTACAGCAAAGCATCATGGTCTGTAAGATGATCATATGTTTGTGGCATTTCACTGGACAGGAATGGTTTAAAAAACTGAAATCTGAAAAGTAACTATAACTAAAGCTGCTATACGAATGTGGTGGAGTAAAAAGTAAGATATTTGCCTGTAAGATGTAGTGGAGTAGAAGTATAAAGTTGCATAAAATGGAAATACTAAAGTGAATTTCAAGTACCTCAAATTTGTTAAGTACAGTACTTGAGTAAATGTATGTCGGGGTCTACACACACACACGCACACACACGCACACACGCACACACACGCACACACACACACACACACACACTCTCTAAATAAATGCTCCACACTCACTCTACTGGAGCCCTGATTCATTTCTTACAGTTGACCACAAGGTGTCGGCCTTTAACTGATTTTGAATCCCCTTGAACTCTTGTTATTTACACACAGGTCCGAAAGACACATGCACAAACAGGACCCATAGCAACACAGAGAGATGTCAGAGTGAGGGGCAGATGGGGGTTCAGGGGCCTGCTTAAGGCAGTGCCCAGGAGGTGAACTGGCATTCGAACCGGCGGCCCTCCGGTTCCCAGCCTATTCCTTACGGACTGATTTGAGGACGTAATCTCGGTTTTGGGAAACACTGATCAACACTTTCCTGACATTTAATAGACCAAACAACTAATCAGTTAATCAAGAAAATAATCGAAAGATTTAATTGGCAATGAAAAATAATTTTTAGTTGCAGCCTTAGTGATAAGATACCACATTACTCCTGAGCATTACATTTCACACAATTTCCAGCACTAAGCAAGTTTTGATTAAACCCTTTTTCTAACTTTTGGCTTCTTCCAAATCTAATTACCAATATGAATCGATTTAAAAAATATATTTTCTACTTGCATTCTTCCTCACACCCAACATCATTAAATAACAATTCTATAACCTTCATACAACAAGGTTCATCAGCTTTTTGGATTATTCCCGAGCTGACATCGGGCAAAAGGCAGGGGTCGCCAGTCCATTGCATGGCCACACATAGACAAACAACCAGTCACACTCACATGTGTTGACAATTCAGGGTCACCAATCAACCTAGGCCGCATGTCTTTGGACAGCAGGAGGAAGCCGGAGCACCTGGAGAGAACCCACGCGGACAAGGGGAGAATATGCAAACTCCACACAGAAAGACCGGGGCAACCGGGACTTGAACCCACAACCTTCTTGCTGTGAGGCAAATGTCAAATCATTATTTCTTTCAAGTTTAAATGCTGATTTTTGCTCACGAGGGAAGAAATCAGATGGTTAATTGTGGTTTTAAACTTTTCTATATGGTCAGAACATTCAAACCAATTATGATGATTATACATATATATTATATATATTAGGACCCCCTCTGTGCTGCTGTGCCAAACGCAATTTCCCCCCTAAGTGGGACTAATAAAGGTATATATTTTCTTTACAATCTTTTTTCAACAAATATGCACTGGAAAAATGAAGTAAACCTTTTTTTGGTCCCTTTTCCTCAACAAAATAAATATTTTAATATAGCGAATAAGTGCTGATTCATTCGCAATTCAAATTAAATCAAACATTTATTGAACAGTTCTTATATTGTTGTTGAGGAAAATTATATTTCGATAATTATCATTATTGTTTTATTTCAAAGCCCTACTCTAAACTGTATGCTACGGATGAGCTACTGAGCAATGCACTGAAGCCCAAATGCAATGTTTTGGCTGGTAACAACAGTAGTAACATATACTACTAAATATGGATTATATCAGCCACATATTAAATATTATGCAGAGGAAACAACATAGCAGAGTTTAAGGCCAGAGTGGAATATAGATGACCGATTAGTCGAACTGCATAACTGAACCCTGCTTCACTGGAGAAGCGTCGATAGCTCTTGTCTCGACTGGTTTTCCTGGCGTGCAGATGGACATGTCAAGGCAGCTATAAAAGGGTTAGGGTTAAACCGGAACTTGAGTGATTACGCCTTCAAAATAAAGCGACACACATTGATATCTCGCAAAAGGAGGAACGCTTAAATGTAATATGCGGAACATAGATGTCATATAATTTAAAATGTGGATGCGATTAATTTGGACAGTAAAATCGTAAAATGTGAGGATTCTGTACGGCAGCTATACGTTACCAACTGCCTGCCCTGAACGGAAGTTGTAGATAATTTCATCTACCTTGACTTTTTCAGTTTAAAGCGGCACAAAATAACACGTACTGCTGACAAGTTCACACTATTTTAACATTTTGGTTATCTAACGAAGATAATGGTCGACTATGGCCTCATATCGCACACTTTTAGCGTTTTAAAACAGTCGTTTTTTTAGGACGGAGAGTGACGCAGGATTTTCACGGGGCAGCCGCTGCGGAGCGTTAAGTTTTACACGGGCTGTGTTGACATAAGCAGCCCTCAGAAGAAGACGGCGGCGGGGCAAATCCGAGTCACAAGACTTCTTCAGGGAACTGGGCGACTACTTTCTCTCTTCACGGGTAAAGTCAGGCTTTAAGTTTGCATTTTTATCTTCTTTATTCAGAGAAATACGCGTTAAATGGGAGTGAGCTGAGCGCGGCGACATTTAAACCAGCGTTAAGTTAGCTCAACGGTTGTATTTTTGTCAGTTTGTCACACCGGTTGGTCCTCGTCTAAAACACTAACGGCTAACAGGCTAGGCCAAAGTCCGGGCTAATAATCTGCTTTTCGTCGGCTGCTGTGTGTTTTGAAACCATGACGCGATTGTTTCAGTTGTAACCACAGAGTTAAAGGAAGACTAAAACAGCGGAAATGTAACTGGAGATGCGCTGTGATGATGAGCCGGGTGAGACTAGGACCGGTCTTTTTTTCTCAGCAGCAACACCAACACTTCCCTGAATTTGTTTCATGAAATCACAGTTGAAGGGGGGGAAGATAGGGAGGCTGGTATTTCATTATACCCCGCTGTCTTTCATTTATAGAATGTCTCAGTTTTGGACGAGCTTGTATCGAAAATATGCAGCCAGGAGTGACAGCGGTAAAAAGCTGATGTTCATGCTGCAGTGGTTAAAATCCTGCAGTCTGTCGCTGTTTGATTAACGGACTCTCTCTCTCTCCCTCCCTCTTTCTCTCTACTCTTGTTGTTTTGCTAACAGGATTTGAAGAGATGGATAACTCCGGATATAGCACCGGGAGCTTTGACGGTCTTCATCGCCCCAGTGATGATGATGATGACGATCTGGTGGACATTGCAGGAGCAACTCTGGACTTTTCCTCCACGGACGACGACCCCCCTCTCAGCTCAGGCAATTGCACACACATATTGTTTTAAGACAGGGTCCAGTTGGAGCTGGATGACAGAGAAAATGAAGCTTTATGCATGAAGAAGTTTTTGAGGCCATTCAGGATAGGATGCAATAGAGCTGCAACGATAAGTCGACTAATTAATCACCAACTATTTTGATAATCTAGAAATCGTTCTAAGTCATTTTGCCTATGAAAAAATGTCAAAACTTCTCTGATTTCAGCTTCTTAAATGTGAACATTTTTTGACTTCTTTACTCCTCTGTGACAGTAGACTGAATACATTTGGGTTGCGGACAAAACAAGACATTTGAGGACGCCTTCTTGAGCTTTGGGAAACACTGATCAACATTTTTCACCATTTTCTGACATTTTATAGACCAAACAACTAATTGATTAATAGATAATATGATATTCAGTGAAAATAATCATTAGTTGCAGCCCAAGTGTGCAAGCACAGAAATGGAAATATTTCTGTGGTTTTAAAAATGTTGCAGTAAAAACATAATGAAACTGGTTTTAAGACCTTGTAGAAATCTTTAATATATGTTCATTCAAATGTTTAAATAAATTAAACCTTGTAGTGACATTAGGAGTGTCTACAAGAAAAAAATCATAATTTCAGCCATTTTAAATCCATCTAGAGGTTTAAGGCACCGACCGTGTAATTGCAACATCCCCGGGGATCTTTGTGGCATTTCATACCTGATTTACCTTTTTATATCCTCTCATTTCCTGTCTGCTCTCTAATGCCTAAAACAAAAAGTAAAATCTTACCTCCAGTGGTGTAACTTTTGATCCTTGCGGTGACAGGTATGTTTGGCCAGTATATTGTCTTAGAAACGAGTGCGGTTCATTTTACAGCACATGGTGCTTTGGTTTTACAACTCACAACTGGACTGCGTTCGTAAACAGAGACTGTCCTTTAATTTGTTTGCGCTCTTAAGACCCATCATATAATCATAAAGATCTTATCTATCTGCTATCATAGGCAATATAATATCTTATACTGTATTTGACTACAACTTTTAAATCCCCAAAACCTGTCACACATAAATGGGCACCTTGTTTGTATTAGTCTCAAATTGACTTCTAGGGTAGCAATAAAGATTTCTTTAAACATTATAAAACGTGGTTCAGTTTGAACTGAAGGATTTGAAGCCACCAACCGGTTTCCCCCCCTTCCCATGTTAATCTCTGTGGCTTTAACAGTCAACAACAGAGCGGTAAGGGAACCAAGGTTGTGATTCATGGCCCAGGAGTATTCTTTAAGCGTCATTTCTTTGGCGGTGATTTTCATGGCAGAATATTTAAGCAGAACAACATGTGAGAACAGCTTATTTCCACAGTCCAATTGGAAACATCCTCTACCATCTTAATTTAATGTGGTTTTGGTATGACTTCACATCAGAACATACAAACAACCATTAAATTGAGTTACTGTACTAGTAGTGTTTGTGGGCGGGTTCCTCTAATCTGTGACATCTGTAAATTTTAGTTCCTGCACCAGCGCTGCCCGGTTACTGATGATGTCGTCTAGACGTCAATGACTCGACTTTTTTCTCTTAGTACAACAAACTCTTAATGGTCCGGATATAACTTTTCACCGCACAGAGAAGAGATTTATCTCGCATTAATAATTGACGCAGCCTTTGCTCGTGTCGAGTCGACCTCTGCAATTCACTGTGGAGATTAAGGTAGCTGAAGTTAGCTAATTAGAGCAGAGAGCCAACAGAAACATCCAGTGTATATTAGCATGCAGACTAGAGAGATAAAGACAGTTTGGTAATTTGCATTTTTGGCTTGAGAAAAGAGGTTTTTAGCATTTGCTTTCTAAAGGCTGCAGCTCCTGGCAAGGTTATTGCTGAGCTATTGGTATTGATTAACAACCCCATTAACCTCATGCCCATGTATTATAGTCAACCATTGCTGTGGAGGAGTTTAAATCTTACTCAGGTTCTTCTTAAAGGGATTTCTTGAAGACGCAGCAGCATTTGTTTGCAGGAATGAAAAACAGCATGTTCCTCCAGAAGTTATCTAAAGCATGATAAAATATTCATGGCGACGTTAGCCAGAGACATAATCCGACTGCCAACTGCTGATATTGTCTAATCACATTATTTTTATGGGTCTGCCTTCCCTCATCTAAACAGAAAAGATACCCAGACCTCAAGCTGGTGCAGTCTGTTCCTCCAGTTGTTTCCATACAAACATTCTGAGAGTCTAAATTGTTTACTTACACAGTTTACACACTGCGTTTGCAAAGAGATAAGTGTGAGCATTGTGGTGCTTCCTCTCCACTGATGTAACTTCAAGACCCTTCCAGATTATCTGTCCAGATCATCATTTTCCCAGCATATTAAAAGCAAATCTGAGAAAAATTCAAAAGCGTAATGGACATTGTAATATCAAGATATTGCCTGGTCACTGCTGACTGGTCATGACGTAGCTAAAAATCTGTCCATTTCTTCAGTTTAAACATGAAATCAAATTAAGACCAAAAAGAGGATTCATTCAAACTTTCAGGACAAGTTGGTGCGTTTAAAAAATGACGATGTCAGATGTTGACTTCTAGAAAAAAAGCTGTAGACAGTGATATCAGCTGCCTGGCTACTACTGATGTAACTGTGACATCACCAACCTCACGCCCCGCCCCTCTAGTTGACAGCGAGAGACGAGACGCTGCTAACAGGAAGGAAGTCTTCTCTCAGTGGATGTGAGTTGTGTTGGGCTGATCCATGAGTTTTCCACTGTGTCAGCTCTTTAGGAGTGAGGAGATGGTGAAGAAACACAGCCTTGTTTCTAACTTGACAGTCATGTATTTTTAAAATTACACGGTGGTTTGAGAAAGGAAATCATAACCCAGAAGAGTGTGTGTGTGTGTGTGTGTGTGTGTGTGTGTGTGTGTGTGTGTGGATTTGGTTCAAATAGAAACACGACAATCAGCAAAACTGGAGTTGCAGGTTTAAGGCAGGCTACGTCTGACAGCAGTGATTTTGCTTCTTGGTCGATTATATAATTGTGTGTCCGACTCCGGGGAAATCGGGAGGTTTTCGTATGTAGGACCGGGTTAATTTAACTCTACACAAAAAAACCCCGCTGGTTTCATCTTTGATTAGGGCTGGGCAGTAAAACAATAACAATATAACAAATGTTTAATACATTTTTTATTTAATTGATCAAATTTTTCTATTAAGATATTTATTTTGTTGAGGAAAAGGGACTGAAAATAAGATTTTACTTAATATTTACTCATGCAAATTTGCTGAAAAAAGATAATTGTTCTTAATGTTCTACCTCAGATTAGTTAAGTAACCCACTTCTTTGTCATCAAGTGTTTGTTCTGACCATAAAGAAAAGTTTACAACCACAATTAACTTTCACTCGGGAGCAAAAATCTGCCTTTTAACATTGAAAGAAATAATGATTTGACCTTTAATGTGGTAATTGTCGATATTGAATGATATGACATTTTTCATTGTGATAATATCTTTGGCCAGCCCTTTACATTGATTCATTAGCTGACACTATCTGTGATGACACATCACTGAATAAACTCCAGCTCGTGTCCTAAACAGATGAAAGCAGTAAACGTTTGTGAGCCTTTTTTTTTTTTTTCTTGCATTTTATTTCCTGCCTTTTTTAATAGTATTTCACCTCAGACTTCCTCCCTTTCTTTCCCCTCATGAGGCTATGCAAAGCGCTGTTGAGGTCCCTAACTGCTCATTAGTGTACACTTGAACTTGTTGCCAAGCAAGTCTCCTTAAAAGCCATACTTATTAGCCCGGCTGTAATTGTTTATCCTTGTGTAAACTGTTGCTCAGGGACTCCTGAGCCTCCAGTGTTAGGCAAAAGAGAGTTTGGATGTAGGAGGGGTTGCTAGTCTAAATACTAGTTTGAGACTAATATCAAGATACTCTGATCCTTCTGTCTACAACTAGTGGACACAAAGGTGTTGTTGAGCAACGCAGTCGTGCTCCTAATGCCCGTGTTGCAGTGTATTTGCAGGGTGTTGTTTATGTTTCTTCGATAAATAAAGCCCGACTTTAGCAGGTTAAAGCATCGTAACAATCACCCAGCTGAGGTTTAGGGATGAGACAAATGGAACGTTCTGTCTTTGTCTAAAGAAGGACCGCCTTTCCCATGAAATCCTTTGCTGTCAAGAGGAAAAAGTGAGCATGTTAGTGCTTGTTCTCGCTGTATGACATTGCTGCCTGTGTTATTTTTGTTTTTAGGGGACAAAAAGACGGGAAGGACTCTGATATTAAAAATGCATTCAGACTAATACCAGCTGATTCTGTACATCTCTTCATTTATTGATGTGCTGATGTTCTGCTCTGTATTTATTGTCCTCATTGTTTTCTTTAAATTATTTGAGCTGATAAACATCTACAGCGTTGACTCTTGGCACCACGTAACCTCCATTGTTTGTGGTAATGTTTTATTGATGAGGAAACAGAGAGTGTGATGGCTGCGTCTGCAAGCAAGGACATAAAACCTTTTATTTTTCTTTAGTACCTGCTTTGAGTGAGAGAGACGTTTTGTGTGTGGCCTGTAACAAGTGTAAAGTCGAAGGAAAACAAAACGATTTAAACTGAATAAAACTGGATCAGGAAGGGGGGAAAAAACTGGAAGAGAAGGAATTTCTTACCAAGATGATAAAGCACAAAGCAAAATAAAAGGAGGAGCGGTCACACAGTCCTGCAGTGTATGTTTTATATAAACTTATATAAACACTAGCAGATGATGTTTATGGGTCAGACATGTGGAAGTACAGTAAACTGGCTTCCAAGTTACAGTTTATTCTGGTTAAAAACATTTTTACTGCTTGGCATTTACTTAAATCCCTTCCTGTTGCTTAATCACTGGGGTTGTACAAATGAAGATGATCATCGTTGCGACACATTTTTATTGTTCGTTATACTGACTTTACATCCTGTCGGTGGTGTTGTAGGCTGTGGATATAATGATTGACGGGGAACGAGTCTCTGCTTTTTAAAAACATTTTATATTTATACATCACATTGTTAACTCCACAAGGTCATATGGTAGCGACTATGTGAAACGAGTGAATGGTCAAATGAACGGAAAGGCAACCGTTTTTGATACTAAGAATGGTGAGCAGATTTCGGGAGTTCAGGAGGTGAACAACAAGCTGTAAAACGATTATTACGACTGTTTCCTTTCACCGAGTAAAGGTCATCCAGGAGCATTTTGAACACTGAAAGCTGTTATGAGCTTGACAATCTGTCACAGCTTTGCCTCTGTAGTGGTAAAAATTCCTCCCTCATCCATGTGAGGAAGAAGGGATTCGCTGGTTTGCTGCCTTTTACAGCAACGGCCTTCTTCTTCTTCACGTTCACACAGTCAGGGAGCTACCGGTAAGACTTACTGTGAAACCCCCAAGATGCGTCAGAGCTAAAGTACAGCAATACGTAGCGACGGTGGTATTCGTCCACTCTCCTGAACTCAAACAGGCAAGTGGCAGTCCTGTGGTCATAGTCATGCTCACCTAACCTTTTAAAGGTGACTCAAGCACTGAATGAGTCACAGTAACACTGAAAAGACTTGAGCTTTTAATCCTTCATCATGCTTGTGAGGTTTTGTTTGCGAGGGCTGGGTCTGAAACAGGGCTGCAAATAACAACTATTCTCAGTGTAAATGCATCCACCAAATATTTTCTCCATCAATCAGTTGTTTGGTGCATAAAATGTCAGAAAATAATGAAACATGCTGATAATAATTTCCTTAAAACCCAAAGCGATATGATCAGATGTTTTGTTTTAGACTCTCAGTTTACTATCACATAGGATTAAAAAGGAAGCAAGTCCTCACATTTGAGAAGCAGGAATCAGAAAATTTAGCTTGAAAAGGGCCTCAAATTATCCAAATAGTATCCAAATAAAAAGACATTTGGCTCCTGGCTGAATGAAACACTGCAGATAGCTGTGAAGAATGGCCACAAACTGAAGTTTGAACTTTATTTAATCTCTGGATTTAAGTTTTTAATGTGGGCTGAGTGGTTCAGTCCAATGAAATCGTCAATGAAAGTAATTCCCTGACTTTAAAAAGTCTTGTTTTTGCTTCTTTTCCAGCAGAACGGTTGCATCATATCCTCATATTTCAGGTTTATTTCCAGCACGTGGAAAACATTTTCTTACGGACATGAAAATTTATTTAATCAACTGCAGAGACACATATTCCTCCTTTTTATTTAATTTCATCTGACCCGGTAAATATGATTTAAAATCTCGGCCTCTGCAAAGTAGTGACGGTCCGCGACATTAGCACGTTCCAGAAATGCATGTTTGTAGTCGCCAAGCGTCGGGGGTGGGGGCGTCACATGAGACGCCAGTTCCCATGATGGAAACCAGGGCTTGGGAGTTCGAAGTTCAAACCCTCACTGGCGACAGTGTGTGTCAAATCATTCCGCAACAGATAACACTCTGTGTAGGTTTTGGCAGACAGTGCTGCGGTCACATGACGAAAGAGAGCGTGTTGAGTTTTCTGTAAAAGGATTAAGAGTGGGTGTGTGTCGATGTTCAGTGAAAATGTAAGATTATAGTCCGCTCTGTCCCCTCAGGAAGCACAGAGTTAGTGCTGAGCTCAGCATGACATCCCTGGCTGGAAACGAGCAGAGTTGCTCCAGGAATTCTTGTGTTGCTGACCCATTTTCCTGAGAAGTACGAGCACTGGATCAGTTTAGCACTGCGGTGAAATCTTAGCTGAGATTGTTTTGCTTTTGGTATTTGAAGTTGCAGACTGTGTGTGTGTGTGTTCCTGTGTCGCAGGGCAGTGCTTCCTTTTAGAGACTCAGTTGTTGATTTGTGTTTGTCTGTGAAGGTTGTGATGGACCGGGTGTCCTGGGTGTACGCCGCCTCTCACTCTGTGCATGCTGGGATAAGCTTCAGCTCCTCGCACTGGACAATGTATTGCAGTGGTTCTCAAACTTTTTCACGTCAGGGATCCTTAAACTCACACAAATTATTTTTGGCCCATGGTCACCCCCTTTGATAGGAATTTGTCTTTTAGATGTTTTATAACATAAAGTCTATGAAACTCCAGGCTCCACTTTGAGAACCACTGACATATAGAAGGCAGGTGGATGCTCCATTTAAAAGAAAATATGTTTTTGTCCATCCATCCATCCATCGTCAGCGACTTATTCTGCATGCCGGGTCGCAGGATATGTTTTTGTAGCATCAATAATTCAATTTTGGAAGAAGCTCTTTTTTTGCACAATGCACCGTCACTATGACTGCGTGCCACTTTCACTTCCTGTTCATTTGATGTTCCTGAGAACTTGTAAATATTGTGAGGTTGACACATTTTGTGGCTTGTGGCGTTCACCTGGGTCATCCATGGCCAGAAGCTGAAACATCTTTCAGTAAAGCTGCTTCATACATTGTACAAGTGTTGCTGGACCTTCGACCCTTTGAGGCTGGTTTTCCTTCTCCATGCACCTTGCAAGTATTGCTAGGCATTAAACAATAGCGATAATCATTGCAATATAATCTTGCTCAATAACGGTATAACAAATGTTCAATAAATGTTCGATTTAATTTATTTGAATCACAAACAAATCTGCACTTGTTTTATTTTTATGATGGTTATCCTGTTGAGGAAAAGCCATTGAAAAAAAGATTTAACTTAATTTTACTCATGCATATTTGTTGAAAATGTTTTTATTATTATAATTATTTTGAATGCTTTACCTCAGATTTAAAATATATAAAAGAAAAGATGTAAAATGATCCACAGTTTTATTGATCAAGTGTTTGTTCTGTCCATAAAGAAAAGTTTACAGTTAATCAGTATAACAGTTAAAATGGTTTCTTCAATGATCATTCAGGACCATAAATCAGCCTTTAAACTCGAAAGAAACAATGATTTGACATTTATTGTGAGAATTATTTTTATCGACTAATATGATTATTACATTTTTTTTTATGGTGATATCATTTTTGGCCATATCACCCAGCCCCACTTGCACGTAGGCAAAGTTGTGCCAGAAACCCCCTTTCTACTTTCTGCAGTTAACTGAAATAGTCCTGTTTCATTAATTTTGGTCTAAAGTATTTTCAAATACCAGTCAAATCATGTCCGCCTGTTCTGCTTCTCAACATTGCAACTTTGGCGTTTTAGCTTTTGAGAAATTTTCCAAGAATATCCAGCCATCAGACAGGAAGTAAGGGGTAAAATAATTGCCACAGTCCGGTCCTGACCCTTCAGTGTAAGCAGTCACCACTGCCCAAAGAATTTGATCGTGGTTTAGCCCTATCTACTTTAAATACACGGCACTGTATATCTCATGGAGGTCTAACTCAGACCTTTTGTGTGAGAAGGAGGAAGGTAACGCACTTCTCCCGAGGTCATAGCTGGGTCGGGTTCAGTGCAGAAGACAGACCTGTTAACAGAGTTTCATGATTTAAAATATGTTCATGCATTATTTCGTGAACTCTGTTACTTTTCTGCATAAACCAGACGAGAGCTTTTCAGTATTTGATATTCAAAAAGGACTGAACTCCCAGAATGGACTCAATTGAAAACAGATATACCCACAACCTGACACAGCACTGTGTATCACACAGCCTTTCTTTCTGACAGCCATCAGGGTCCCACCGGACTCAAAAGACCTTGTAAACAAAAATGACCTCATCTTAACGCAGCGAACGACCTCAGCCAATCAGGAGAGAGCTCACACACGCTCAAGACCTATAAAAAGCTCAGCAAATCTACTTCTACTTACCAGACAGATTAGCCAATCATTGCTCATTTCCACAGCTTTCTGGCCAATGAGGGAGTTCTCTGTTGGAGTCCACTTCCTAGAGGAGTTCAGAGGAGGGAAGAGGTTTCACAGAGACTGTGGGTACTCAGTTTGGGCTGTTTGGGGACCAGGAATGAGAGATGGTCTGGGAGTTCTGGACTAAGCAGCTGGATGAGGAGGATCTGGTTGAAAATGGTGAGTTTGGGTCGCTGGAGACTTTATGGGAGAGCTTTCTTTGTAGCTCTGATATGTCTGTTTTTTTTTTTTTTTTGGTCTCTGAGAAAGTCTGCACTCAAAATGACTCACTGAACGGATAAATGAGAAAGTGAGTTTTAAATGCATTTACAAAGAAAGGCTGTCGGCTTTGCTGTGTTTCTGCTGATGCCTTTAACTTTTAACACGGTGGAGTTTAATCATTAGGACCACTTTACGACTCATCAGGCACTGAGTCATGTGGTTAATGTTTCTGTGCTGCAGCTTACGTGAGAAAAATGGATGTTTTTGGTGGCTGATGTGTGTGTATACAGCTGTGTATGTCGGTGTATTTGACATACTGGTCTACAGCAACAATACGTGTGTGTGTGTTGTGCATTTCCTACTTCATACATGTTTGGGGTAACAGAAGCTGTTTTGTTCCTTTTTTTTACACAGTCATGACTTTATATCTCAGGTCAAACTCCGATCCTTACTACTTGTTTTCTTTAGTTGTCTTTGTTTTTTTTGTTTTTTTAGCATTCACTCGCTAGTGTTATTCTCTTAGTGTGTTTGTTGTTATGTGATAGTGTTTTCTCAAGACTTCACTGAGTCTCTTTGGGCCATCATGAGTGAGGTGCAAAGGTCAGTCACGTTTTTTTTTTTTTTTTTTAATAGGGGCGAAAGAAAAGGGCACACAAGGACTTGAATGATGGCAATGAGTAAAGTTTAAGTTTTGTAAGTTGTTGTTGGCTATATGTAGTTTTTCGATGAAATCACTTATTAATAAATCATATTTTTCTGCCTTATTGTCAATGGGCTCAAACCTCACTTAAAAATGATGGTCAAGCCTGTTTTCTCTGTTGCTTGCATCAGCCACCATTCTGTTATTAATGTGAGGACACCGGGTCGGGATGTAGCCCTGTGCGCGCTCCCGAGCCTGAGCCTCTCCCTGACTACGGCAACACCACAGCTAACGACATGCAGTCCACAAACACCACAAAATAACCGGCTCCCAGCATATCAGAGACTCCAACAACAACTCCACGTAAGGATAAAAACAACAATAAAGGTTTATGTGATGAAGCCCGTCAGACCAAATGAGATTCAGATAATGTCAGTGAAAACAGTGAACATCAGAAAGGGTGGAGTCATGAGAGTCACGGTTGCCCGTTGGCTCACGCCGAACAGTTGCTAACATTATCCGGTGCAATATATAATATGTAACATTATAGCTTTTCACATTACTTTACCAGCTAATGCGACCCATATTACTATTCTGTTTACCACCGGTATTAAATTGTTGATTTAGCCTGCAAGAAAGCAAATGTGGAGTGATTTGTTTACTAGCCTATAGTGATCCAAGGCTCGACAGCCAGCTAACGTTAGCACAGATCCACCGCTGTTTGCTTTGTAGCGTTCAATTTAGATTTATTGATGTTTTACTGATACTCATGATGTATCACATCAGCTAAATGCAGTAAATGTAACATCATCATGTAACCAGCATGGTTTGGTTCAAACCAAACCAACATGGCGACGTCCATGTAAGAGGACCCGTGGTGAATGTAGATAGAAATTCCTTTATCCTTTCCTTTATACACCACTAAAACCAAGTTATGGATATTATATTGCATTTCTGTCAATAGAACCTCCTAAATATTAAACACTGAACCTTTTAAGTTATTTACTTAAGGAATAAAAATAACATGTACTTCTGTCATCCAAAGATGGAGTGTAGAGAAATCGAATCAGTCAAAGTCTGGTAAAATTTGGCTATGGATCGTACTGTATATCTCTCTACAGTGGATGATTTTGAGGTTCTCAATAGGGTTGAGACATGAGACAACAGATTTTAAAACCAGAAAATGTGGATGGGCAAGACATTTTCAGCAGCTCGTTTAAAACCTTTAAACGCAAATGAATGTAGTAAAAATAATTTTTGACTGTTTCAGTCTTGAAAAATGCAACCCGACCACCCCAGGGTACCAGGCTTTATTTGTAAGATGCAATCAAACTCTGCACTTCAGCGTCCCTCCCCTGTGATCCCTCGGGAAAGTTTGTCCAGAAAGTCGGGTGTTTGTCAATGTGGTGCACTTCCCGTCTTGTTTACTGGGTGGCTCGGAGGTTGCTTCTGGTCCGGATGTGGCTCGCGAGCCGCCAATTAAAAAGGCCGATATCATGGTGAAAAGATAACTTGTACTATAAAAGAGGATTTTATTTCTACTGCCAGCCCTGGGTCTTTAAACTGTCAAAGACAATGGCTGCCTCTTTGGCTTGATAACCAACTTTGACTCAAGATATTCAAATGAGCTTCTGTACAAATAGCAGATTAATGTTGTTGCATCTCCACAGCGTTTCAAAGGTTTTCAAACGGACTTTGATGGAGGGTCATGTGGCTAATTGCAGCCCGAGCATTTTTCATTCATTCATTCATTCATTCATTCATGAATGACACTTACCCATCACGGTGCAGGGTCATGATGGTCATATGATCTGGAGCACATTCCAGCATTTTACAGCAAGGGTCATTGATTTAGGAGAAGCTTTAACATGCCAGCAGTACAAGAAATAGTTTTTCCTGGTTTTAAATTTAAACCATTTTGTCGCTTTATTCGTGCTGCCAGACAGTGATTATTATTACAGCACTCCTCCCTCTGCAGATGTCTCACTCACACCTGGCTCTAGTTACTTTATAGGTCTCATTACCATCAGCTGACTCCTTCCCTTTAACCTTATAGATGCTGATGTGTTGCATAAGGTGAGACAAGAATTTTGCAACAAAGACCGGATGACCTGACAGAAGAAATAAACATGTCACCTCAAGGCTGCAGTACAGGACAGACGAGAGTGTACATATACACATACGCACGCACACACATACTTACATACATACAGTTTTTTGTTTAAAAGGTACTACTACTTTTTTTTTTTTTTTTTGTCTTTGTTAAACTTATAGAAATAAATGTCATCAACTCTAGGATGTGCTTGTCTGTGATGTGTTGCTTTCTCAAAATTCATACCATAGATTGCTCATATCAACCTAAAACATTTTTTTTTTACTTATTTGTGCTTTCCAGTTAATCTGTAGAAATACGGACAAAATGTAGCACTAATGTAGATTTGCACATGTATAGTTGTAGTAGTTAGAGAGAGAGAGAGAGAGAGAGAGAGAGAGAGAGAGAGAGAGAGAGAGAGAGAGAGAGAGAGAGAGAGAGAGAGAGAGAGAGAGAGAGAGAGAGAGAGAGAGAGAGAGAGAGAGAGAGAGAGAGAGAGAGAGAGAGAGAGAGAGAGAGAGAGAGAGAGAGAGAGAGAGAGAGAGAGAGAGAGAGAGAGAGAGAGAGAGAGAGAGAGAGAGAGAGAGAGAGAGAGAGAGAGAGAGAGATATTCTTAGAGCTAATTTAAAACCAGTCCAACTTGTCAACTCAGGTGTAAGTGCTTCTTTTGTTTCAGTGGATGTTCCCCTCCCTTACATGTTAGAAATGTGGCTGGTGTTTGTGAGGCATTACATAATGGTAAAATTTCAATAGCCGTTTATATTTTCTGGTTATTGTCATACTGAAATGGCAAACTCTACCCCAGCAAAGACAATGGTTGAGTGATGTGTTTCTTTCTGAAATATGTCCAGCATGTATGTTTACATGTAGCTTCCTGTCAGCTTCTTATCTAACTATACTTCCTCCCACAGACAGGAAGCACCACCTCCGTCATTTGCAGTACGTCTTCCATTAATGCAACAAATTTTTATTCGACATAAAGGATTGTTTTGGTCCCATAATGACTCAGAATTCAGAACGGACTGAACAACCTATGTGGTTTCCTGTTTCTCTCGGGGAGCTGTTTCTGATTGGTTGCTGCTGTCAAGTAGTTGTTGCAGACTGTGGCTCAGACGCTGCCACGTACTCCAGGCCTTTTGTCGTGGGTCACTTGAGAGAATGCAGCTGAAGTCGATCTCATTGCTTTATGCCTCAAACACTCATTAATACAGTATTGTTGAGAATGGTGTTATCACTATTACAACAGTAGGCTATAGTACACATTTTCTGCTGCCCCTTTGTTCATTGTTCTTCCCTCTTTCTTTGCTCAGTAACAATAGTGAGCAATAATAGTGGGTTTGCTGCTGCCAGCACTTTCTCAAGACTTGTGTGCGTGTGCGCGCCGTATGGTTGGATTGAATTGAACTCAGGTGTGTTCCCCCCTTGGTGTGGATCTTTTGTGCAGGTGTGAATACAGCAATCGCCAAACAACCGTGCCGAGACCCTGAAAAGGTGGTCTTGGTCCGTTTCCAAACCAACTTTGGTCGTTTAAGGTGTGAATGACTGAGTGTAATAGGTTCAGATTTATACTGGGGCTGATGAAATGGCTAAACGCGTCTCATTAGTCACTACACGCAGCAGTATGCAGTATTGTTAGCAGAAATAATTTCTGATGTGTAACCTGTTGATCTGGTTGCATGAACGTAGCCTCTGTGAATTCAAACTTTATATTTGATCCATCTTCTGCGCTGTGAACTGTCGTCATGCCATGCCAGAGCTTATTTAGTGTAGTTTTCGAATCGAAAGCTTCCTGCTCCGCCCAGCTCCAGACTGTATGTTGAAATAGCCTGAAATCGTTTCACCATGGTAGAAAATTTAAACAAATAGAGCATATGTGTGTGAAATACTGCTGGACTTCTGACCGCAGAAAGCACAAATAACATCCAAGTCACAATCTAAGTGTTTAAATAACTGATCTCCAAAACGCACCAGGGCAGAAGGCAATACAGCAAAATCTGTGGCAGACAGATGTGTGGTAGATAGAAAGCAAGAGGCTGGTGTTTGTGTGTGAGGGTGTTAATGCCTTTTTCTCTCTCCCCCCTCTTTCTCTTCCTTTCGCTCCCTGTTCCTCCCTCCCAGGATGTTATGAGGAATACAGCGCCAACAGCAGAGCAGCCGGTATGAACGGAAACGGACCCAGCAAGCTTGTGGACCCACTGGAGGACCCAGTCCCCGGACTGGGCACCTATGAAGACTTCAACACCATCGACTGGGTCCGAGAGAAGAGCAAGGACCGTGACAGACACAGAGAGGTAGGAGGAAGAGCACTGCGTCTATTTAAGGAAGGGAAATAGTGTAAAAACCTTAACTAGATCAGAGTTATTTAGCACAAAGAAGAGTTTACCTCACTGTCACCCTGTAGTGAGGCAAAGAACGCTCTCTGGGTATCAAAGCTTTAATAAGCACATCATAAAATTGGTATATATGTTAGAAAATATGGGAAGTGAAAGTTTGAACTCCAGTTTGTGGTAACTCTGACAGAAAACAACCACCATGTATAACCTCTTGCTCTTCACGCCCTGCTTAGTGTTTATATTTATAGCTCCACAGATTCACACATAGAAACTGCAGGTTATGTACCCGCTGCTGAAGTGGTGAAATTCAAAAGCACTATTTACTGTGATCAGTGCACATAATCCATGTGTAAAAGCACCGGAGCTGTAACATAGTGACCTCTGTTTTAGCAGCAACATAAATAAGAAGTATCACTGCAACCATATGTAAAGTAATACAATATAGGATAATTTCTAACATTGATCTCTTCGTCTCCATCCAGATCACCAATAAGAGCAGACAGTCGACTATGGCTCTGCTGCACAGCGTCAGTGATGCCTTCTCTGGATGGCTTCTTATGCTGCTGGTGGGACTCATGTCAGGTAATGCACTTTATTTCTTAAAGCTACAGCCTGGACTCATTTTGTTTAATACGCATAAAATAAATCAACATGTGAGTAAAGCCTGCCGTTAGAAACTGGGACACTGTTTAAGGTATTTTTGGAATGCTTGACACCACAAACCAAATTCCTCTCTCCTCATTTGTAGTGGGGGAGGCAAATCATAGCAGCAGATATCGAAAAAGCCACAGGAAATAAAACCCAAACTATCTGCACAGCTAGATATCACTTCTGCTAAGTGGAAAACTTACAGCACAGTGGGTTTGCGCTTATGTTCCCTCTCTATTGGTGTGTTGTTTATACCTGGCACTCAGCTTTGTAACACTCCGACACCTGGTACTTGTATCAGTACCTGTCCAACGCCAACTACAGTTTGATTATTGCACCATGTCACACTATAGTGTACACTATTCTGTACACACTATTTAGTTATAAGTTAAGATGGTAATCTCTAGAAGTTTAATGTACTTAAATGGCTTCTTAAACACAAAACAGCAGTGCATGTACCTTTCCTCTTGTCTCTCTGTTGCCTGCTTAGCTGAGCTTAAAGGTAACTCCCATGTGGTGACAGACGGTAGGTAAAATAAGCTTCTGCAGTGTTCGGATGGAGTGAAAACGTGTTCACCATAAATGTTTCTTGTTCTCTTTGTCCCAAACTCGTCCTTCCCTCGCCCAGGTGCTCTAGCCGGCGGCATTGACATCGCAGCCCACTGGCTGACAGACATGAAGGACGGGATTTGTGTCGTTGGCTTCTGGTTCAACCACGAGCACTGCTGCTGGACGTCCAACGAGACAACGTTTCAGGAGAGGGACCGGTGTCCACAGTGGAAGAGCTGGGGGGAGCTCATAACGGGGACATCAGAGGTAGGAGAACATTGCAACGCTTTGCCGCAGTGCTGGAAAACTCATCCAGAGTGAAAATGGCTTTCTGCACAGTCATGACCTTTAGTGAAAGTCAGGCTAATGCATACAAACATCCTGGCTCCAAATGTGTCAATTAAGTATGAAAAAAGTAAATTACTTGCATGTCATGATCCAGGACTGTGAGCTGCTGTGTCTCTCTCTATTTCCTAACTTGATGCCTGTGCTTGAAGAAAGTTGTTGCATTTACACGAGGGCCCGTTGCACTCTTCACTACCTAGCAAGATTTAATGTACAGTCATTACGCTCTCTCTCTCTCTCTCTCTCATAAATTCATACTAAGAAAACATTATCCCATGCCACAAACAGTAGTTGTAGTGGTGCTTCGGCTCCATCTACTGGTTGTAAGCTGTCATGACACAAGAGAACACCACAGCTGAGCCAGGATGTTATATGAATGAAATACAGCCTTTATCTTAATATAATATAATAATCTTAATATACAGTACTGTGCAAAGTCATAATGCAGGTGTGGGAAAATGCTGTTAAGTAAAATACTTTCAAAAATAGACATGTTGAGTGATTATAAATGTCAATTAACAAAATCTAAATCAAATCAATTTTTCTTGCGACCACCCTTTGCCCTCAGCATCAGCTCTTATAGGTTTACTTGCACAAAGTCAGGGACTTTGTAGGCATATTGTCAGGTGTATTATTAACTTAACTTTTAAAGTTTTGTACAGTGCTGTATATAATTAATAATGTGAAGATTTATTCTCTAGTATTTGACTAATAAATCATATGTCTGCATATCTGATGTATGTGAGTCTTTGTGTGTCTCTGCAGGGTGCGTTTGCCTACATTGTGAACTACCTGATGTACATCTTCTGGGCTTTACTCTTCTCTTTCCTGGCCGTCGCGCTGGTCAGAGCCTTTGCCCCGTACGCATGTGGCTCAGGAATACCAGAGGTAAAACTGCACTCAGAATAGTAACGCACTTATAAAGCAGCATCAATGTGATGCCGCTTATTTCTTCTAAATAAATATAGGCCTATAGACCATTTATTATACATACGTTTTATTTCACGTTTTCATTTTATAATGAATTCTTCATTGATAACGTTTGCTTTAGTGATGAATGTTTATGAATGGACAAGCTGGAATGCTCTGAAATATGTCCATGTCTTTCTTTATTTAATGTTAATAAACAATTTGCAGATTAGTCCCTTCGCTTACTGTCTGCTTTCCTGACAGCGTGTTTTTTTTTATTTATTTTTTTTTAAATGGAGCATAAAAGCCAGACAGGGCTCCCTCCATCCTCTCTGCTATCCTGCCATCAGTGTTTACTTTCTCTTTGTCTCTGTTCTTTGACTCTTTATTTCTGTGGAAGTGAAGAGCTGAAGAAGGAAAAGCTGACCGGGCGCAAACATATCAAAACTGATTCTCCCGTGTCATATATACAGAACAAAACACACAAACACAACTCCTCCCTGCGTTCATAAACTGTTTCTCTCGCGCTCCGGCTCTCAAATGAAGTTCTCCTAAAGTTCCCGTCACTGGAAGGTCAGACAGAGGTCAGCATGCCCACGCACGCGAGATTTAACTGCTTATTTGAAAGAAAAATATCTCCAGACTTCCTTTTCTCTTGTGGGTCCCTCCTATAAATGTTTACACTCTTACTTTTTTCTTGGTTATACGTTGACACACGCATATCTAAACGGATCCCTCCCTAATATAAACAAACATATAATCCCAAACACGTCCTCTTCGTCTCAGCACACACAGCTCACTCTTTTCTTTCTTTCAGTGGGACATTATTGGAACGGGACGTTTACATTTCCAAAGCAAGTGTCTAATAAAAACATGTACACAAACAGGAGAATTGTGCTATTAAACAAAAAGTAAAAATTATATAATAGGGTGACCAGACATCCAGAAAAATTCGGAACACTAACAAACCTTAGTTTAGCTAGTTATAGCCGAATTAAACATTAAATGCTGTGGAGTTGCTGCTCGGCTTTCCATTGGCTACAGCAGGACCTGAACGGTATCATAGACACGGTGAACAGCGTTGTTATAGCCACAAAGTAACACGTGTGTGCTCTGTTCCCTTTTTTGTTTTCTAGTGTAGATAGTGGAAGTTAAAGTCGGAAGGACGGGGGGAAGTGTAGCTGCAGGCAGCCACGGATAAGGAGAGATCTTACATGTGTGTTGTGCAGACAGATGTGATGGCCCCACACTGCTGGGATGAATTTAATGAAATAAATTACACATTGTTACATACAACACAGTCATTGTGTTTTTTTCCTAATGACAGACAGTTTTCTTCATGAACCTAAATAATTAATATTGGCGTCGAGTTTTGGCTTTCACGTGTTTTACTGATTAACACTGAATGTAATGTACTGGAGGCCACGCCCACCCCCAATTCCCCTGTCCTGAATTTCACCCATCCTCATCTGGTCACCCTCATGAATAATAATAATAAAAACAATATATACATTATATACAAATACTGAGAACTATAAACACTGCAATATTTTTTATTTTTTACGAATGTGTGTGTGTCCCTCAGGCTGTGGCATGTTGATGTGCCCTGTCTAGGAGGAAGTGCATATACTGTGTTCTTGCGTATTGGTTGCCACGCTTGTTTTGTGTTTCCCTCTTTCGATTGCCAGTGTGTGATCACTGAGCCTGTACTTGATTTGATTCTGCCTCTGCCTCTCTTCTTTTTTTTTTTTTGAGGGCCAGATAAACGTCACTCTGGCTTTTAGCTTCTCCTTCACTGTGTTCCAAATAGGCTCTTTTACATTGTGTTATAATTTAGTTTACTCTGATTGGTGGTGTTGTGAGTCGCTCACTCTTCCCCTCTCTGCCTTTCTCAGATTAAAACCATCCTCAGTGGGTTCATCATCCGCGGCTACCTGGGGAAGTGGACCTTGATCATCAAGACCATTACCCTGGTTTTAGCCGTCTCCTCTGGGCTCAGTTTAGGGAAGGAGGGCCCTCTGGTACACGTTGCCTGCTGCTGCGCTAATATATTGTGTCATCTGTTCACCAAGTACCGCAAGAATGAGGCCAAGCGGCGAGAGGTAGGCTCTGAGGCAGTTTGGGGTGCGGTGATGAATAATGAGGGATTTTATTGCTAGTTTAGGATCCAGTGTCCTAGTTTTGGAGAGTTTAACAGGAGAGATGCTGATAGAATAGACCCCATTAAAAAACAAAACAATGTGGTTTCAAATTCTGCTGTTCAGTTTATTTGTTTTTTACTTTCATACAACAGAGTTAACAGACAAATTAATATTGGCTCTGAAAGCTGGGTGTAAAATAGTTGCTTACTTTAAGTGGAGAAGTTATAAAATGAAGTATTGAACTGGCTGTTGTAGTGTTACAGTCTCTCAGACTATATTATCTAAAATCCCAGACGAACACTAGCTTAAGAAAGACAAAATTGTTCAAATTCAAATCACTGATTTGGTGCACAGTAGTTGTATTTGGCCTTTTTATCGCAAAAGTGCTGGGAACTCCTGGTTTTGATCAGACCAGCTCTCACTCAGCTGTTGTCTATGGTAGGAAATGGACTGTACCAAAGAACATCTGCTCATTCAACAATGAGAAAGCAGGGCTCCATTGAGTGTGTCTGAGCAAACCACAGGAACAAAAAGAGACTCCCACAAGGACAAAATGATTATGGTAGATAGTGTAGTAACTTAAATCCTTAGTGGATTTAAGTTTAATGGTTTTCCATTTCACAGACAGAAGTGAGATAATGAACTCCTTTCACAGATTCTTATCAAGTTTGTATCTTAGATTAACATCTCACTTGTGCCGTACTACAACTGAATTGAATTCAGATGTTTGTTTGTTTTTGCTGCGTGTAGGTGTTATCTGCAGCAGCAGCAGTGGGCGTGTCTGTGGCCTTTGGTGCTCCCATAGGAGGAGTCCTGTTCAGCCTGGAGGAGGTGAGAACAATAATTTATTCACTCTTTTCCTGCTGGCCAACCAGCCTGGGTATTTTGTCTGGTAATCCCCTTTCTGCATCTGTTTAGACTGATATTGATATCTTAGACAACATCAGATATCTGATGCAACGTGAGACTGTAAATCTACCACAACTATATAACAGACACTTCAGGCAAAAGTGATTTCATTACAGTGTATCACACATGGCAGGATCAGAGAGAAACTGATTTTTCTTATGTTTTCAGTATCAGAACAATACTGCAAGTACCCATTACTAAAACTAATATGAAGAGGTTTTAAATTTCTTTCCTTGTCTTGTTTAAGTTCTCTTGAAAATGTGACTGGCACCTAACTTGGGTCATAATAAACCATGAAACCTGTTAACTGTTAATGTTTGCATAGTGGAAATAAATGTGTCTGCGGCTTTATAATCCATCTTTAATGAAACGCCTTGCAGAGGTTTAGATCCTGGAGACTTTTTCACCACTTCAGAGGGCAGTTTTAAGCCACAAAAAAAGAGCACTGCTTCTCGAACAAAGGGACTGAGCACTAAACTGTTGATTTATTAGTGAGTGCAATAGTGTTCTCATTGCATTCATTTTTTGCTACATTTTCGGCACCTCAGTAGGGGGTTAAAAACTGTAAAAACTGTGTACAGTTTGACACATTTAACTGTCTTAGCCCTGGAAATAGCACTGAGATGTTGCTTCCCTAGTTGACACAATACTGATGCTGCGTTCCATTTACCTCGGAAGTCGGAGCTGGGAATGACGTCACACCCGAATTGGCGGCGTTCCAGTTAACAAGTCGGAAAACCTTGCTCGACCAGCTGTTTATTTACAACTAGCCAGGTTAGCAATTGATACGGCAGTTGATTTAAAAAAACAAAACAAAACGCATTGTGCGGTATTTACTCACACTAAACACTGTAGTGACATGTCAGCAGTTGGACAGCACTTTGTGTACAAAACATTTATATTAGTCACAAGTACACAGAAGTGCTAATAAACAGTATAAGCTACAGCTTTCACTAACTGTTACCCCGACAGCCATCTTGGATCACGAAGTCGGGGTCGTGCGGTTCTCCCGACTTCCCAAGTCCGATTCTGACTTAAGGGGGCGTTCCCTTTGAAATTTTGACCTTTAAACTCGGAAATTCCGACTTCCCATGTCAACTGGAACGCACCATTAAACCACAAGACGAGACGTGATTCAAGATTGGGTTCACGAGATCGAGACGAGGTTTTAACACTATTTTTTAAGAAATCTTTAATGCTGAGTATTAAATACGTTATTTCCTGCATTCTGATGATCTTTTTCTGCAGCAGTTCATGGTGATTCATAGGCGGAAATCACTGGGGGTGGGGGTCAGGTCCCCCCCCTATCTGATGGGTGTCCCCCCCCCCCTTAAAAACCATCAAATAATATAATGATCTATAATTGTGTAAATAGAAACAATAAAATTGCAAACAGGGCAATAAAAGTGCGTTGTAAGTTTAGAAACATTTTGAGTCACCTCTCTTGCCTCATAGTGATTTGGTCCACTGCTTTCTCTCTCACAGGGGTCCGGTGGCAGAAAACCAGTTAAATCCTTCAGTAGTTGTGAAACTCTAGTAATGATAAGTAGGCTGGCAGGGCTGTTTAATGCACTTTAAACATTGGATGAACTGATTCTTGTCTTTTAATACAGATGATGTTGAGTTATTAAAAAAGTTATGATAACCTATTGTTTTTCCATGAGCCCATCAAACATTACCTAGCTTATTTGGTAGCTTGTTTAACAGCTTATTGGATTGTAACTCATCTTCTACAGCTAGAGACGCGCAGATTGATCAGCTGGAGACTGAAGTAGGCTGTTTTTATTTCGTCTACCCTGACCGGTGACCGGGGCCGAGCGGTGTCAGCTATCCAATTTTCTGCTGATCTGCGCCAGTTCTTTTAAATAAAACTGCTGACAAATAATGTCATAGTAGACAGAGAAAGAAAGAGAGGGAGAGATGGACAGACAGACAGTTGTTGGTGTGTGCTTCTGTGTCTGAGGGGAAAAGTAAGGTGAGCAAATTACTGTTGTTTGTGATTAATTAGCTAACAAATATACTGGTGCTGATAGGATACCTGATAGATACCTAATAAAAACAGATTTTTCCAATAGTTTGTGTATGCTGTCAATTATAGTTCTTAGAAAGGAATAAAATCGCAATCGGCCAAAATCAGGATCGGCAGGTCAGACCATTTAAAAAAAAATCAGTAACTGGAATCAGGCAGGAAAACTGTAATCTGTGCATTTCTTACTACAGCGATAATTCTCTTGGCGATTAATCTAGTAGTTGACAACTACTGTATTAATCGTTGCAGCTCTATTTACTATTAGTACAGTATCATTATGATCTTATGGCTTTACGAGTTCTCTCTTTTTTCCTTCAGGTGAGTTATTACTTCCCTCTGAAGACCCTGTGGCGGTCATTCTTCGCTGCCTTGGTGGCGGCCTTCACTCTGCGCTCCATCAACCCGTTTGGAAACAGCCGCCTGGTGCTGTTCTATGTGGAGTTTCATGCCCCGTGGCACCTGGTGGAGCTGGCCCCCTTCATCCTGCTGGGAATATTCGGGGGCCTCTGGGGGGCGCTGTTCATCAAGGCCAACATTGCCTGGTGCAGGAGACGTGAGTTCTGTAGTTTAATTGTAGATTGTTTTTTATTGATTTGAATGAAACAATTTCCTTCTGTTTTTAGCCTTTTAATCAGTTTCGGCCTCTCTAACAGGTAAATCTACGCGTCTTGGTCACTACCCTGTCATTGAGGTGCTGGTGGTTGCAGCTTTGACCGCTGTGGTTGCGTACCCAAACAGCTACACCAGGATGAGCGGAGCCGAGCTCATCTCTGAGCTGTTCAACGACTGTTCTCTGCTCGACTCCTCTCAGCTCTGCGGCTACAAACAGGTCAGCTGATGTTATTTTTATTCCCACAAAATAAGCAAATATAGAGCTTTAGACCACCGGCGTGGGAATGGTGTCATATTATAGATAATTACTTCATTAGTTGAAACTACTGGCATTTTGAGTAATTTCAAATGTATTTTTGTTTCTTTGTCTGGCTACCTGTTCCTTTTCATAATGTTTTTTGTCACTTCTCTATCTTCTCTCTATTTGTCTTCCTCTCCTACCGTACTCTCCACACATGCTTTTCAGCCAGCGAACACATCAGAAACAGGTGTAGGTAACAGCCTGGCTGACCGGCCGGCGGGAGAAGGCCTGTACACCGCTCTGTGGCAGCTGGCCCTGGCCTTAATCTTCAAGATGTTGATCACTGTGATTACCTTTGGCATGAAGGTTGGTCCAGACACACACACAGACAGAAACACAAACACAAACATTACGAATGAATAATTGGCTATTGTGTCGCTTGTTAAAGTGTCACTACTCTCCTTTAAACTCTGTTATCGATCAGGAATTTTTGGCTGATGCTGCTTTTGGTTTCTCATTAATGTTTTTGTGAACTCTGTGTTACATGGAGTGTGGAAATCCCACAAAGACAGCTGTCTCTAATATGTCTGGAACCAGCGGCATAGTTTCATTCACTAACCCATTTTGGAATTTAGATGACGTGTAATTGGACCTCTGGAGCCTTTTTGTATGGTTCAGAAGCTGAGTCACAGCAGCATGACTCTCCATCCTGTTGCTCACTGGAGTATCAAGTTATTGGTGAAAGAAAGACATGAGTAACAGAGATTTATTACAGACGCTTTTAACTGAGTGCACTTCATTTGGCTGAAAATACAAGTGGAAATTGTGTTTTAGAATAATTATTAGGGAGAATCTTGTCCGTCCAATCACGACTTGACATGATGAGGATGTCTTTGTCTTTGTAATGAGTGAATTACTCTTCCAAGGATGATGACAAAACAAAAAAAAGTGAAAAAGTAAATTCACAGATCCCAAAAATCGATTCTTGTGTGTCATTAAGATTTATGTTGCCCCTAGAGAGTGTACAGCACTCCCAAACACAAAAGTCCATCTTCAAAGAAGGCAAAACCTTTTGGATTCAATCACTTCCTCACACTTTTCTCTGCCTTAGTTGAGTGATCCTCTTCAAGACCAGTGAGCTTAGGTTATCATTTGTATTGGCAGCATTTTAATGGCTGCTATTTAACATGTATATGCAGTTATACAGTATCTCACAGAAATGTGAGTACACCCCTCACATTTCTGTAAATATTTGATTATATCTTTTCATGTGACAACACTGAAGAATGACACTTGGCTATAATGTAAAGTAGTGAGTGTACAGCATGTTTAACAGTGTGAATTTGCTGTTGCCTCAAAATAACACAGCCACTGATGTCTAAACCCCTGGCAACAACAAAAGTGAATACACCCCTAAGTGAAAATGTCCAATTTGGGCCCAAACTGTGAATATTTTGTGTGGCCACCATTATTACCAGCACTGCCTTATATCCCTCTTGGGCACGGAGTTCACCGGAGATTCACAGGTTGCCACTGGAGTTGTACACTCACTACAAGTGGTTTATAACACACTATAATGTAGTTGCAAGCAGATACACGTGTTTATTAATGTATTTGTCAACAGCTGTAACTCCTCCTGTAGGCAGCAGTAAGCTGGTGTATGAACGGCTAATGAATGACAATATAGTAAAAGCCAGTTGTAATAATTTAAAATGTCTTATAATTGCTGACAAATACAGTATGTTAATAAACACTTAATAAACTGTCCTTATGTTATAGTGTGTTACAAACATTTATGAAATGTCTATAAACTGCTTATAAATACTAATAAGGGGAAGTGTTACCCATATGGTAAAGACATGAGTGAATGCTTTAGGCACACAGTGTAAGAGGCTGAAAGAAGAGACACCTTTCTTGCTTGCATGAAAAATCTATTCTGAATGAAATCGTGAGATTCCCAAAGATTTCATCCCTAAAACAATCCAATTACCCAATAACCAAAGCATACAATTGTCAGTTTTATAAATACTCATCTTAATTTTCAATACTTTGTGTCATGTTTTTGCTGTGACCTAATCACCTTGTGAGAATCAATAAAACTCCTTAAATCTTACGATATATCAGCTCTTTTTAACAGTCAAGAGAGAAGTAGTTTACAGTGTTGGGCTGCAGCTAAGGATTATTTTCCTTGTCGATTCATCTGTTACTTATTTTCTCAATTGATCAATTAGTTATTTGGCTACGCAGCCCTGGCTTATACTTCATCTCATCATTTGTCCGACCAGGTTCCCTCTGGTCTCTTCATCCCCAGTATGGCAGTCGGTGCCATCGCTGGCAGACTGCTGGGTGTCGGCATGGAGCAGCTGGCCTACTACAACCATGACGAGTTAATATTTAAAGGGTGGTGCTCGCCGGGAGCAGACTGCATCACTCCGGGGCTCTACGCTATGGTTGGAGCAGCCGCATGTTTAGGTGAGACGTGAGTGGCGGTAAGCTCTTGGGTTGGTGCTTGATTTGTTTGAGAGATGAGCGCTGAACTGTAAAGAAAACATAATCCTGATGATGAGTGAGGGGAAAAAATGGAGCGTGAGATCAACAGAGATATCTGCCTAGTACATTTTGTTGTTGGGTGATTTAGTTGGAGTGTCCTGACCTCACCCTCAGGTGAAGAGCTCAGATATCCAGAAGCAGCCTGGGGTAGATAAAAGGAACCAGGTGCATCTTGGGGCATTTGATCAGGATGTTTTGTGCGTGCCTGGCCACAGTGGTATTCTGAGCATGTACAACTGGTAACATGCCAGAGGGATTAAAGCTGATGATACACGCAGCAACTTTTAGAACTTTTGCTGGTGGCAAGACCGACCATGTTTTGAACGGACAGCGGCTGAGTGGGCAGGTGGCGGAGTGGTGTGGGAAGGGGATTACGGCAGTAATCTTTACTCATTACCACTGATGGCAACATTGCCCAGCACCATTGCTCAAAAAGTTGCCCTGTGCATCATCTGTTTAAGATTACACGGGTAGTCTGACTTTGGACTGCTACAGAGCAGCTGGATCAGGGTTGTTTTTTTGCACCATTTATTTATCATCAAGTTCTTTGTAAATCTGTCTTAAGATGATGTATCATCCTATAAAAAGTGTTGGATGGATGACAAGAATTAAGTGTTTGCTTTTTCCTCCGCTTAGCTTCCAGTTCCTTTGTCAAAGCCTAAGTAAACGCTGTGTAGAAATCAGATAGCTGGTGCGCTTCGTCACCCTCCGGAAATGTTTTGTATAAAAACGGATGAGTGCTAAATTCCTACCGTGAGGACAGGGTTTCAGCTATCCAGAGCGTTCAGCCCACATTCGTTTGTCTTGTAGATCTGGGACAAAGGTTTCTCTGTTCCTGAAACATGTTACCAATTGTGTTTTACTGCTAGTTACCTTTTACCAATTTTAGTGCATTCTGCTCCTAACGATAGCCCTCGTTAACACAAGTGGCGGAGAATAAGTGCCAGCCATGAGTAGATCTGATTGAGCTTTGTCACTTTTTACCCAGCTGTCCAATCACAGTAGAGTAGGGGCGGGACAAATACCACACCGTAGCAACGGTTACTATCCTGGAACCGGGCTTCGTCCAACCTCAGCTCTTGGACTAAATGGTGGTACTCGCCGTTTCCTCAGCCACAAAATCTCATGAAGTCACATGAAGTCCGTCTTCTCTCTCTACCTGCTTCAGCCTTCTGTTCATACGGAGCAAGTGCTCTACTCTGTGTTGACATTTTTACATCCAGTAAACTTAGGTACAACTACTTGCAACAAATGTATCCTATATTTCCCGCTTTGGTGGACAGGGGCCCTTACTCCTAAATGACTTATGTACTGTTACTACTCGTCCCCTTTAAGACATTTTAATGGTACGTATACATCATAGTCTGTTTGTGGTGCAGAGAGCATGCCCATAGGAATGCTTTATTATTGTATTATTTTGTCATGTGTAAATGTTTTATTTATAGGCTGTGCTCGCTGTGTGTCTTGAATACTTGTTTTATGTCTCAGTGTAGTTACTGGATGTGATGTCCTGAGGTTTTTGTGATCTCACCAATGCAAATTCCTATTAACTATGTTGAATTAGCAATGAAGTATCCAGTCATGAATCTACTGTGAGCTCAGTGGTGAGTTTGTTACTCCACCTGCAGGTCACCCTAGAAAGTGAATAACAAAAGTGTCTGGTGACACAACGGTTTCAGCCATTGCCAAAGTAAATCAAAAAGATTTTGACAGGCTGTAATTAACACTTTATCTTATTTTGCTTTACACTGTTTTGTATAAAAAGGGTTGATTATAAAATAAGCCGTAACGCTCTCCAAACAACTAAGTATTGTATCAATGTCCCCAGTAATCTTAAATCTATAACTGAAAAACATGTGAATTTAATGACAACCGTCTGCATCCGGGAACAATTTTGAGAGCTTATGATCATCTCCATTATTGCATCTTTAAAGTACTAAGCAGCTTAAAAAAATACAACTTGTTTTTTCATCCACTCACAATAGAAATATTTCATGTCCAGTTGAGTTAAGCGAGTTGTTTAGAAGAAAGAAGCCACAGAGGACATCTGTGGCATTAAGTTAAGAGTGCAGCGTCGGTTTCTGGCTCCAACCGAGCAAGATGATTATAATTGAACCATGAAATTAAACTGCGACATTTCCATTAAAAAAAAAAAAAAAAAACGATGAGGGGAAAATGAAGAGCTCAAACTTTCAGACAAAGAAATGTCAAAATGCAGACGAATTCTCTTCTCAGACAGACTCTCTCTTTTCATACTGTAGTAATGCTGGTATTAATGTGACGTCCAGGTGAATCAGATAACATTTGACCCCCTTCTGTCTCCCTGCAGGTGGAGTGACTCGTATGACTGTGTCGCTGGTAGTCATCATGTTCGAGCTGACTGGCGGTCTGGAGTACATCGTGCCCCTCATGGCTGCAACCATGACAAGCAAATGGGTGGCAGATGCATTCGGAAGAGAGGGAATCTACGAGGTTAGCCTTTTATTGTCTTTGCTGTGAGTTTTATGTGGTTTGATGTAGTCCCTCTGGTTCCTCTCCAGCTAAAAACATACACACTCTGTAATGTGCGTTAGATTTAAGAGGGCGCGGTTTTGAGTTTGGTATTTACTCGAGAATGTTCTGCAGGCTCACATCAGGCTGAACGGATACCCGTTCTTGGAGCCTAAAGAGGAGTTTGCTCACAGCAGCCTGGCCGTGGACGTGATGAGGCCCAGGAGGTCGGACCCTGCTCTGGCTGTGCTCACACAGGAGGGCATGACTGTAGGGGAGGTGGAGGTATGCATGCAAACACACACACAACAGCATACAGTAGTTCAAAACGCACCGGAGTACAGAGCATAAAAAGCATTAAAATACGCAGCAGTATGGAAAGTGTGTTTTTCTATTTAAGCAAAGCATGTGTAGATGTGGATGTGACGCCTGCAATTAGTCTCTCAAGGTTCAGGTTTTTTACATGTACTTTTTTGAGGGTATATATTGTAGATTGTACAGTAGATTGTAGGTATTATTTTTTTTAGTCACAACTTCTAAAACTGTCTAAAAAAGTATTCCATCTCTTTCCTAAGGATTTGTAGTAGTTGTACCATTTTACACATGACACATACTGTTTTATTTGTCCCCAGGCCTTGGTGGAAAGCACTCACTACAGTGGCTTCCCTGTGGTCGTGTCTCAGGAGTCCCAGAGGCTTGTGGGATTTGTACTCAGAAGAGACCTGCTCATATCAATAGGTCAGAAGTGTTTGTGTATATCTGGAAATATACCATCACAATAGGAAATGCTGAATGCTTCAAATATTTTATATATAACATTAGATAATCTTGTGATTGAGTTGAAATGACAACTTTTAGGTAGGTAGATTTTATTGTCACAATGCAACAAGTTGTAGAGTGAAATTGAGTTTTGTAACTCCCTTCTGCTACATAGCAGACAGTAAACATTAATAAAGATTAAATTATGAAAAATGGTAACAGAAATAAAATGTAATCAATGGAGCAGTGCTGAGGATGAATTAGAGTTTAAGGGTCTGATAGCTTGGGGGGAAAAGCTGCTCTGCAGTCTGGTGATGAGGCAGCAGAAACTTCTATATCTCTTCCCAGAAGGCAGCAGGGTGAACAGGCTGTGGCTGGGTGGGTACTGTCCTTTAGTATCCTTTAGGCTCTGTAGGCACCTCACCTCAACGATATCACTGATGCCCAGTAGATGGGTACCAATGATCTTATGAGCAGTTTTAATCACTCGCTGCAGAGCCCTTCAGTCCTGGGCCGTGCACATCCCATGCCAGTTTGTGATGTTTCCAGTCAGGATGCTTTCTATTGCTCCTCTGTAAAAGCTGACAAGAACTTGGCGTGGGAATTTGGCCTTCTTAAGCTTCTTTAAGAAAGTCGTTTCTGAGCTTTCTTCACCAGTGTGGAGATGTGAGACGACCATGTCAGGTTCTCTGTCATTCTGATTCCCAGGAACTTAAAACTGCTCACCTGCTCACTCCTCCACCTCAGCTCCACTGATGTAGACAGGAGTGTGTGTCTTTATCTCCTTCTTCCTAAAGTCAACGATCAGCTCCTTAGTTTAGTTGACGTCGAGTAGTAGGTTGTTCTCTGTACACCACTCTGCAAGATTATCAATTTCCTCCCGATATGAAGTCTTTAAAGTTTGCTAGCAAACTGCAATTTAGAAATTATTGCTAATGTTATGACATCATAATTTGTGTTATCTTTATTTATTTTTTTGTTTGTTTTGTTGTTGACATCTCACTCACTTAATAATAAATGTTAACCACCACTCTTTTCAGACAACGCTCGGAAGCGCCAGGAGGGAGTCGTCAGTGCTTCCCAGGTGTTCTTTACGGACCATGCTCCAGCTCAGGCTGCTGATGCTCCGTCACCGCTCCGCCTCAGGGGCATCATGGACCTGAGCCCTTTCACGGTCACCGACCACACACCTATGGACATCACTGTGGATATATTCAGGAAGCTGGGGCTACGCCAGTGTCTTGTTACACACAACGGGTGAGAACAAACACATGTACACAGTAGGGTGTGATTTAAAAAATATATATATTCATTCTTTTTTGACCATTTTCAAGCCAAACATTCTCCAGAAGATAAACCTCTTCATGATTTACTCTTAAAATGTACTTTTGTCAGGGTAGACAATCCTCTAAAAGAGCACTTTGCTGTCCCGTAACAACGAGTACAAGTAAAGAAAGGTAGGATAAATGGTAGGAGAGATGGACGAATACTTAAAGGGACCACACTCCCACGCCTGAAGACATTAAAGTGAGATATCTTCAGGAAATGATGCTGGTGGAGGCATGGAAGGAGTGGGTGTGTTGGAGAGCCTCGGTTCATTCTGATATCAGGTCATGCATTAAAGGAAAATCAAGGAGGCACAGGAGTTAGGGAGGAAGACATAGGCGGTTAATGGAGGGAGGAGCAGTGAGAGATAGAACAGAACATTCTTCAGGTGTATTTACGCAAATCTCTTCAGTGCCACTGACCTCATTACTATAAACTTTACCCAGGACTTTTTATAGCCTTCTTTCAGATGGAGCTTTGCTCACCCATCCATTGATGGAATGGGTTTTAGGATTTCTTATATAGCTCTTTGTAATGGAAAACAATCACGTTGACACCAGATGTTGTGGATGCAGCAATAAAATGTTCGTTCTATTTGGCATCTGGCCTGCGAAACAGGAAGGAGAAGAGCGGTCGAACCACTTTCCTGCTATTTTTCTATTTTACGTAGCTCGTAAAATTCCGTCTCGAGTCGCATCTGCTGCCACAAAGTGATCCCTGCCATTAAGGCGTGATTCATTGACTGTTTGAGTAAAGGAGTGTGTATTGTGCTTATTTGTTTATTTTTTGTCTCTTTCTCCCTGTGAGCTTCGATTAAAGGAACCGTTATGAGAGGTGTGTTTGTCAGGATGTCCCGTAGCTTTTCTTTTCAGGAAGCTTTAGGGACTCATAGGCGCTCATAGCTATTTATTCAATAAACATATAAAAATACATTCAGACAGTGCTTGTTTTTTGGGCTTGCAAGTAACACTAGTTTTAAATAATGGCTATTTCTGCCGAATACTTTAGTCCATTAATCAATTAATTAATTTGTCTATTAAATGTTAGATAATAGTTAGATACTGAAAACTACTGATTTTAATTTCTCTGTGAGGAGGTGAAGTTTTCAAGTCTTGTTATGTTCAACCAACAGTTCAAACCCCAATGATGTTTAGATAATTCAGATCACAATGATTCGAGACAAACTAAAGCAGGAAATCTTCACATTTGAGTGGCAGATGAATTTTCATTAATGAAGTTTATTTCTTCAAAGGTTTGTACAATACGGTGGCCAGGATATCAAGCTGTGTACTTGGAAGCTGATGCGTTTAGAAAACAGCGTTTAACCTCTCAAAGATATTACCGAAACACTTTCTCACTGTATTTTTAAATCGTCTCCATCTACAAAAACCACTCCCAGCTGCACCAGGGCCAACATTTCACAGACAGCGCTGTTATCTGTCAGACCCAATACCGTCCTTGTGATGACAGAAGGACAATGTTGGTCTGCAGTATTACATTCAGACAGACCAGAGCAGAAGATACTCCCGGTGAGAATAAACTCAATCAGTGTTTCATTTATTTTCCCACTTCATTTCCTCACTGACCCTCGTGCACACACACACACAACCGCCAGTTGTTTAGATGGAGATCTGACAAGTTCAAACACACAGCTCTCTGGGATTTTGGGAGTGTGGAATTAGGTATATTTTCATGAGTGTAGGGAAATGGTATATTTTACCAACACTGTCAAACACAGGCTTATAGTAGCTTGAACACATGTAACAATTTAGCTTGTGGTTTCTCTTTGTCACTGTCTATATTCCCAGCAGGAGTGAAAACTCTCAGCTGTGGCAGTTAGTTCTTCAGTTTTTATAGTCTTTGTCTAACTAGCTTTTGTCTTCAGACTGAGCAGCCTTTGAGAACTTGGCCATCATGCATGGATATATAGATGTAGTTGTGACAGAAAAGGGGGTAATATCATGACACTGGGACCTACACGTCCCATAATGCATCTCGATAGCATCACAATGACATCATAAGGATTATTTATTCAGGCTTAACCAACTTCCCCCCAGAGCCACCGAAGACGTTTATTGCAAGCTAAGTTGCGCTCCCTATAATGTGTCAACTAATCCTGATGTGTTCAGTCAGCTTCTGCCCTTTTGAGATGTTTCAAATGGTTCCCTCGTCTGGCAGCTGGAGCTGAGCTTTAAAGTTTCCCAGTGCAGCTTTAAAAGTCTGTGTAGCCTCGAGGTGAAGTGGGCTCATTGGACTGTAATTCGCTGTCAACAAAAACCCTGAGACGTGCCCGTGAGTTTGGCTCGACATGTTTACTTCTCGGATATTTAGCTGCCGCTCTCCCACCAGAACATCTTGTTATGAGCAATTTAAGGTTCACTCACTGCCTTGCCATTGGGCACTTCTGACAACGCACACGCAGCTGCTGAAAGGCTGTTGACAGGCCCAGTGACTTCTGCAGGACTCGCACATATTTGCTTCAGATGGGCTGCTTGTTGGTTAATGACAGAACCGCTGAGGTTACAACAGAGTGGATCCACGTGTGACAATAAAATGGAAAAATATTTTGAGGAATCCCATATTCTTCTATTATGGGACAGAGCATAAATGGGAACAAAAGGAGGCACATAAAAGGGGGCTGTGAAGGGAAGGTTTGGGCTTCAGGCGACTAGGACGAAGGAATTAAATACAGCTGAAGAAAGTTCTGCTTCATCAGGCAGGATTTGTGTTTTTAATGTGAGGTTTTAGACACGGTGAATCACTCCATGTCTGCGAATGAAGATAGTTTGAAACGCTCACAAAAAAGACCTTGAGTCGGTGTAAGATCTCTGCGGTCGTCTTGTCAGATGGATACTGTTAATTTCATCACTCTGACTGGCAACAATGGTATTTTCCCAGACTATCTTTAGATTGTTAGTGTCTTTAGCTCAAGGTTGCCTCACTGGCAGGAAGTGTATCTAGCTCATCTTAAAAACACTCCTCGCCTGGGTGTGTTTCTTTTTCTTTCTGTCAGCTAAAATCTTCTAACAATTCATTTTGCAAAACAAGCTTTTTATCAGAGCTTTACTCAGAAATAGGACACGTTATGACATAAAACCTCAAAGACAACATCTCAACCTTAGACATTTCTGAAGAGTGTGGTTATTTTTTATCTCGTGTTTTATTCTGATCAAACACACATTTATGTGTGAATGATTCAGTCAGATAATTTGTTTGTTTGCAATATTTCCAGATGACTCCAAAGAGACATACTGGTGTCTCATTGGGCCCTTTATGAGGACACTGTCCATTTTATGGGAGCAGCTTGTTTTATTTATTTATTTTTTCAGGATAAGGCTCTTGATTTTCAGTATTTCTGTTATTGCCAACATAAAAAGACCAACACCAGCAACAGTGATCCATCTCTAAATCCTTTCTGACGTCCCTGTCTGTGGCTCTCAGCCCCAAGCTCACCGGTTCCTATTGAAGGTGTAAATCTAAGAGCGCATTCAGTCAGTGGTCATTTTATTTGTTTTGTTTGGTGCGGTTTGCTTTAACACTGCCCTTTTTGAAAATGAACCAGAATTTGTAATCAAAACCACACGTGTGCTAAGATCATCCATTCATTGGACAGAAATTCTGGAGCTGGTAAAAGCAGGAAGCTTTCGAATCACACACACCGAACTCCACTAAATAAGCCCCTGCGGGGAGAACATGCTCTGTGCGCCTACGTGGCATGCTGACAGCGAAGAAGACGGATCAGATATAAAGTTTGAATTCATACAGAGGCATACAACCAGATAAACATATTTTTACATCAGAAATGATTACTGATAACAATACATGTTTCTCAAACAGTAGTTATTTGTGTATTTGAGAGGGACTATTGTCAGCTGTGGATAGTGAGGAAGTACTGAGTATTTAAAGCAGCAGGACGGTGTTGTTGTATTGACTTATAAATAAAGTCAATAATAAACTACAGTGGCTGTGTTCAGGGTACTAAAGGAACTTCTTACCTTTTTAAATTCTTCTTTTTAAAGCTTTTAACTTTCAGCACAACAGACAAAAGTCACATTTATTAAAATGTCGTGTAACAGTAGCACAAGTACGAACTGTCAATTAGATGTCATTTACAACTTTAGATAGCAAAATGCATCTGAAGTCTGCTGACATTAGCCACCATAGGCCACGGGTCACACTAGGGTTTCGCATTTGTGTTGTTTATAAATCCAGCGCATCCTTTCCTTTAAATCGGCACCCCCGCTCCTTCTTAAAAGCCCAAACTCCCTCTCTTCCAGGCTGTTGCATGTTTACTTCAGGGATGGGGTTATAAACAACTTGCTAGTTGCCATTATTAGCTTCAGCCTATGACTTTTTACACTGCAGACTTTTCCTCTACTCATAACTTAACCGTTTCCATATTATTTATACTTAAAACCAGGTGTGTCAAGCCATGCTTTACCTGGTCCGTGCTTGTAAAATATCCACGGTGTCTGTGTCTTCTAACATATTACCGGAATCATTCTTTTCTTACTCACGATTGTTTTAAGTAATTACATCTCCCGACAGAACACCACGGATGAATTTCAGAGTTATGTAACCTTGTCGTCAGCTCAAGTAGTTCGCCTGTCACCTGCTCCACTCCCACACTATCGCACCAAGCACACATACCAGACCAAGTTAGGGCGTACTCACACTAGGCCCAGTTGCCTTATACTGTGCCCGAGCACGATTGTCCCCACTCCCCCGCTGGCCGACGCTCACACTGCGCTTAACGATCCAAGCCGGAGCACGTTTACATCATCACTCCAGTGTTTCCTAAATATGATTTATTTGTGGCGGCCCACAAATAAAGGGTTCATTTAAAGGCCCATTTAAAGTCGTATTTGATTGCAGAGCTGCGTGCAGCGCACATATTCGCTCAGCACCTCGTCTCACTTGCTCCATCTCTCTCTATCATGAACACCGTCAATGGCGGAAACCCACCTTAAAAAAAATATTAGCAAGCATGTAAAGAGGGTAGTTAATAAGGATAGCTATGTTAACGTTACCCTCCACCCTGCGCCACAGTTAGGCTGTCATTCTGTGGGAAACACTGCACTCTTTTGGAGAAAAAAAAGCTCTCTCTCTCTCTGCATGGCACAGTGGCGTTTATGTCCGAGTTCTGTGCTTGGGCACTGAGCGATCACACTGGTCAAACGAACTGGACTTTAGGGGTTAAAATCGCTGGGCATCATCAATACCAGTTGTCCGCCCCTGTTTCATGCGATATATTTATATGCATGAGCTTGAACATGAAACGGGAAACTAGATTTGACTTAATTTCACTTCACCATGTTTTTGCTCTTGTCCCTAACTGAATGTCAACATCGACTGTAATCGTCTTTATTGTGACGAGGGCCTTTGTGTTTTCTCTGTTGACTCTTGTGTTTTCATGTTGCTCTGATCTCCTGCTGCGAGCCACTTTCCATCTGGGACTGTTATAAAACCTTAGCCAAGGCAGGAGGCCAGACATCCACTCCACCTGTGTGTGTCTCTGCTTTTTGTCACTTCTATGGCTTTCAGTGACGAAGCAAACAAAGTATGATATGAAGTAATCTGCTTTTTCATGACTTTTTGTGCTCTTTTCTCTCTGCCATTAGGAGGCTGCTGGGAATCATCACTAAAAAAGACATACTGAAACACATGGCGCAGATGGCCAACAGAGACCCTGACTCCATCCTCTTCAACTGAACTCCTCTGTCCTTCCCCCTTCACCATCCTTCCATCTCTCCTCTGTGTACCAGGGGACAAGAAGACACCAGCTTGCGCACTCGAACTAAATGCACCTTTACATCTACCTAACTTTAAAAAGGCTGTTCAGAGAAAGCCGAGCAAGTCGAGCTCCATTTGCACGGGCGACTAGAGAACAATGATTTTTTTGTTTGTTTGTTTGTAACATGGGGGCGTTTTTGGCTTTCCGAAAGAGAGTTCACCACTGGAGAAAAAAAACAAAACAATGACTCATCCTTACTGACACTGCTGGCCCCAATTTCATGTTTGACACCAGAAGGATGAGAAATAAGTCAGTGGAATATTTCACATCTGCTCCTTTTGGCTTTTTCCTTTCTCCTTTTCTTTCTCTCTTTTCAAAAAAAAACTCCAAAAGGAGTCAAAAAATCCTCCTCCTCCATTAGCCACCATGCTTCTCAGCTGCACCTAAGAGAAAAAACATTTAAAAGGAGGTGGGAACAAGATAATCTCTGTTACAGATACTGACACGAAGAGAAATAACATCAGGAAAGACAAAGAGAGGTTTGGGGAGTTCCGTGCCTGCCCCCCGGCCGTCACAGCGAGCCCAGACAGGGCACTCTGAGCTGGGCTGATGGATGTTCGGTCACCTCCTCCTCTCCCCTCTTTCCCTCTGTAAGGTTTCCTGCAGCCCAAGGGAGAAGCATACAGGAGTGTGAGAAGCGGATCTAATACACTTACACTCCATAAAGACTCTTTAGATTTGTAATACGGCTCAAGCCTGGAAATTATGCAGTGTTGTTTTGCCGATTGGCAACATGAATAGTTATATTCTCATTTAAAAAAAATAAATAAATAAATAAAAATCACACACATGTAATGATAATGCTGCAAAACCATGTCATGCCTTAGGGAAGGTGTTCAGGTTTTTCTGGGCTGCTGTGGAAGGGCTAAAAAAAATACAAAAAGAGAGAATCATGACGTATAAATTAATTTATGTAAATGTAAAATTGTTTGTTCCACTAAATTATTTCATTGACTTAAATGGGTGTTTATGTGTCTGTTATTTCTTTGTTTTGGACATTTTGCGAAGCTCTGATTGTACAAATAATAGGCGACAAATCACTTATTGAATCTTTTAACAACCTCTGGTTTTATTAATCAGCATTAGATAAATAGAAAATAAGTAATCTGATTGGGGGGAAAATGCAAGTTACATTTCTTTCTTTCTTTTTATACGCTTGCTAAAATCTCGGCCTTATTGTGTCCAATGAAGGATTTAAGCAGATTTAAATTCAGTAAGCGGATTTGATGCTGGATTCAGATTTAATTAAAAAAAACAAAATAAAAACAATCAAACCTTTAACTACAGATCTTTGGTGAAACGTAATTGTGCCAGTTTTGTTTCGTTCGGCCCCTGTTCACATACAATATATTGAGAAAATGTGAGACTACGGACAGAAGGAGACTAAACTCAATTAGTCAGTTTCAGCTATAGAAGCCTTGAGTTGGTTGGAATTTGTTCTTTTGTTGAACGACACTGAGGCAGCCCTGCACACTCTGCCATCCAGTTCCCTGCTGATATCCTTTTCATGAGCAGAAAAATATTCTAAACTATTTTTAACACTTTAAAGGTTGTGCAGGTCAACGTGTCTGGGCCTCATGCTCTGCCAGGGAGGCAGCCCGGAAGTTCAGCCTCGGTACCTCGTCTTTGTATGCTTTATTCTTCCACTGAATTTATTTTCTTTCTTTTTTTCTTTTTTTTAAACTCTCGTCACACCTGGGAGCTGCTAAGCACTGCCAGTAAAAACATTCCAGGGATGTTGAAATTTGAGGACTTAACATATTAATTATAGAGACACTTTTGCTGACGTTTTGGACAAGCATGGTCAGTTTGGGCCAAAAAAAAAGGTCATGTGTCCTGGGAACAAGCAGTTTTCAAAAATACCCTAAGTTTATTCAAATGGTTCGGGTTTTATGGCCCACAACTTTTCTCCCATTGCTCTCATCAACATTGTTTTTAGATGTAGTAGGCGCAAAAACTCTCTAAAAACCTATTGTACCCTACCTGCACAGTGACAAATGACAAAGTTAGTTACTGGCTGGTGACCATAGTGGACCGTTTGGAAGCTAAAGAACTAAAAGGAGACTGAATACTGGACTTACCTTCAGCATGTGGACACAAACATGTCAAGTGTTTGCTAACACGTTCGTTTTATTAACGATAGTTTATCAGTGTTGTGCTTCCAGCTTGTTTCTGCTGCCCCAGAGTGGTCAAAATTCACATATTGCAGAGTTAAGATACTTTAAAGGTGCAAAGTGTATCAATTAAGACTACTCTCTACTTGTCGAATTCATACTCCAAAAAAAATAGGGGGCAGCATATCACACATCAGGTTATAACTGTTGTTATAACGGCCCGATGACAGTGAATGCAGTACCGAGGTCAGATACAGCAGCTCCGACCAGGACTCTTGACTCCAAAGATGACAAAGACTCATTACGGTACACTTACGGTGGAAAGACTAACGGTGGAAGACGCTTAGGTGAGTTTTTATTTTGTTTCTGTCGAGTTTGAAGGAGGTGTGTTTTAAGACGAGTTAACAAGGCTATTAGTTTGTTGAAAGAGAGAAACTTGAATTCAGAAGGTTGTATTTCTCTGTTCAATAAGGGAAATAGGTGTAAGAATATTTCCTTTCTTGACATTTTGTGAGTTTGTTTATTTATTAGACTAAAAAAGCTAGGTAAGCTTGTGTAACATAGCAAACATCAGCTGAAACTATGGGGGGGGAGAAGCCTGAGCTATACACAGAAAGTTTAAATATCTGGCCCCTAAAGTCATCTTTTGTGATTGGCTAGTTCTTGACACAGCTGGGCAGAGTATATATCTTTTGGCTTTTTCCCCTCTCTTTTATTGTGTTATATCTTTTTTATGCATGTACAGTGAACAATATTATAAATGCAACACTGGTGAACAGTATTTGAGAGAAATAGGCCTTTTGTGTACACAGAGAAAGTCTTTGATCTTTGAGTTCAGCTCATGATGAATGGGGGCAAAAACAAAAGTGTTGCGTTTATAATTTTATTCAGTGTAATAGGTTTGCAAAGTGAAAAAGCCCAAAGTCCACCTCAGAGGGAGTTACCATCTCCTACAGCTCGTTTGTAGTCCAGCCTTTACTTCCTTGCGTCACTTTGTAACACTCATTATGTAAATGCTCCATATTTGTATAGCGCCTTTCTAGTCTTTTCGACCACTCAAAGTGCTTTTACACTACATTTGCATTTACCATTTACCATTTACTCACATTCATACACTGGTGGAACAACCACCAGGGGTTCAGTATCTTGCCCAAGGACACTTCGACATGCAGCCTGGAGGAGCTGGGGATTGAACCACCGACCTTTGCCCGATTTATGGGCAACCTGCTCTACCTCCTTAACCACAGCCGGCCCATAATGCTCGCTTAGCAGATTGTCGGGCACGTCCTCAAAAACACTGGTGGAGAAACACACTGAGCTGCAGCACACAGCGGCAAGACATCTGCCCTCCCTACCAAACGTTAATTACCCTCCAGACGCTCAACTGACATAAAGTTGTTACCGTGATGTAGAGACAGTGCACAGTTAAAACGTTGCGTATGAAATATCAGTATTACATTAATAACTTACCATTCTCTGAAACCCTTGCTCCAGTAGCTGGTTCGGGTTGTTCTGCCTGTTTCGGGATCATGTACAGCTGAACCGAAGCCGTGGTTACCGGCATGTCAGGACCTCCCCTACTCTGCTTCTGATTGGCCGGTAGTCCTTACATAGGTACTGCGCATGTGCAACTCCTAACAAAGATCAAATAGAAGTGAGATGCTTCACTCTGTAGCGAAAACGGAGCGTTCAACACACAGGGTTTAAAAATGGTGTTTTTTGAAAATGAAACAATGTAAACCTGTTCTGGTACAACCCCTAAATTAAATTAAATGAACCTATAAATGAGCATAATATGACCACTTTAACTGATGTTAACCTACAAGGGACCGAACCAGCTTTTCATCATGTTTTTAGCACTTCAGAGGGGATTTAAGCTCTGAAACACGCCAATGATACAATTTCACTTTTCTCAGTTGTGTGCTGTTTGACTCTGTTGTTGTGCTGCACTGTGTGCCAGCATTTTGTTATGTCTTTATTAATACATCTGTTTTCAGTTGACATGAGTTGCGAGACAAAACCCACTGTATGAATTAGTCCCAGCCTTTATGGTGATTTATTATGTGAAGTTACTGCCAGAGAAATAACCCTTTCACAGTCGTGTTGACTCATTTCAAATCACTGGCTTGATGTGCAGAGTAAATAATAGCCATATACAGGTACTCAGATTTAAAACTTATTTATATAATTACCATAATCATTGTAATTTGATTTAATAACTGATTTAGTATGTATGATGGAGGTAGAGTATGATGTATGACTTCAACTGGCAGTAGGAAAACTATTTTCTTTTTCTTGGAAAATGTTTACAGATGAAGACGTTTAAATTGAATTTTCTTTTGATAGTTTACTCACCTGCTTCATTTTGTCTGTTAAGAAATCTAAAAGTTTTCGGGCATCTAAAAAGTACTCAAGCTTCTGAGACGCTAAATTCACTTTTTCCATGCAGTCCGGGTCACCAGCAAACATTTTGATTTTAAGGGGTCACAAGCCAAAAAGATTGGATTACTGAAACAAAGGTTAGGGAGGGTTCATAAGTCAGAGAGAGACAACTTGTTGTTGGAAAGTCAAAGGGCTCAGTTTAAAATTAGGGATCTCTTGATCACATATTTTATGTGTATATGAGTATCTGAGTCTGATATGATATTTACGATTTAATTCATTACCATGAAATTTGATACAGGTATGTGTGGTGTGTGTGTGTGTGTGTGTGTGTGTGTGCGTGCTTGTTTTACTATATTCATGGGGTCCAAAAACAGAGATTTACAATACTTGTAGGGACTAAAATGCTGGACTCCAGAAGTCTAAAGGGCTGTTTGAGGGTTAAGACTTGGTTTTAGGGTTCAGGTTAAAAAAAGGTTAAGGGTTAAGGTTAGGCATGTAGTTGTGATGGTTAAGGTTAGGATGAGGGGCTAGGGTGAGCATTGTGTCAATGAGATGTCCCCATGGGGATAGAGGAACAAACGTGTGTGTGTGTGTTTACGTTACAGACCCTCTGGGTTAAAGGTGTCATTCTTGACTCACCGTCTCCAACAGTGAGTCAGAGCTAATTTCTGGCCACATAATCTCTGTGAGAAGGAGTTTAGAGCAGCGAAGGCGGAGAGGAAGTATGCATTTGTGTGTCTGTGTTTCAGTTAATTTACTTTTCCGTGCATGTGTGGCTGGACTGTAATAGGGAATGTGAGTGCACTGTAGCCGACGAGTATTGACTCAGTGCTTTTCTTGAGCTCAGTTCCTGTTGCTTCGACTTCACATGAGGCTTGAGTTACTGACCTGCTGGTGGCTTCTGCATTCTTACACCTCTAACGCACATGTACACAGGTTGTACTTCCTGGTACTGTGCTTGTCTTTAGTTCCTCATTTTTATATATATGTTTGATCTTCTGTTTCTTTGTGGCGTTTATTACTCTATATTCCTTGCTCATTACTCTCTTAAGGAATGCTGCATTACCTCATTAGCTTCTCTCTCATTTCAGTCATCTCTTTCCCAGGCCTGCCGTTGTCTCGGTGCACATTACAAAACAGCAAAAACATTTCAGTATGGTAATCGGCCAATTCAAGGTGTCATCCAACACCCCAAAGTGTCATTCTCCTCTCTTGCCTTACCTTTCTGTGTTCATGTGTGTTCTTGTGTGAGCAGAGAGCAAGAAAGCAAAGAGGTGACGTGTGTGTGTGTGTGTGTGTGTGTGTGTGTGTGTGCGCGCTTTCCTCAGGGTCTTTGAGGGTGTTTTTGTGTTTCAAGAAACGCAATCCTATCTGCTTCACAGTGCTGCGTCTCTGCCCTCTGGGCCTCACCTGAGGTAATACGGTGGAAGTTCCCACAGCTTCAGTCGCAGCTCACCGTTGCTGCTCATGTAACAGAATAATCACGCTTACCTTTCATTCCCGAACATGAGCCAACATAAAGCTGATGACATGCTAGAAATGTCTTTCGGTTTTTCTTAGCGTACTCTGCGTTACTCTGATGAGGTAGATCATTAATTCACTCGTAACATAGTACACTACTGTATTTTTTGTGATTTCTTTCTACTCCCAAACACAACAATACATTCAAAGCTAACCTATAAGCTATGAACAGCCTATGTTTGGCTTTGTTAGCAAAGCTGTGGCAAAAAGTCTGATATGTGTGGAAAAGCACCACCTTTGATCCATATATAACCATCATATAAATGCCATCATGATGAATCATACAATGTGAAAATGTTATCCTTATTTTAAAGAGGACAGTAGGGAGACCAATCAGACTGCTGTATTACCCTAGCCTTGTGAGTTTAACATGCAACAAGAGGATGCGATAAAGATAACTCAAACCTGCAATAAGAGATTGTTTTGGTCACTTGGGGGCAGTGAGCCAGCAGACAAGGAGCAGCATTCACTTGGAGCAATATGTTTCTGGCCACATAATAAATCTAAGTCCCATATTTTAGTCCTGTTCACCGGCTAGTTGCTAACTTTGGTGCTGGAGAGTTATTGTACAGAGAGCGGTGAGTGTGAACCAAAACAGCAAAGTTGTGAGCAGTATAACAAAGACACTCTCTAGAGCTGAGGGGAGCTGCAGAGTCAGCTGGTAATTCTCTTCCGGGTTTGTCACTGCAAAAACCCCTTTCACATACATGTCATCATCATTTTAAGATCTGCTGACAAGTAATGGCACTTAAAGACTCAAAAGACTGGACCTACTACATTTTAAACAAGGGAGTTCAGAGAGCTGAACCTGGCCTGTAGGCGAAGTTTGAAGGAGCTACCGGCTGCTGCTTCTACAAGCGCTGCCGGTTTCCATAGCAAATAACTTAACTTGGGAATGTCAAGAAAAGTTGACAAACTAGTTTTTCTGAGTATCTGAAACGTAATTAAAAAAACCCATTAAGGATTGCAAAACAAAACAGGGTGCAACCCAAAATTAGTCACACAGTTGGCCTATGTAGCTCCAGCACAACGGATAAGCTTAATCCCAATTGGTTCTGGCAACTAATGAAAACCATAAAATTGGCCTGTGCTGGTAGTTAATCAAATGAAACAACCTGAAAAGGTAAAGTCATTCCTTGACTGAACTGTAAATGCAGCCTTGATGGGGTGACATGAGAAGGCACTGCTTGCAAGACCATGTGGTTGAGAACCACTGATCAAACTCAGAATTTAAAGAGGTGTGTGATAAAATCCAGAGAAAGTGGGAAATGGAAGGAAAACGTCTAAAGGACCAACACTACTCTGGAAGTAATCTAAAATAATATACCAGTGTCACATGAATTTAGTCTCAGGTGGGTTTGGTTTAAGCACAGAAACATCACCTACTGGGCTCCTTAGTGTTGACGGCTGTGACTATTACTGACCTCCACTACACACCAAAAAATTACATCTATGGTTGCGAATCACATTGGTCTTCATCCATCATGTTGTTCCACTGCTGAACAGTGAGTTGTAATTGTCCTCCATGGACACTCGAAACTAGCTTGAGGTCATGGACTGCGACAGAGCCAATTTATGTCCCCGTGCTGCAATATAATCCTAACACTGCACATTTTGTAACCCCATGGAAGACATGCCAGGACATTAAACACACACAACCGGTTAAGTGTGTTGTGGAGGTCAGTGATAGTCGTCACAGCTCTCGACACTAAGGAACCCAATATGTGTTGGCCTTTTGTATATTAGTGGCCAGTCATGTTGTCCAACACCAGTCGGCTATAACGGACATTTATTTATGTTTGTTTTAGTATTTTTAGTATTGCTAAATTAGGGTGACCATTTTATACTTTTTTTGGGTGGATATGTCCTCTTTTGGGACCTATAAAATGCATCCTGACAGGATTTCTAAATCGCCCAAAATGTCTGGGATTCACCTTTTGCATTCTACGGTCAGCATCATTGTGAGGGTTTTCTCTTGAGATCCCGCCTTCTCGCACGCCACGATTGGTCATTCATGTAGTGATGCACATCCTTCACGCAAACATTAGTCAAACTGCGTTTCAATAATTTCCCTCAGCACCACAGTAGCAGCCAAGAGACAGAGCAGCAGCTTGCATGTCAACAGTGGCACATGGCGCCTGAACAGCATTAAACAGTGGTTGAAGTGGGCCAGAACTCACCGGTACGCAGCACTGGCACTTCTAAATTTTACTCTTTGACTTACCAGGACTTTTCTTATGTACCGGCACTTCTTTGCCCTCTCCACTGGCGGAGACAGTCTAGGGAGAAGATCAGGTATTTTTTTTATCCAAGTGTGTGCATAAAGTTGCTCATCAATGTCACTTCTTGTGATCCGACCAATTATAGGCTGGATGAGGCGGGACATTAATAAAAGGCTGGCGCACTATGGCAAACTTTTGAAATGTTATTCTGCATGAATGGTTATGATTATTGACAAATTAGCACTTAACATTAACAAATTACAGACAATTTTTCTGCTCTAGAATTTCATGAATGCATGTGAAGCAGAATTCATGACCTGCAAAGCTGGTACGTATGTGTCAATGTCAGGGCCCTATTAAAGTTCAATAAACCCCATACAAATTGCTACTGTTCCACCAATTGCTTATATCCCCCCAGCCCCAACCTTCCACCCACTGCAGATGTCCGTCAGCCTCCTGCCCCCGCTGTCCACTTTTTTGAAAAACAAAATATTGTCACACTAGATAAATACATCCATCATCAACCGTTACATTGGCTGTACATGTAATAGCAGTTAATGTATACAAAGGATTATTTATGGTAAAAGTATAGAGCTAGTTGTATAATGAAACTTTCAACCATAGTTTTACAGTGTCATGATTATTTTAGTGATAGTAATGGTAGCATTATGGTGTTGACTCTGTCACAATGCCATTTCTTTATGGTCCTTTTTTGTCACCAAGTGCAAGTTAATTTTCTGTATTTACCCACTGCAAAAACATCTTAGTCCTCAGACTTCCTTAAAATCACATTTATCATACTTCCATCAAAACTTCTCAGCATCTTGAATGTTTCCCAGAATTGACAGTAACCATCAGCACAGTTAGTATAATGCATTTTAATCTACCACTACTCAGATTACAGCTGTATCGCTTGTTTGCATCTTAGTCCAAACACTGTTTAAATGTTTTGAAAGTACCCTGGTATACAGTTACAAAAACAACCAGTGGAGTTTATTTGTAGCAGACTCGGTCACGCCTGTCACTCAGTGAATGAACAGTGCCACTGTGACTGATCCACTCTGTGGCACCACACTGCCCTCAACCTGCTTTCCACAGCCATAAAGGTTTTTAAACACAACTCCTACATTCATACTAAAATAACTGTCTTAACAAGAATTTCAATCATACTTGATTTGTTTCAGGATGGCTGAAAGTCTATACACTGGAACAGTTTTCTGTGTGTTTCATATTTTTTGGCTAGATCCTGTCAAACTTTATGTAATGTCGGGTAGATTGCTATCGCAGTAATCTCCAAGTCAAGTTTATTTTTATACCCAACGCTGTGCTATAGAAACCTTTGGTGCTCTCTACATATTGATCCCATTCCCGGTCTGGATGTTATTTAGCCTTTCAAAAACACTCTGCAGAGTTGTTATGTGTTTTAGTAACCTAAAGGCCAGTTGATATTTGGCGGAGCATTATTATACTTGTCATTGATTTATAGAGCCCATATTGCGTCCTGTGCAGTTATAAATGTCGATTTCAAGTCTCCACCTGAACACAACTTTTCCCACATTGACATTATATTCATCCATCTCAATAGATGTTTGATTTTCATTGTTTCTCTCTTTAACCTTTCTAGAGAGTTGTGTTGCTGTTTGTCTGTAAATGGCTGCTGCATTATAAAGTATTTTAGGCATTTGCTAATATAATATTAGAGAGCACTTTTTCTCCTTGTGTTGCATGTTGCAGCAGCAGCGTTGTTCCCACCTTTCCACTGCACAAACCACATAATCTGCAGCACAACAATCTGTAAACATACCGTTGACATTATTGCATTATAAAGTTGGTATGGTCAATGTGTTAGCAACTGTTACACATCCAGCTGACACAGAGCAGCATTAGCATTGATTTGAAGTCGTGTTTTGGCAACCAGGCAAATGTAAGTCAAATATTCACTCTCAAGTTTAGTTTTGATCTCAACTTCTGCTGTCAGCTATTTAAAAAAGCTGGTTGCTAACTTTGTCTGTCTTAGTGCTAGTCTGGAAGAATCCATTTAGTTTGTTGAGCTTTTTTTTACTGCTGAAAAACAGCTGCCTGCTGCATCAAGATGTTCAATTGTATAGAGCAGAAATGGTGAATCAAAAGTAAAGTTTTGTCTACTACACAATAATTTAATAGTTTTTCCATACAACAATATTAATTCAGCTTTAAGATTTCATAAACACAGAGATGAAGCCACCCAGCTTCTGGTACAGGCCATGGTTATCTCTAGCCTCGACTATTGCAATGCCCTCCTATCAGGTCTTCCAGCTTCTGCTGTGAAACCCTTACAAATGGTTCAGAACGCAGCAGCACGTCTGGTTTCTGATCAGCCCAAAAGGACTCGTCACTCCATTACTCAGTGACCTCCACTGGCTCCCTGTGGCCTGTGGCCCCCGAATCAAATTCAAGTCACTAATGCTGCTACTGGTGACTACTGGGTCTGCACCTATCTACCTAAACTCCATAATACAAGTTTAAGTTCCTTCTCGGCCACTGTGCTCCTCCAGCAAACGCCGCCTGGCTCTGCCATCCCTTCACACAAAGCAACCCAGTCCATTGTGTAACACCATGATGGTGCCATGATGCCATCAGAGCAGGGGCGTCCCTCTCTAACTTCGAGAAGCTCTTGGAAACTCTTTCTTGCCTCTAACTCCTAACCTCTAACATGCACTTCCGGTGCTGTTCTTCTCGGTCTCCTCACAATTCTCTTGTATTGATTGCACTAAATAGTTAACATTTACTGCTCCAGGTATTTACACCATTGTACGCACTATTAGCTCTTACTAGTATTTATTGCTGCTCTTACTGCTATCAATTGTCACTTGTAGATCTCTTAACTGATGCTTTATTGATGTTTGCTTGTATGTTGTTCCTCAAATGGAAGTTGTTTTTAGATAAAAGCATCTGCCAAATGAGTAAATGTAAATAGAATGAAGATCCCTGAAATAAATTTTTTGATGTGTACTGATTACAGTCGAAAAAATAAACTTGCCGGTTCTCTCTGGTGGAAATACTGTTATGGCTAGACTACAGTGGGAACCCAAGTGCAGAGCACAGAGCCAGGAATTCAGAGTATATGATTTATTTTACAGGTACTAAGAATGTGTAACGAGTTCCTGGTCAAGGGGGTTTCTGAGGGAGAGCAGGGCCAGTCCAGTATGCCAGGGACAATGTCCAACAGGGCATCCAATTATTCAGAGATCTGAGTACAGAGTCTAATTGTGGCAGTAGCGGAGTGGAGGCGGGAGTCAAGTCCAGGCAGGGAAACCGTGAGAACAGGAGTCAGTAATTAGCAAGGTTAGTAAGTGAACAGACAGGACAGCAGGCTAGCTAGACCGTGACTGACGGGTGAGCGTAGTCTACAATCTGGCGATGAGTTGAAGCAGGAACCAGGTACATTAAGCAGAGCTTGATTAAGGCTTATGATAGGCAGCTGGTTTCCTGACTCCCTCACACCTTAATTAACTCCTGCAATTAAGTGCGCACACACACACACACACACACACACACACACACACACACACACACACACACACACACACACACAGGGATAGGAGGCGGAAGGGAGAGAGACAATTTCCCAATAGCAGGGAGGGCCTGACATAAGCTATGTAATGGTAGGTCAAAATATCATTTAACATGAATATTGGGCTTAAACACAGTGATGCTCCACCAACTTTTGGGCACAATTTAGTTAATATTAAAAAAAACATTGATGTTGTTTTCTAAAAAAATATTAGTTTGATTTAAAAGTGTAGCTCTTCTTCTAAAATCACATACTTTATCCTTCTCTGCTTCTTGCTCATACTTTTTGTCCTTTGGGTAACCTGTAAAAGATACAAGGCATGATGTCACCCTGATAACATTAATCAACTCCTACATACTCAATTTATACTGGTGTTTTCCTTCAACTAGAGGGCATCTTGTTAACAGACAGACATTTTGTAAGGGGATTTTGTTTCTGTTCCCAATCAGTGACCAATAGGATCCATTCAGTGAAACTGTTTGTGTCTCAACAGTTTGTTCACATCTTTCATTTGGTAAGGTTGGTTGCCTCCAGTAACATTTCATTTTTCTAGGAACAAATCTCTTCATCTGTGTGTGAAAAAGCTATGACTCTGATCTACACGGCTTTTCATTTTCTCATTCTCCATGGGTTGTTTCCTTAAGCTTCCTGCGACAAACCCTTTGTGTGCCCAGCAGGGCTGCTCTAAAGACCTTATCAAAGGCTTAATAACGTTTGTTGCTTCACTGCAGGAATAACTGCATTGTTTAGGTGCCCAGCAAGGTATTCTAATAGCACCACTCCCACTGATTCTGAAATTCCCATTTCCAATGGCCGGTAGTCGGGGTAGCAGGGTTAAAACGGTAGTATTGTTCTCCTTAAAAAGTGTGTGTGTGTGTCAGGTTGAGCGCTGGCCCCACTTAGTCTCTTCAGGATGTTTTGGGTTTTGTGTGTGTGTGTGTGTGTGTGTGTGTGTGCGCGCGCGCTGTGCAGCTTTATAAAGCTAATTTCCTGGCTGGCTTGTAGGAAAACCGAGAGCGCATGTTAGGTAATAATACAGGAGACGTGGCGAGAACGGCAGCACTGTTGATATGAGGGGTGGGTGGCAGCGCTGTGATGGATGTGTTCTGCTGGTGTATATGTATGTGTGTGAGAAAAGGGAGACGGAGGGAAAGCGGGTGCAGTATGAAGAGAATGCTGATATGGAGATAACTGCTGTATGTAGGTGACTGGGTGGTGTGTGTGTGTCAGGAAGGGTGGTTCTGTATTGGTGGGGGCAGGTTAAAAAAACCAATAGATCTTTTGTTAACACTTATGAAAACACAGTGGGTCAGAGAAAAGTAGATAAAGTGTTAAGTATGACCAGTGGCCCCCATTAATCAGTCAGTACTAGACTCTTTTGTTACACTCTAGCAGTGGGTTTAAATAAAGTTATAAGTAGTGTTTCTGGATGTGATCGTTGTGTAACTTGCATATAAAAATCAATGTTGTAATTATGTCAAAATGCTATATGTAGCACCTGTAAAAGTTGAATCATTTTTCTGTGAGATGTGTTGAAACCTGTGCACATGTTTGTGTGGATCCCTTCATAGTTGTTGCACACCTAACAGTGAAGACAACACAGAGCAGGTTAAATAAAGGCTATTTCGAGGGCTCGGTCACACCGGCATACATAGCCGCTTTAAAACTGTGTTTCAAACTGTGCCATCTCGCTGTGCTGTATGAAAGGTACGGAGCCGGACAGGGGCTTCAGTTTTTATCCGCCTCTGAGATGGAACGATGTCTGTGTGAATTTAACCACTTCACAGAAAACCTGTACAAAGTAACACTAACAATACTAAAGCAATTATTGTTAAGCACCAATATGAAGTTTACTCCATTAAGTGCACTAACTGACATTAACAAGCTAAGTGTGAAATGCCTGCTAAGAAAAATATGATTTTGATGTTATTAGTCATGACATGCTAAAATTTAGCCTACTATCTTAAGATAAGATAACTACCATCAATAGTATCAAACTCATGCCCTATATCTTTATAACTATAACCAAAATACTGAGAGCCAAGCTAGCGTTAGCTTAAAAATATTAGCAAAACTGCTTTTAGTTAGCCAACAGTTAGCTAACTGCTACCGATGTGGTCCGCCTCTGAGCCGGGAATGTTGGTAGTAACAGAGATGGAACGATATCTGTGTGAAAAGCCACAGCTGGCATGCCTGGGACGGTAGTCATGTCCTTACAGTGGAATTTACTCGCAGGGGTTCAATATATTTGCACTGAGATTTTTTGTTGAGTTCAACTTTGGTCGGACTTTTCCACATTGACTCTTTGCAAACAGTCCTAACAGTGGCAACCTTTGAGGTGAAGATAACTGGAGAGTTCAAAGTGTTTCTCATAAGAGTTTTCAAATCCAATTTTCCATAAATACCATTGAGCTCTGGTGGGGCAATACACCGATCAGCCATAACATTGTGACCACCTGCTGGAGACATGGACTCCACTGTGTTTGCACTGTGTGTTCTGACACCTGTCTATCAGAACCAGCATCGACTTTTGACCCACAGTAGCTCGTCTGTTGGATTGAACCACCTGGGCCAGTCTTCGCTCCCCATGTGCATCAATGAGCCTTGGCGACCATGACCCTGTCGCCGGTTCACCGCTTTTCCTTCCTCCCACTTTAGGTGATAGGTACTGACCACTGCAGACCATTTCTCAGACGTTCTGACACAGCCTTCACAATTTGGCCCTTGTCAAAGTCACTTAAATCCTTACACTTGCCCATTTTCCTGCTTCTAACACATCAGCGATGAGGACACAATGTTCACTTGCTGCCTAATATATCCCACCAACTGACAGGTGCCATGCTTATGAGATAATCAGTATTGGTTATTGGTGTCAGTCGTCATAATGCTATGGCTGATAGGTGGATATTGAATCCATTTGATTAATTCAAATGTTTGCTTTTTCACGTTGTGTAAAGCCTGCATCTTTAAAAAATTATGATAATGAAATGTGCACAAAAAAGCTTTCTTTCGGTCACAAGGTAACATAGATATATGGCTACATTAACTGTCTTGAATCATGATTAAAATGGAGAATAATCCCTAAGCTTCAAAATAATTAAACTAGTTAAACTTACCACAAAACTTTCTGCAGTGCTTGAAGTATTTGCATGTTTTGAAGCAGGGAAGACATTTGGGTTATAAACCTCCTCCTTGCTGCACTTGTCACTCTCCTTGAGATAGTGATGATATAATTATGTATTTAATAATAAGGTATTTTATAGTAAAGGTCCAACAGTGCTGAAAATTGAAAACACATGTTCAGTTTTGATTCACAGGTTGAAATTCCTCACTGAATTATAGATCAAATACTAACTGGTAATAATAAGTATAATTCTCCTTTTTATCAGCGTGCACTTTTTTCAAATAGTAAAAATCTCATTTATGAATACCGGGACAGATTTTGATGTTAATAACAATTAACAGTGGCCTGTGTAAAATGTCATCTCTTACATGTACACGTTTTCCTCCTCACGCTAAACACATGCTTTTCCTTGTTCCAGATTATATTTAATTAGTCTTGGAGTCTGATGTTATCACGGATTGATCTACACGCTGTCCATGCCACAGAGAGGAAACACACACACATGCTTAAATTACTCACATTCCTATCCCCTCTGCAGGGTAATGAAACTGGACATGCCTTGCATTTACCAAGACACACTTGCATACACTGTCCCTTTGTCCACCAAATCACGAGGGAATCTGCATTGCACAACATGAAAAACAAGTCAACAACAAGAGGTTACTGTATTGTTTTGTCTCCTTCATGTGGCATTCACTTTATCCTTTTCGTCTGCGAGTGGTCAAACAGCTGTTAAGTTAAGCCAGAGCTGAATGTGAATCTCAGATGTCACTGCAGTTTGCCTCTACCGTGTCAGCATTACTGTCCTTGTGTGACCCTTATGGTCCATATGGATCCACACTGGCTGAGCTGGGAGGGTATAGACGGACAATGTCATCATCAGCCTGCCAGCGTCATTTTAATGGCCTCTCCTGACTTGTTTTAAATCCATGAAGAGACTGAATACCAGTGCCTCGATGGGTCATCTAAACTGTAATTGTATAATTATGTGTGAATCCAATGAAAATAAACTATTTCCCTGCTGTTTTAAAAATTTAAGCTGTATATTTTCAAGTCTCGTTTACAAAAAAGTTAAGTAAACTTGTGTTTTAGTGTTTTTAACAAAGCGGAATTGATGTTAAAACTAAATTTAATAAATCCGGAATGGATCATTTCCACACCTTATAGACCGGAGTACAGGAGGTGTTTTTTCAATGGCTAATTCTACATCTACACACTGCCACAGTTGCAGAAATGTTGATTGGTGTTCACTGTAAATAAATACAATTCCATTAACCTCAGCCACCACTCACCTGACTTTGACATCATTCATAGATCCATGGCACTTTTCTTTAGGCATTTAAAACACAGATTGCTGTAAAGGTAACTCTGCATTTGAAGGGAAACATTTCTAAAATATAACGCCATGGCTACTGGCACATTATTGATAGAATCTTTAAACCTTAAGAACAACAGCACTGTAGTCTTACGTTCACAAGTCACATTCACAAACTGACAGAAGCAGAAAATGTAGGACCAACATTTTAAAATCTACTACGTTTGTGGAATTAGTTTGACAAAGCCTAAAAAAATTATTGACAGTGGTGCTGTAAACTATTAATACTGGTTAGCCTGATTAGGGTGTTGTAAAATAAAACTCCATTAAGCAATATTTTTAAATGAAATTATTCTTTGTGGTCCTGCTGATCCCACTGAGAATCCACAGTCTCTTGTGCAGCTCCATCCAGCTTTCATTCAGTTTCAGGTCATTGTTTTGGTTTTGAGACCTCCTATGCCTTTATTTTCTTTTAATTTATGAGGTAATTTGTAATGTAGGGCTTGGATGTTGTCCTTGGCTCCCTCTGTAGAGCGCTCCTCAGCAAATGTGGATTGTCAGTGTTGTACATTAGCATAGCTCTCCAGATCTCCCATATATTTCACAGGGCACCCAGTCCCTGAGAGGGATTAATTACTTGGCATCAGGAGGATAAAATGAGCCACAGCATGGCTGAGCAACTTAATTGTTATGGATTTAAATTCTGGATTTATTCACAACATCTGCTCTGATCTGGACACCAAAATCAAGATTGCAGCCATTGTAAGTCTTCTTTCACACCTAGAACACACTGATGTTATAATGACCACTGGAATTGTGTTCATAGTAGGGCTGCAATGATTATTTTCATTGTCAATTAATCTGTAGATTATTTTCTTAATTAATTGATCAGTTGTTTGGTCTATAAAATGTCAGAAAATTGTGAAAAATGTCAATCAGTGTTTCCCATAGCCCAAAATGATGTAAAAAGATGTGGGGAGTAAAGAAACCAGAACATACTCACAGAAAATGTTTTTTTCGGTTATCCAAATACTGGGTGATAAATTCAATAATCAACTCTAGTTCATAGCATTGGTCCAGAGAAGCACAGGTGCTGGTTTTTATCTTTCTCTATATAATCAGTTTTATATAAAGTTCAGTTTGACAGGGAGATGTGTTTGAACAGTTTTGGCCTCTTAATCTCCATTTCTGCTGCTTCCTATTGTTATTCTTTTGAGACCATTTAAACTCTGTTTAATCCAGTACACTCAGGGGTTTTGCCGCTACAGTCTTACTTGTTCAGCTACAACTAGTGGCTAAACGAAACAAATGCATACAAACTGAAAATATAAAATAAAACGACAAGTAATAAATCCATTCTTTTTTTTACTCTGATACATTTTCAAACAATACTACTGCATGTTAAAGAACTTCACATAACAACTGCCATTGGGACAGCTTAGTACTGGCATGAGCCATTTCTATGTAGCCCAAAATACCCTTAAATTACCAATATATGTAGTATGCCCAATTAAAGTTAAAACTGAGCATGGCAAAAACTCTGCACAAGACCAGTGAAAGGCAGGGGCGAGAGACAGAGAGAAAATGGTCAACAATAATCCTCAGTTTAGCTTCAGCTCGTGCACAAAAACACACATAATTTGACTATCACTCGACTATAGGTAGGACTTGACAATTCTGATTCAACTACCCTAGATATTTATTATGTCATTGTCCATCCATCGTCAACCGTACAGGGTCGTGGGGGGGCTGGAGCCAGCTGACATCGGGCGCAAGGTGGGGTACACCCTGGACAGGTCGCAGGGCCACGCATTGACGAACAACCACTCACCTAAGGACAACCAATCAACCTAGTCTTTGGATGGTGGGAGGAAGCCGGAGAGAACATGCAAACTCCACGCAGAAAGGCCGGGGAAACCGGGGTTTGAACCCACGACCTTCTGTCGCCTTTCTGTGAGGCGACAGTGCTAACCACTGCACCACCATGCACCATTATGTCTTTGTTAATGATACAATTACCCACTAAGCTTTTGACAGCTAGTTCAAATGTGATAAAGCCAAGCCTGAAATTCACAACACATTTCTTTGACATTATTTACTTCCAAAACCATTACAAAAATAAATGGGCAGAATCTTTTCCAGTGCTTGCATGCATCTAATCCAATTGTTATCTTTTTGCATTTTATTTAGTTGTTCATTGACTTCATTAAGCTTCATGTTCGATCTCCAGGTTGAGCTGCAGCAGTTGTGAGGCTTGTACGGAAAAGTTAAACAAATCATTCCGTCATTAATTTCACTCCTGCATCCATCCTACACCAGATGAAAATTGGGAAATCCTGCCAAATGCCACATGAAGTTACTGAGAGCTCAGTTTACACACTATAAGTATTATCAGGAGACCTCCGTTTTAACAAAATAATGGTAGGCAATTTGTGCAGGAATTTTCATTTGACAAATTACAGACCGATTCGTATGGTCAAAATTACTTGACAGTCTCTGCAAATTATCTCAAATTACTGGATGTCCCCAGATAATAAAATTCCTGCGTGAATGTGGCACAAGACACAGACCAAAGGTGAGCTTCAGGTCTAGATTAACCTTTTAACCAGGAAAATTGATTAAAAACACATTTGTTATATTTAATGACTTGGAGGAACAGTTGTACATATAGTAACACACATAATTTACACGTGTTTGTGTGTGATCATGGTGCCAAAATCCAAGTTGAGACATCATCTGTAGTCAATCACAGCTGCTGGATCATTTTGTTAAGTTAGGTCCCAAACAAATATATTTTGAAATGAAATGGGCTGCTCTAAATGCTGCTATTATACATATATAATATTCATAGCCTCTTAGCAGTAGAAAAAGCCCAATATTAAAAGTTTAGTTTTGCTAATGAAACCGAAAAACCATTGTTTAAATCTACTTCAGTAATGACTTAACCGTCTACTAGTCAATTTAACCTGCTCCTGACTGAAACATCAAATGCAAGTGAGATATTTTCATTTTGGGTTTATTTCATGCAACAACAACAACAAAAAATACTCGACATTGACATCCTTGTCACTTTATTTGTGACGAGGCACTTTATTTGAGCACAAAATAACACAAATGAGTATTATTTTAAAAGGCACTAGTCAAATAATCGAAGAATTTCCTCGACTGATAGCAAGGAAAGAATAAAGATTTGAATTGAACAGTGTCTACATACATAGACTGTGAGTGGTGTGTTTCAGACAAAAAAGTGTGAATTATTGAGACAGTTCGCATGTAAGCAGAAGATTGCTTGTTAAAATCCCAGAACCGAACTAAGCGGTACACACTCTGAAGTTTTATTTACACCAGTTTCCAGTCATTCAAAGCTGTGGTATAACAGTAAACAAGGTCTTGATGTGCATGTCTTGTATTGTATTTCTATGAGATCACAATTGCAGGCCCCTGAGGTGTGGTGAATTTCCCTGTCTTCACCTTGTCATAGGGTATATACATGCTTCGGCTTTGAAGCATGTATAGGCCCTATGTAATTCGTACAAACCTATTATGTTTTTCTTATTGAAAATTCTGGAGGGCTGAAAGTCTGGATTGCATTTACCCTCACATTCGATAGGTTTGCCAAATATAATTTTACTGCTACAAACATTGTTTTGTCATTGTGTCATGCTCAGACAAAAACTGGCAACAGGAACACATTGTAGTCAGTGGAACAATGTCTGTAATCTGGTCCTGGTGAGTTGATATGTTGATCGACCTCATTGCCAGCAACATGAGGTCACAGCATATTTGCTACGGTCCAAGCACGTTAATCAACAGCAACAGTTGGGGGTGGATTTCAAAACTCACTAGCCATTTTTGCTATTTAACGACCATAAGTTTTATGTGCCACAGATGTTTCTTGGAGCTGGTGTGGATGCAGAGATTATATCATTGCTTCAGTTGTACCTGGAGGAGCCATTGAACCACTTTTGTAGAATGAAAATTAGCGATGGGCTAATTAGCAGGAACTGTGATTAAATAATGAATAAAAAAAATAACGGTGAGCTCTTTTATCCGTTCATGAAGGTGATATTTGTGATGATAGATAGCACAGCTAACTTAGACAACTATATTTAAACTTTGAGGAAGGCTTTAACGACTGACATCATCTCTGCCTCATGTGTAGCCCACGCTGCATAGCTGAAACTACAATCTGCTACCAGTCATTGATTAAAGGTATCCTGTACAGTTTATTTATTTATTTTATTTATTTTTTTACCATTAGTAGTGCTCGGGAGCAATGTTTTCATGGATGTGATGTGACCATGTACATAGTTGCGCATGACGCTATCAACAGTTGGTGGCATTAACATCCCAAGAAATGAAGCAATATGGAAAAAAAGGTGATATATAGAAATATATATATATATATATATAAGTAATGCAGGTTTAAAAGTTACCCACAAATTGGCTTAGCAAATGTTTCATGAGGAAGGAAATAGATTCATTACCTTTACTAGTCCTCAAAGTCCTTTAAACCAAATCTCCACAGGGGACCTTTAATGTTCAAAGTATTAGAGACAAACCTCTGTAGAAAAATCTGGTGTTTTTCCGACTTCTTCAAAGCCAAAGAAACTCTTGCTTTTGGACAACCACTCTGTCAAACTGAAATAGAGCTTGTGATGTACATCCCTTGGAAATGTATAATTATGTTAAGCAAACCACACTATTTTCAAAATATAAACACAACATGGATCTTGGATGAGAGCTCAAAAAAGGAACACAGCCAGAAACTGGTCACAGTGCTGATTTACATGAGGTTTGGATCTCAGAGCACTTCATAGCAACTGCTCAGTGTCTTTTTCCAGGCCTAATGGAGAGTAAATGGTGGACAATGTGTCTGACTTGCGGTCTGGCAGTTTGTAACGTAACGCTACAAACTGTAGAAATAGAATTCAAAAGGCACTTTTTTTCACAACCACTTTTGTGCAGAGCAAGACATAATAACACAGAGAACAGAGTATTTTACATAAATATGAAACAAAGGCATTATACAGTACAAACATAACTGTCAAGTTCAACAGTATTGGGCTGTTTTCATCTTTAAGCAGCTCTTACATCAATGAAAAGCAGAAATCTTCACTTCTAGGAAGGTTTTGTGTGGTTGAATCTTCTTCATGTTTCACGAGATGTCAATGTAGTAAGAAAGTACAGTCACGCCCTCAAACACCCATATTAGCTAGCTAACCTGCTACTTCTTGTTTCATCAAAAACCCAAACAATGTGCTGGAGTACAGAGCTCAAAACAATCCTTCCTGATTTCACTTTAAGTTGGCTGTAGATGTAGATGTGAATGTGTTTGTCTATTAGATTTATAAACAGAAAATTGGGTCATGAATTTAGTGCTAAGTCGGAATCTTGGACCTAGCTGGCTCAGCTGTCGAGTGTTTTCACTTGACTGCTGATTAGAAATGAAAGTAACATCTAGACTTTGCCTCTATTTTCGTTACGACTAAATGATTAAATCTTTACCTATTTATGCCTCAAACTGTATCCTTTATATTTAGACGTCTCCAGTTAATGTGATGATTTGGGATGATGGCCCCACACTGTGCAGGCAGACTAAAGCAGCATGTGTACCCATGGCTTTTTCATTTTAATCTAGAGTAAAGTGAAGTGCTGAGCGATGAGCAAGCTCACTCTGCAGGGTGCTACAAATGCAAAACATTAAAATGCCAGAAACTTAATTAGCCAACCAGCGGGAGTCATGAGTTGTATTTTCTGCAAAGAAATTTGAAGAAGATGATTTTTTGGAACCACTGCCATTTAATTTTAGCAGTGAGGTACTTTAAGCATCTCTGCAGGTATTCTCTTGTCAAATGGGAGTCAAACAACATCTAGAAAAACCTTTTAATAGACATCTAGTTCAGTAGTTCCCAAAACTTTTAGGCATCTTACCCCTTAAAATAAAGCACAGCAACCCTGGTTTCAGATGATTATGAGATGTCGTCAGTTCCACCACAACCACTAAAACTCAATCAATACTGTACAAAAAAGAACCCCCCCCCCCCCCCCCCCCAAACCACCAGAACTTTGTTTTTTTGCCATTTATCCTTGCTTAACCCCTCAGATTCATCTTGTGATCCTTTGGAGGGATCCAGACCCCCAGATATAGATTACTTATAACCAATGTTTCTAAATTATTTAAATGACTATAGGACTGTGTGAAGATCATAACTGCATGTTAAAATACAGTCACTGAAATTACCTCAAAACAATGGTTATTTATTTTAACTTTAATGGTGACCCCAAGTTCCAAATAGTTCAGTTTTCACTTAACAATAACACACACACACACACACAATACAACTGTTGCGATGATTATGAATATGATTTGGGTGTGGGGAGTCTTTCAGTCTGTTGATGGTTGGTAGATAAAATCAAACAGAATGTGATACGTAAATATTCTAATCGTAAATCTGTAGATCAAGTTGCCGCCAGGATATGCAGGTTGTCTACAGGCAGAATTCCAGTGGCGTTTGTCTAGAGTATTTACTCACTGGAGTCGTAAGGTTTATGCTGCTTCCTGACTGTCAAAGACTTTTGAGGCCCCTTTTGACCTTCAAATCCCCAAAAACCGTGCACTGGGATGAGCATTTGGAGGATGTTCTCTTTGCTCAGATCATTGCCACACTATAAATCTTGACATACACATGGAAAGTTCAAATAATTGTTTATTTTCTTAGCAACAATGTGCTACACATGTTCACAGCTACAAAACTGTCCAGTACAAAACACACCTCATACACATTCAAATCCTACGTTTTCCCAGCTGGCCCAGGGATTTATGATTTTATAATATGCATGTGTATTTTGCATTATCATCATCGCTGGACCTGTTTCAGTGAACTGTTTGCTTTGGTTGGAGTGCAAGAAAGAAAAGGTTTTATGGTTGGTTGAAGTTTATCCCGGATAATAAACGGACTTAGGCTCAAGTTCACATGGGCAGCGTGAGCTTGGTATGTGTGGTGTGATGGAGCCTGAGAAGAAGCCCAACAGAAACGTGACCAGGTGCATGCCACCGAGCAAAAAAGCAGCTAAAACAGCAATCAAACATAAAAATATATTTGCCCTCAATTTTGTGCTTTGCACAGAAAGAAAAACAGGATGTTTTCATAGCTTACCCATTGCCCATAGAATAACGTAACCTTGCATAGAGTGTATACTCAGGTATATGTGAACCACAGTGTCAGAAAGATACCCGAATGTCATTATGAAAAGTGTGTCTGTGTAAGCGTACAAATCCTGTCTTCTCTGGGAAAACAAATTGAAGGTTGTGTTTGTGTGTGTGTTTACGTTTGTTTTACCTCGTTTTATGAATTGTCCATGTGAACCAAGCCCTTTGAACAAACACGTCCTGTAAGTGCACGCACACAAACACACACACACACACACTCCCTCCTCGCCTCCAACTGATCACTGACAACTACCAGATGGCACAGAGAGGCGAGACAGTGTGGATAAATGAGTGTGTGTGTCAGAGTGTGTGTTTGTGTCTTTGCATTGGATTTGAGACTAGATGATGTGTGTGTCTGTGGAGCACAGACTAAGCCTGGATGTTGTACGAGGTGATATGTGTGTATGCACTTTATGTGCACACATGTGCATGTGCGTGCCAGATAAAAAAAGCATGTAGGGGTTGAGTCTGTGCTAGTCAGCGCATGGTTTATGTCTGCAAAAAGTCTCTCTCGCTCCCTCCCTTTATGTGCGTGTGTTTTCCTAAAATTCACCCTTTCTGTGATCGCTTGATTAACTGTTCTGTTTTGCAAAATGTTTTTGAATGTGGTTTTGTGTGTGTATCAGCAGCCACATTGGAGGCATTCATCTCTTGGTCAACAGCTGTTGGCCTGTCTGAAAGTACAAACTGACCATGTTTTTGACAGTTTCAGCACTAATACGCCAACATAGTTTTGTTTCCTTGTTAGCAGCTAACTTTTTTTTTGTTAACTATTACTATAATGTTAAAACACATCTGATAAGTGGCTGGTGGTTATATAAAAAGGAATAGTTTGATATTACCACTCTTATTACTTACCATATAAAACACAATAAATATGACACTACAGCCAGGAGACAGTTAGCTTAGCTTAGCATAAAGAGTGGAAACAAGGAGGAACTGCTGGCCTGGCTTTGTCCAAAAGTGACTAAATCCTCATACTGGCTAGCTGTTTCCTCCTGCTTCCAGTCTTTGTGCTAAGCTAAGCTAACTGTCTTAGGCGGACATGATAGTGGTATCAAAAAAGAAAATGAACCTCTTTCCCAAAATCAAACTACGTCTTTAGTGCTCCAATTTCAGGTCAGAAAGCCACATGTAATTTTGCTATTTTTGTGTACCATCAATTCTTCAGCCCCAATTTTAATTGTTTAGTTTGTGATGAAAGCATCTGGTTTTGTTGATTTGCAACAAGATGTCTGAAGTTTTAACAACATTTCATGGAGTATATTTCAATGTGAAGCAGGCCCTACCAACTTGTTCAAACAATGCTTGTAAAATATTGCTAGAAATGTTTCATGTTACCTAGACTTCTAAAAAACCTGGACCTTTTATTTTATTTTGATCAAATCAATTTAAACCATGCTCTGTGAACCATCCTATTTGCATGTGTGTCTTGGCATCTTGTTTCCATATTGTAGGGCTGTTGTTTTCTGGTTGGTTGCTTAATGTTAAAAATAAAACTGAATGCAGCTTCACAGGGTGGACAAGATGGATCAAATTCTTTACATGAAAAAAAAAGGAGAAAGACCGAGAGGGAAGTGAAAGAGAGAGAACAGAGATCAACAACACAGACTGGTTGGGCTGCATACCAACCTCAGCCTCTTTCTCTCTCTTTCCTTTTATCTTCTTCTGCTGGGCTCAATCTTATTGGCATTTACAAGATTTCTCACTCTCCCTCCTCCTTGTTTTCATTCGTCCTTCCCTTGCAGACTCATTTTGTTCAAAAGGCACTCTATGCTGCTTCTCATAGTCTAAGAAGCAACTCTTATCCACCTCTTAAAAACGTCCTTGCATAAACTCCACAGTTTTTGTGTTGCAGATAGATAGTCCTCAGCAAAATCCAAGTGGTTTTAAGTCCAGACAAGGTAAAAAAAACAACATTTGAATTACTTTTTAAAATCACCACAGTTCATTGTGTAAATCTCATTCTCAGCCATTCATATATACAGTTCTCTCAAGGCACACTTAAAAAACAAAGTTTGCTTTGGTTTGATCATTTGCTTTTCTTCTGTCATCATTAGCCTTTCCTTCCTTAGATCTTTGATGCAGAGGATTTTTTATTGAGTGTACATTCTTCGGTCTGGAATCCAAATCCGAGGGTCCGATTGCTCCCTGTAAAAAGGCTGATGAAGGGCGAGATACACCGAGATTCATGTGTTAATTCAGGATACAGGCAGCAGGGTGGCCAAATTATTGGGGCAATTCACGTCTAACAGGAAGACCTCAATGTTTTTATTGGTTTTCTGTGTTTTACTCTTTTTGACATCCAAAAGGCAATTTCCTTCCTCAGAAAACCAACAGAAAATCAAAATCCTTACATTTATTTTTTCGTGATTGCACATGTATCTTTGTATATCTTGCTCTCTGCGGTTGAGTTTTGCTTAATGGAAAGTTAGGAAGGCAGATCCACTCTTTATTTTCCCTTTCACCCCATGGTCTTGTTGCATTCACTCAAGTGAAGCCTTCAAAATCCAATCATTTCATCCTTCAATCCTTCAATCCTTCAATGTATCCGTCCAAGCAAACATTGAGGATCCAGGATCCAAGCCACTATTCCACAGCTCACTCTAAATGACCCTTTCCCAATCAACGGATATTCAAAAGGCCCCTAACTCATCCTCTCCAGCCCACCCATTTGTCCATCCATCGTTCCATCTGTTCCTTCTTTTTTGCATCGTTTCCCCTCAGAGGTCCAGGCGGAAGGCGCCAAAGTAGCTGGAGGAATCGTCTGCATTGACCATGGTTGGGGAAGAGACGGAGACGAAGAGCTCATCGCCGGCCCTCAGCTCAAACAGTCCTCCCTGGTAGACAGAGTGGAGGGCGTACTCAGCGTCTGGAGCCCAGCACTTTGTTCCCACCCCTTTCAGGAGCTGCACAGATGTGAAAATTAAGGTAAGAGAGATAACAGTTGTATCAATCAACAGTGGTAACATTAACCATATTATTTCAAGGGAAAAGAGAACATACCTGTATTGGGCTTGGGTAGGAAGTTTTCTTGTAGACACACTGCACCAGCTGGTGGCTGACGCTGCGCTGGTCTCCGTCACTGGCTGCTGGGGACGGATAACGGAAATACACCTGAAGGCGTGAGAGAGCAGAGTTGCCTTGTTAGGATTGTTCCACTCATTCGCATTGAAGACCCTGCCAGGATCAATGCTTCAACGATTATCAAATTAATTTAGTTGACTAAAAATAATTCTGCAATTTAAAACTTGATTCGTCTAAAATATTAACTAATTTATCAAGAACTTCCAACATTTTCTAATGTGTGAGTAAATTGAAATTCTTTTGAGTTTTACTTCAGCACTTCCTAATTTATATGCAACTAAAATAGTCATTCATTTTCTATATCTTTTAAGTTAAAAGGTACTCATCCCTGTGTGGACAGATGAAGAAAATAGCAATTATAGTTTCCTTCTGAATTAAATAGTACTTAAAGTACAGTAAAATCACCTGTGAGTACAAGTAGTAGCGCCCATCCTGAGGCACTCGCAGCTTCCCATTGGACAGGGTCATGTTGTGAAGGTGAGCTCCAAAGCTCTGATTGGCCCATGTACGGACAACATGGCGACAGGACTGGTGTAGGCCTGGTGTGGGGATCGGGTAGGGAGCGAACCCTGTCGGTGAGAAAGAGAAAAGAGTCGTGAGAAACTGTTTTGAAAGAGACGTATGAAGGATGAGCTGCAGACATAGAGTGAGATCAAACAAAATCTCAACTTTTGGGTTGACTAAGGGGTGACAGACAAACGTTCTATGTCCAGAAATCATCGCTCGCTTCATAAAGTTTGATTCTCATGAAAAGAAAAAGGGAGCAGGGCAGAGGATCTTAAAGTAGCACTCCTCTTAGGCTACTTTTAAAAATGCCGGAGTTGAGCAATGGGCTTCACCAATTATTAAAGTTTCATAAATGTCCGGTAACATCTGAAACACTGAGTGACATAAATGGGCGCCCTGTTAAACAGGAGTATATTATTGTACTTGTAGCGCGGCTACTTTATAGGGCCGTGTGCAAAAAGAGACGCTGTTTTCAAATTGTGATCCAATGTTTGTTGTCGAACCAACCCATGGTTACATTGTATTCCAGGCAACTCAGAACTCGGAAATTTCCGACCTCCAACTCGAAAAACTATCCTGGAACGCCACTTGAAGTCAGAGTTCCTACTTGTGAACTCAGTTAAAAAATGTGTCCCATGACTTCACGAGTAGCAGCAGGATGACGTCACGCAACAATGGCTGCTCCCAAAGAACATGCATGTATAAAATAATACATAACATCGTATAGTAAAACCTGTTCTGCATGTAAATTGATGTAGACATATGTTGCCAATGTTATTAGGTAGCTGGTTACAGTAAAGAATCTCTGAAAGGTATACTTCCTAATGTTTAGGCATTTTTAACATTTTACTGCATGACTTTTGTGCAGAGAAGATGCCCTGCAACATTTACTGACTTTTGAGGATTACCAACTGATGTAGTTAGACGGGTACACACTTATGGAGTAACATATTATTACTATTAATGTCCCTTGCTTACATTAAAATGGCCATCCTTTTAATTGGCACCAAGGGCAGTGCGGAGGGTGCAACTGTCTGTACACCTGACAAAGAGTTTGTCACGGTCAGCCGTGGTTTTCATTCACTTTCGGGGTCATGCACCACAATGCACCATGGAACGCTTTTAGTTCGGAAGTCAGCAATTTCAACTTGTAAATTTCCCAGTTCGGAGCACTGTGGAACGCAGCATTAGTTCGGCTTCAGCAACCATCCTGTTATTGGTTATCAGTTGTTTAATATACCTCGCACACTGATTTAGTGTTAACTGACCAGCAGTCACTATTATCCCGGTCTTTAAAAGGCTAGGCCAGTCTGCAATGGGGCAGTAGGTCTCGGGATTTCCTTCCACATTCAACAAGCATCTTTTCGTGTCTGCCTACTTTATGCCTTCATCATTATTATGCATGTGTACATATTGTGTAGGAATGGCAGATTGAACATAGGCAGAGTTTGCTCTTTTCGAGAAGTTTCTAATGCTTATAGTGGTGTTTCTGCTGCAGTACAGTAATGGCTTGTCATCATAGCTACTGATTTTAAAGTGTGTGTGTGTGGTAATGCTCTGGCTTGGCTAACACACTATTGTTTCCTTCATATTTGTGAGATAATGGTTTATTAGAAAACACAGTTGCGGTTGTACTTCCTTATGAGAAATCCAGGCTGGAAGTGTGAACGTCACCCTCTCTTCCTTCTTCTTTATGTAAACACACACACACACACACAACACCATCTTTGACCTTTGTCAGCTCAAGGAAAATAACATCCAGCGGACTTTGCCAGATTGTCAACACCCTTCAGCTTGCACGCCAGTCTCAGATGAAACGATACGAAGTTCTGCATAACACACACACACACACACACACACACACACACACACACACACACACACACACACACACACACACACAAATGAAACACATTCCAGCTGTAAACTGCAAACATACGCTTGTCATTATTCTTATCTATGACGCTGTCCTAATAAATATGTTTTACTGCTTTAAACGTTGATATACCTCCCTTATAAGCCAAAAGCCAGTTCATAAAAGCTTTTCTTGTAGGAAAGAGCATCTGGCACATAGAAAGTGACATTTATTTGAAGGACAATTGGTCAGACGCAAGGAAGCTGAATCCTTCAATGTACAACTAAATGTTTTATATTTGAGATTTAAGGTGGAATGTGCACAAGGAATGTTACCTTAATGTCCAAAGAACTGAGTTTGATCCTTAATACAGCGAGTTTGAGTCCTAATGTTGCTTAGCCTGCCCTTCTATTAATAATGAAAGGATGTACCCAGTTAATTTAAGTTATAATAAAGCAGCCTGGTCCCTAAAATGGCACAGTAAGGAATACAATTCAGTGATCTAGACCAGAGATCCTGCATTTATGTTAAACGGTACATAAATAAAAGTTGAGAAGAAATAATATTTTAAGGCATTTTTGACCCCTTGTGAGTTAGCGACGCATTCTTATCTCAGGTTATCAAACACCGATGCTGTGAGAAACACTGACAAAGCGTCTGTAATTGATGCACAAGGTGCCCTTCAACATCCGTATGAGACACCTTTAGGTTTAGGAAAAGATTGCTTTTTTGATTAAAGTATGTACAATACTTGACGGTGGATGGATTACATTGGAGTTACTTAAAAGCCCAGGGCGTCTCAAACGGATGTTGAAGGGTACCTGGTGCGCGAAATACAGACGCTTTGTCAGGTTTTCTTTAAGCGTCGGCATTTGACACCCTGGGATGAGTTCCTACTATCTAGACTAATCCGCCCAATCATCTATTTTCCTCCAAATGGGACCATAATTTATTAAATGAACATCATGCTGTGTTGGAGAAAACTTGAAACTAACTTGATATCATAAACTCATTATGAAAATGTTTATTGAGGTAATAAATCAAGTTAGAAGTAGGTTATTTTCTCATTAACTTCTATACAATCGGCCTGTTTTTATCAACCGGTGGATTTGCCGATAGTCCCATCCTTGCTCAGCTAAGATCTGTTAGTGCTCCTCTGCCTTCATACACAAATCAGCCTTAATGTTGTTCGTTCCAGATGTCTGCATCTTTTAAACAGACAAACACTATGTCGGCAACGAATACATACTGTTTAGTGTCTTGTGTTTTAATTGGTCATCACAAAAAATGCTGACATTAATTAAACACACACTTATACGTACACATAAAACCTTTATGTGATATACAGTTTCCTTTTCTTATCACGCTCCCTGAAACCCTCGACCCAAAGTAATAATCTCAGCCTGACCACTGACCAAAACAATACCTCACCTTGAGTGCTGGTGTCTCTGAGGGTCAAGTGGGCAGATGGTCTCTGGGCCACCGAGGTCATGAACTTTGACCCCGAGTTGTTGAAAGAGCGAGGCATGGTTCTCGCCTCTGAGGCAGAGAAGAGGAAAGAATGTCAGAAACCACGACGTTGCATTGTGCTGTGGTCTGTGTGTGTGTGTGTGTGCGTGTGTGTGTGTGTGTGTGTGTGCGTGCGTGCGTGCGTGCGTGCGTGTGTGTGTGTGTGTGTGTGTGTGATACTCACCTATGAAGGTTTGTTTGGAGATGATGTTCTCTGTCACCTGAAAGACAGTGAGGAATAGAGGGGGAAAGAAAACACCATCAACAACAGTAGCATTTGTGGCTCACATGACTGTTGACCTTCAGTAAATGGTGTTGCTTGTTCAGTGTTTACTTAATGTTGAGTGTGAAGTTAATGATTAGCCTGCATTTGTTAATATTTTTCCTTTGCTGTGATGGCTGATTAGCCCGTACCAGGTGTGGGTGTGCAGACTGAAACGGTTGTAACAAACATGGTTGTAATTTATTTTATAGTTAACTGAAGCCAGTTTTATTCATATAACCAGAAATCACAAATTTGACACAGATGTCTTTTGCGATATTTTATGACATCCTCCTTAGACAACCTTGGACCTTTGAAAAGGGGAGAAACCAGACAGACCTGCAAAACTGTAGAAATGCTGAGAAGAGCGAGGTAGTTAAAATTAATAAAATTACAACATGGAGAATCAGAATGACCATATAAGGTAAATAACGTACAAACATATTAGGAAATATTAAGTGCAATAAATTAATGAGAGTTTCAGGCAGAGTGTAAAGGTATTCTTATGCACGTATTATAACTTAGCTTAACTTACTTTAATAATTAATTAATTTATATGATGAAATAAATCTGTAATCGGTTTACTATGTTATTATTTAAACTGTACATGATAGGTATGTTTTTCCTACAGTGTATATGTCTCCTCTCAGTATTCATTCATTCCCCTGAGTCTGCCTTAACTCTGCAGGCTTTTTCTAATAATCTTCACAGAGTGCTATTTTGAGAAGTAGAAAACAAATTAACACACAAACAGAAAACATAACTAAAAGAGCTTTTGTAATTTTTCATTTTTCACCACTTTCTTGCAGCTGTGAGTAGCTGAACACGACAGTGTTTATAGTTGGACGAGAGGCCACATCTAACTTCTCTCCTGCCTCCTACCATCATCGCAATAATAAACCTTCCCTCACATCTTCTCTCCGCCCCGTCTCTGTTTTATTTCTCCTGCTCCTCTATATCATCCCTCTGTTTCATCTTCCCCCAGATGTAGATGCCGTCAGGCCATGGAAATATATGTACACACCCACAGATGCTTTGTCTCACTCTTACACACTCAATAATCCTTCTTCTCTCGCACACTCATCATGCTAATGCTTTCTGTACTGACTGCTGCTCCTTGTTTACATCTTCCTTTCTTCAGTCGTCTGTCTTTCCGTCTTTTCTTACATCCTGTCTCTCTTTTCTCATCCTTTCATTGTAACTCCACTGTTTAACATTTGTCACTTGATCACCCGTCATTCACAAATCCCTGTTAATCCTTTACCCTCTTACTCTCTCTACCTTTCACCTCTTTCCCCCTCTGTCTCATTCCCTCCTTGTCTTTATCTTCTGCATTATGTCTCTCCTCCTTTTAATTTATGCCTTTCTCTATGTCTGCTCGTCTTTTAACCAATAGGTCACAGTTTTAGTCACCTGTTCCAAGTCATGCGGCCTATCTAAAGTACCCCGAAGCAAGGCACCGAGCCCCCTGTGTTATAAATCTCCCTGATTAATTTACTGAAATGCCACAAAATCTTGAATATGATTAATTTCACGACTGTTTTTTAATGGTCATCCAGCTATAACCGAAGTGTTATTCTTGGCAGCGGGCCTTTGCCTCCTGCACTGAACCCTCAACCCAACCTGCAAATTGGACATGATCGCTCTGGGGTTTGGCGTGTGGGTGTGTGTGTGTCTGTGTGAACGCTAGCTTGGGGCCCCCCACTTGTGTATACCCTATATACTCTAAGGGAAACCCAGTGCAGGGCGCTGAGCCAGCCGTGCTAGCTCGTCTTGCTAGGTGTAGCGTGCCTGTCTCGGCCTGACGTTCCACAAGCCCAGAAAGCAGAAAATTACTCTCACAACCGCACACACTTAAAGACAGAGAGGAAATTGCCAGCAGATTTTCTGCCCTGCATGTGGCTGCAGTTGAACAAAAAAGAAATGTAGGGGGGGGGGGTTCAGATGCTTGGACCCATTGTGAGCTTTCAGAGCTCTGTCAGGGTGACTCATAACAACACATTTTCAATACAAGTTCAACATGTCTGCTGTCTTTAACGCCTAGAAGCTCACATGGGACACTACTGGATGGCTAAAGAGTGAAATCAGCTGTAGAGGCTGCATGCATAATTTATGTTCAGCGCCTTCTGACCTGCTGCATGTTTAAAAGTGAACGGCACCGTCATGTAGAGTTATAGTCCATTTACTGTGTTTTCTTACTTACTGTTTGCACCTGGTTTGTGTTTAGAACACATTGTATTGAGTTAGATATTAAAACATTTAGAGTGAAAGATGTCAAACCTGAAATTAATTGCAAAGACTAAGAGACACATACAGCTAATGGATGGATGGATGTGATCCTGAAGGAGACCTCCAAGAACATACGAAAACACTCAGCGTGGTGCAATAAAAAGCAGCTAAAACAGAAACAGATATTCTCTGCAGCCCCACAGAACATGAGTGAACGGAGTATTTCCATCAGGTTACAGCAATAAGAAACAGTGCACTCTTGGCTCTACAGGTGGCTTCTGTGTCACACATTTGTAATCAAAGGAACTTATTGCCTGGTTTGGATGAATGCAGCCTGAAGTCATTATTCTGCCCTTTAAATGAAAGGTCAATTACGGCATGGGATAATCCTAGGTAATAAGGGCTTGTGCTTGTTATAGCAATTAGCAAATGACAACAGCATGCGTTGAATAAAAGAAAAAGTTTATATATAAAGATTACAACTCTTCAATTAATTGGAAATGGGTTATTTTTTACCACATAGCTCCATAAAGACCAAACCACAAATGCTGGATTTAAGATTACTTAAATATAAAACAAAGGAATTAGAAAGGTTACACTTAATGTCATTCTGGTCTTACATCCATGGGAACAAGCATATCTTTTATAGATTAATAATAACTCAAACAACAACTACTGGCAGCAATTACTTAACATGTTTCTAGTTTCTACTATAATCTACTACTGCATTTATTTGCATTTTGTAGCCTCACCATTGTTTTTCTGTCCCTCAGTCAAGTGGATTCAAATAACTTCTGCCATGTTCATTAGTTTGGAGAGTTTCTGTAAAACCAGGTTGTTTTTATTTATTACTGCAGTAAGCAGTATGCAGCATTTGGCTGCAACAATGGACTAGGAGTTTTAGCAAATCTATCTTATTTTTCCAGTCTGCCTTGCCAGAATGGGCTCCCCGGACCCATTTTATTCTGACAAGTGAGTCAGATATCTCACTCCAAAAGTTATATTAGAACCAGCACTGTCTGAATAAACATGTATGGTTAGTTAACTCTTCTCCCTGTTCCCTCCAGTGCTCCCCATAAGGGTGTCTGAAACGATCCTTTCCTCAAGCTCTTAATTTCATGTTCAAGCTACATCCTGTTACTACATTCCACTCTTGTTTAAGGATTACTTATTTCTGAGGTCCAGAGAAAAAGGCTGAAAAGGTCATAAACAGAACTGCACAGCATACATGCCCGTGGGGAACCTCTGATAACATCACTTTGGGGCTCCTGCAGCTTCTCTTGCCCTTGAAATGTGTGTTTATCTAACTCTGTTTTTCCCTATCAGCAAGCATGAAGAGTGCACAATATCTCCAAGTTTAATATTTTACTTGTTGACAGTTGCATCATTATTTGTGCCTTCTTTCAAGGTGCAAATGCTGTTTGGAAAAGGTGTAACATGATGACACCAAAAATGATCCTGCAAGACTGATGTAATGCTAACCGTAACCTCAGCCAGAACTTTCCCGCTTTGTGAAAGGCTTTGTTTAAAGCAATAAATACTGTACATCTGACCTTGCAAGAAGGGTAATCACAACCTTTTGCCCTGCATGGATCAAAGGCTTCTGGGTCTGCTTTCTACCACCAGGAAGTAAGTCATGTTTATGTGTTTGTGGGCTTACCCCCTAATGAGGGTTTTAGCGGTTTTCACAGGGTGGTTTACAGCAAACGACTACACGCCTGCCCTTGTTAAGTGGGCAGCTTTTGTTTCCAGTAAATCAGCCTGTAGCCTCTGATTGTGACCAGACCTTATGTGTGTGCATGTAGGCTTGACTGACACCAGGGCACTGTAGGTGTATGTGTGTTTCTGCAGGCTTTAGGGCAGTCTGTAACAATACAAGTCTAAAAACATCTCCAGCTGCCATAACAACAACAGCAAATAAACCCTGAACTCACCCCTTTCACACTGTTTAGACAGAGAGACAAAAATAGTCTGATTTCTTCACGTCATACTTTGTCTGGCCAAAAGCTAAAAAAACAAGACAGAGAGGGACAGAACAAAGGGGGAAAAAAAGAGAGGTTACGATAGACAGGGAGATACAGTGTAAGATGAGATGGTGCTCGCCAGTTCTTATGCGTTAACTACTCAACGAGCCAGATATCTAGCATGCTAAATATCTGGAGGAGTCTTATGCACAGCGGTGCTTTTTAGCTAAATGTGAACGTCAACATGCTAACATGCTCACAACGACACTGCTAAAAGGCTGATGTTCACCATCTTAGTTAGCAAGTTAGCATTTGCTACTTAGCGCTTTACACAAATGCTACATTCATGCGCTCCTTGGATGGTCTCATTTCCCGAGTTGGGAAGCCGTTCTTCTGACTTTGGTGTGTTCATGTGTTTTAAGTCGGGATGTGGAAATAACATGGATGCTACTATAAAGATGTGTTGCCTAGTTTGAACAGTTTGAAGCTTTTTATTACAAAGTTATTTTTTGTCCCAGAGTTGTTACTGCACCAGTACATTGCCTGAAACCACTAAAATATTGCTTGTACTGCAAATACTGCTAATAAATATCTTTCCTAATTAATCTACTTCACTCTACATGGACAGCAAACTAACCGTTATAACCTAATACCATGTTACAAATGACACCTTATGTGTATGCAATAGGTGATTCAACTCGGCAACTTGTGTAGCAAAATTTGCTCCGACTTTCAGAGTTGTTGTTCCAATTTCAATGGGAGTTCACATGAATCTTCCCTGTCGAGAAATAATTTTTCCGATTATTCCAAAACCACATGAAAGCACAAAAAGCACCACTGAGGCTGGTGGGAATGTCATTGGATAAAATTTAAATTTTGACCTGATGATGGCGCTAGATGAAAAGTTACAAGATTCCAAAGTCATTACAGTTTTACAGTTTTACAGTTTTACGGCAATCCATCCATTAGTTGTCAAAACATTTCACACAAAACCACAAATGTGAACCTCATGGTGGTGCTACAGAAAAATAAATAACCGAAAGTGAGCAGGATACCTCCTCTGGGGACCATTCATGTCTAAAGCAAATTTCATGTTAATCCATCCAACAGAGATATTTCAGTCTGGACCACACCGGTGGACCGAGGGCTTGATTGACCGACATTGCCATCCCTAGAGCCAAGCTGCAAGCGTGACTAAAAAAGTTAAGGTTTCAAGCACTTTTCAAGATATTACAGAATAACACCATCTATGACACGGTATTGATTTCAATTGAGTTCAAACTTTTTTTGTCTTCACAAGCAGCACTTGCAACCGATAAGACTCATAATTGTTAAAGGTGAATGTGCGTCTGCAGTGCCAAAAATCAGAAGTTGGTGGGAAAGAAAGGAAGTACCAGACAGCAAAGGATGATGGACAATTATGGGAAACAAGAGAAGACGAGGAATGAGGATAAAAAAAAGTTGGGGAAACAGAGGAGAGTCAGAGTGGACAAGTATGACGAAAAAAAGAAGAGGAGGACTGAAAGAGAGGATTGAGAGAGGAAAAGGAGGAGAGTGAAAGAGGGACAAGTATGCACATGAAGGAGCGTTTCTTCTGCAGATTAGCAGTAGCTGCAACCCAATACTTTAATATGCCTCTCGACCCCGACAGGTCTGGACTGGAAATGTGTGTGTGTTTGAGTGTGTGTCAGCAGTGTGTAGCTCCTGGAGCTACGACGACAAACTCTTATCAACCCTAATCTGATCTAAGAGGCAACTCATTCCTCACTATGTGTGTGTGTGTGTGTGTGTGTGTGTGTGTGTGTGTGTGTGTGTTGCCCAGTTTTGGTGTGCATGCAAATGTGATTTCTGGGAAGAGTAGTTTATTAAAACTGCAGCAGTGTACAGTGTAAATATCTGCGTGTTTGTGTGCCTAGTGGTTAATGTTGCTCCTTAAAGCTGGGTCAATGATTAATATGCAACACAGACTTTGTTTAAAGCCAGATCGGTATGTAGATTAAGAGAAAAAGGAATGTACACAACATTTTTTCTCTTTATATTAGCTGTATTGTTTTTCCTGGTAAGGCCGAGTCAACGGGAGCAGTTGTGTTTCACAATAAAAAAATCTGTCAAACTGGCACCAGCTCCAGAGTGAACGTGTCCAAATTAAGCGTCTGCACTGCTAAATCTTTTTTTTGTGTCGAATTCAGGAAGCCATAAAACAATATTCCAGTGCCATTATTGTGTCCAGTAAGGCTCCAGAGTGTGTTTTGTTAGTTGAGTCTATACAATTTCAGAAAACCCTGGAAAATACCAGTTGCAGTTGTGCAGAGCCAAACGTGATGCCTTTAGATTTCTTACAGTTCAAAACCCCAAAATATTCAGTTTATAATGGTAGAAAAGCAACAATAATTCCCATTTGTAAAATTGGAGCAATTAACTGATTAAAAATTGTTGATTTCGTTTCTGTTCACGATTTTAAAAGACTACTCTGATACGCTGATATGACATTGCACTTCTATAACACTGTCAAACTCACGACAGACATGTAAAGAAAGTATCTTTTTCTTTGCACACATTCTTCTTCCTTGATCTGGTGTGTTATGTTAGAGGCGGCTAAAGTAGCCTCAAGCAGAGATGAGGAGGAGGAAGGTTGGCAGGATTGTGATAGGACGGTGATTTGAGTAAATCTGGGTGTAGAAAGAAAAGATTGTTCTTCATTGCATTTGTTGAACAGGAGCCAGCTGGTCTTGCAGAGCCACCGTGCCCAGACAGAAGTAATAAAAATCTTCACTGTTCAGATTGATTGATCAGATGTTAGCGGAGAAATACAGAAGAGCAGTGCGGGTTTTTCAAGAAAACAGCATGTCAAGAAATTTTATGGCGTCTTTTGTAACTTACAGCTCTTCTCACATCTGATCGTGTTTCCTTCACTCCTTTGTCAGATACTGTGTTTCTCTGTGTTTGCAGCCTTAACACGTTTATTCAGCTATGACAACAGGAAGTTTATCACAGCACAGTTAAGCTGATTTGATATTAAAGTCTACTCTTTCAGTAACATGATGTAAAGGCTTAGTGGATATAGTTTTAACTACTGAGTTTAATCTGCATTAACGTACTTGACATGCAAGTAATTTTTTCCGATAGTTTACTAAAACGTTTCATGAAGGCTACATATCCTAAGCTATGATTAACTATAATCAGTACATCTGTTTACGTGCAGCTACAAGCAATGGTTCATTTGTTTAGAGTTATACTATTTCACAGTAAGATCTGCACTCTGAGTGGAACAGTTTAGTCTGAATGATAAATACTACACCAAAGAACATTCAGATAAATCTACAATTAATTAATTGAGCTTGACGATTCATTACTGACCTTATAAAATAGTAGTTTCACAAAAATTCTTAGCTCAGGGACCTCTTACTGGATTTTTCCAGCTCCATAATTAGGCCACGTGATAACTGAACCATCTTCATGAGATGGCAATAAGATCTCCTGAGAATTTGCATTAAAAAAGTTTTAACTTTTGGATTACCTTGCTCAATAAATTGTTATTCTTAAACTGTGGAAAACTTTGACATCTTCTATCCTACTCTAAAATGTGAAATAAGATTTCTTGAGTCAGGGTGACAAAGCTGCTCTGGGTGTCACTTCAAATTCAAACTTAAAAAAGCAACTCTAAAATGCACAGTTGTCTAAAACACCTAAAATGTAAAATGCAAGATGTATTTCATCACACTAAAGCACCAGGATCCTCTATACTAAGCTTAAGCAGCAATACTGCCGGTCACCAGTCATCTGACTGTGATTTACTCTCTCATTAGCGGTTTATAGTTTATCGTATAAAACAGCGAGTTAAGGTTTTACAACAGGTAATGCACCAGTGGCCGACTCGATGCCAGTCACTGATAACTGACCTGTTTGGTGTGGGAGTTTCCTGCCAGACAAATGTTGTGTACAGCTAAGGAAGCCCTTGAATTCACACACACAAAAAAACCCAGATTTATATCGCCATTTAGTGCTTTTTTGAGTTCAGTTTCGCTAGTCACACAGATGAGACGTTGGGTTAATAGTCCAGTTCTCTTCCTCTTGCTCTTTTCTCGATTTCAGCACGCAGTTTCACACCCGAGAAAAAAAACAGGATAAAACTGTTTATACACAACAAACAGGGCATTATTAAATCTGTTCTCACTTTGTATGTGTATTTTGCCTCCCTATATGTGCTTGTTTGTGTTTCTTTCTGTTATTGTTCTCTCTGGTTCCTCTGCAGGAGACATAAACAACTATAACTGTAGTCGAAGTCTCTACACAGGTGACCATTGCATTCTCTCTCTTTCTCCTCCCTCCCTGTGTCTCTCTATGTCTCTCTGTCTGTCACCCTTAATCTCTTTCACAACATGGCTGTCACTCCTAAGGAGACAAACAGCATAAAACTAGGCCAGGGGTGGGGCTGTTTTACAGGCCCAGTCTTCTGTTTCTTGGAGTCTTAAGTGTTTTAAGTTTCGTTTCACACAGGCAAATACTAATATCAACGTAAATACCTGCATGAGTACATCATACTAAAGAGAAATGTGTCTAGAGACAAGTAATGCCTTTGTGTTATAGTATAATAGAAACTCCAAGGATGCAATATATCACTGTTTATATTATATATTATATTGCATTTTCTTTCTCAGTAAAATTACTGCTGTAATAATAATTAAGGATATTAAATTTTTCAAAAAATATATGTTTAGTAAATGCAATGCTTTCATCAAAGTAGTGCCACCAAATGTGAACGAAAGAGCTCAATATTTCTGCATTTCATATCAGTATGCTGAAATAAGTTTGAGACATTGAGTAGGAATAACACCCTATCTATCTCGACAGAATACTGTGGCATGTAAACAACTTAAGTCACAGGCGCTGATTTTTGTGTTGGCCAAATTCTGTTGCCCGAAATACATCGTGATACGGCATAAAAACAAAGAGCCTCCTTGATGCTCGCCTCAGAAATCCTCGTGTGTGCGTGTAAACAAATACACTGGCCTCCATGATAACACATCTCATATCTCCAATCACAATCGCTTTTATTGTTTTACAGCATGGACTCTGACCTTGTCCGTTGGTGCTGACACACCACAAGACGGACATTTTATAGGCCTATAGTGTAGGAATAACATACTATTAGTGCAAGTGAAGTAAGGCTCAGTGGAGAACTGCCTTTGTGCAAAATGTATGGTCCATGTGGGCCTCTACTGTAAGTTAAGTACATGTTCGGTTAAAACAGGTAATATGATTGGACTTGTTTTGTACTATATGCTGTTATTGACAAAGGAGGGATGGAAGTTTTTTTTTTGCTGGTTGTTTCTCAGCTGTTGTGTTTTGAGTCCTTCTGGCTCCGATTGGCCGTTTTCATTTAGGCTTGGCAGATTCTTGCAAATGCCTTGAACCTGCTTTTATTTATTTATATTTCGATTATGTGTCTCGTGTACCGCTGTCTGGGTATATCGACATGTTTGGCAAATGTTTTTTTTTAATAAAAGTTCATATTGAACCCTTAAGTCTTGTTTGTCTAGTTGTGATGCTGTGTTGCAGCTTGACTCTGGCAAATGAACAAGATAAAAGTGCTCCAACACAATATAAAAACACTGATTCATTAGCAAAATGTCTTTCAGAAACTTGTCTTAACATTCTGTATTGTCCAAAGATCCCGCCCATCTGCTGCATCTGGCAGGTGAAAACAGTAACATTCAGTTTGGCCCAGACTCACCTGTCTGTGGTTTACGCAAAACCATCTCTAAAGACCACAGCTTCCTTTGAAAATATTTTGTGAAAACAAAAATAAAAATTAAGCCCTTAGGAAATCTATTTTATATAAAAACAAACCTGGAAAGTCTTGATAAAGGCTGCAAGGTGGTGAGCCTCAAACTCTTATGGTTGTCAAAATTGGCCCATTTATCAAACATACAGTGTGGTTTCTGACTTTCTGCTTACAGAGCAATGACTTCATAGAAGTCGTGTTTTTATTCTTTTATCTCCCAGTGGTGTTTATGCCAACTTTTCCATTTTATTTTTCATTTAGAATAGCAGAGGCAGACTGTGGTCCAGGAAGTCAGTGCACATTTAGGGAATAGGCTATAAATAAAAGAGAGATAAAAGGCTGAGCCAAGGAGACACTGTGGTCAAGAGATGATATTGGACGTGAACACATCTATTTAAGGATCCTCTTCCTGCTCCCATGAGGATACTGTAGGGACTTTTCTTTCCCCAAGAAGGAAACTCAATAAAACCCGATCAACAAAAACATCATTGATAGTGGTGAATGAAACCATGACTTCATCAGACGCAACTAACATGTCACATTTTCAAGGTTGCAGGAAAGCCTGCAGTATGTTTTAGCAGCGACAATGTTGGGCCTGTTTATCCTAATAGACCTACTGTTGAATATTTAACTGAAGCTAGAAGCCAAGTCTACCATTTGTGATGTTATAACAATGTTTGGTCTGTAAATGCTCCATGTACAAATATGTAGCTACTGGGGACTTGCTCAGTGTTTCCCAGAGGTTTGACCTCCTTATAAGGGTTCATTGGAGCAATGCTGCCTGTTTTAACCTAGAAAATATAGTGAAATAAAGATGTTGTGGAAAAAAATATTACATTTTTTTATACAAAAATGATAAAATGTTGGGGGAAAAAAAGCAAAAAATGCTTTTACCACCATTTAAATTTATATTTTTCACATTTATAAGTCATCAAAACAATGTTAAACATATGTGCACAAGGCCCGGTCACACCAGAAAGTGAAAGATTGTGATCTGAAGGCTTGGTGGGTTAGTGACTCACAAGGCTAGTCAGTAAACTATTGTAGCTGGTAAGCTAACCACTAACACGCTAGCAAGCCGGGAACATGCTAACACTACTCAGAGTCAACAGCTCTCAAAGCTTCTTACTATTATTTCTGCACCGTTTGCTCCTCCCTGGCATTTGGTTCTCAGGATTATACAATAGCTCACAAAAGAGTACAGCCCTCACATTTTTGTAAATATTTGATTATATCTTTTCATGTGACAACACTGAAGAAATGACACTTTGTTACAATGTAAAGTAGTGAGTGTACAGCTTGTATAAAAATGTATATTTTCTATCCCCTCAAAATAACACATCACACAGCCATTAATGTCTAAATCCCTATAACTGTTCGTTAGCTTGTTCACTAACAGGACAATTCACAGTACATTCAATTAGTTTATTTAAAAGATGTATTTAAACCATTGACTCCTGTCTCATGACTGTCTGCAAACCATGCCTCTTTTGTGGAGCAGTATGTACTTTGGCACAGAACGGTTTAAGAGGTGGTATTATGCTCATTTTCAGGTTCCAAATCCAATTCTACTCTACATAATGATACGTATTTACTTGTGACGTCACAAGAAAGGGAAGTAAAGGCTGGACTACAAACGAGCTGTTTTCAAGCAGTTCTGAGCAGAGTTTTCTGTGGGAGATGGGAACTCCCTTTGGGCTGGACTTTTTCACTTTGCAAACCTATTACATGCACAAAAAAGATATATAACTCAATAAAGGACAGGGAAAAAGGCAAAAACCATAATACCACCTCTTTAAATAAAAATGGACGGTGCAACACAGTTAATAAGCTACAATAACTTAATTGATTTTCAGGTCTCTTGGGTCAAAACTATCAAGATGTTTTGCTATTGGCCAATGGTGCTAATTTGTGTGCCAAAGTTCAAGTTGAACTCACTGCAAAAAATTTATACATGTTTACTCAGCCTCCATGAGTGAATCCATAATGAATTGATTTTCATGCAAAACTTGAATACCAGTGTGACTGGGCCTTAAAAGTGTTTGTTATCATTAGGGTTCCCATATTTTGTTAATCAGATCATAATAAAACTCTCCACACTTATTCGCCCACGCACTGCGTAAGAAATTAAATCCTGAGACTCTAGTTCAGTGTTGTCTTCCTTCAGCAGGTCTGAGCTGAGTGTGTTGCAATCGGCTGGTGTTTGTTATTGCTCACACATGTATCGTCAGGTTTCATCAAGAGCAATATAAATCTTGTCTCCTAATCCTTCTTCCTCTCAGTTTCCCTCCCACACTCTGGTTGACGTTTACCCACCATTTAGCCATCTACTTTCCTACATTTTTGACTCTTGCTGTCTGTTATGCATTTGTTCACGTATGAAATGTTGTTTTGTTTGAGTGAAAACATTTTAAAAAATTCATCCATTCCTCTTTTGTTTGTCTTTTATGGTTAGTCAGAGCCAAGATAATAGATGGGGAATATGTGAATAACATCTTCTGTGTACCAAAAGGAGAGAGAACGGTGTGTTTCCCCACAACAAATTAAATGTGGTCAGTGATACTGAATATAACACAAAACACCAGCAGTGGATAGATCAGATTTTCCTTGCCTGACTCCAACTTTTGGAGAGTCTTGAAAGTTAGTTTACACCACAGTTAAGTGGTAAAGAAGCTCAAACAAAACCCCAGAGAGAGTAAAAATTAAAGACTTTCAAATGTTTTGCAGTACTGGTCAGTAAGATACAGATGAAAGGGTCAAAGCCAATATTTATTCCAATACTTCCAAAAGTATCAATAGATCATTTCTTTATAACAGTGTAGGACGTACAACGTTTAGCTGGAAATGAAGGTAGACGGGAATTTCGCTTGTTATACAAACATACATCGTGACAACAATAAAGCATCTCGTCTTTTTTTATTATTTTAAAAGCTGATGCTAAAGACGCTAAAGACGATCAGTGTCTTAGTGAGGAAGCTGGGATGTATAAAGGTAGGTAGGGGAGGGATTTCTCGGGGGTCGCTGGACAGGAGCTCGACCTGGCAGGATGAATGAGGAGAGGGAGGGTGGTCGACGCCAGACACAAAGAGGTCTTTTGTGTTTGTGTATCAGCTGGAAATCACTAACAACACTACAGCCCTCCACCCCTCCCTGTGTGTGTGTGACTGTTTAGACGGCATGTTGGTGACTGACATTTGCTTTTGAATAGCCAACTGGAGAGCAGAGTAAGATAAGGAAGTGCTGCTGAGAATGAAACATGAAACAAACCCCAGGCCTGACCAAGTGTTTGCCACTCTAAATAACAATGTCTCCACGGTATTCCGCCCATCATTCTTCCTCATTACCTGAGAATCAGATCACCTACTTTGTTTTTTAAGTTTTGAGTTGTTACACCTACATTTAGACTCTCACAGGAGAAACATGGTTACTTTTCTCTCTTTAAGCTTACTAAAACCATTACCTTCACCTCGTCCTAGGCTTAATCAAAACACTACATCTTTAAATTCAAAAAGCTGAAGTAAATACATTTCACAGCAGCAGCAACTTTCTAACACTAAATCTAACTATAAAACAAGTATCGTCCTTTTCCTCACTGAGGAAAAGGATATATGAGGCTTTGGATACACAGACCTTTGTTAACCAAAAACACTTAAAAACACATCAGTGAGGCACACCTTCGCAATAGATGACATGTTCGTACATTATGATGAACAACACTGCAGTTTACTTTGAGTCAGTCACACACACACACACACACACACACACACCATCTGCTGCTGACTAACTAGGGAACCAAATGTGTGTTACTAAAATGCTTTTTGGTCTTTACAAATAAATAAATAAATATATCTATCGGCAGCCTTATCCTTGAGGTGCACTGTAATTTAATTGACGGCCATAGCACACATGCATCATGAAGAAATAGTCAATGTCAGTCAGTTTCAGATCCTGACACGTTGATGGGCATCAAGACACCACTTGTTTGTGGATTTCCATAGAAAACAGCGGGAGCTGGTGTTCGGATCTACATCATATGCAGCCTGGTTGTATTGGGGGCCATCGCTTTTCCTAGAATGTGATGAAAATGTGTCCTTTTCACTCTTTTCTGTAGTTAGATAGAGAAGGAACAAAACAAGGGCGATACCATTATCTTTATGTGCAACACAGTCAAACTAGTGTTTTTAGAAAGGCAAGCTAAAAAGAAGCATTGTTGCTTGTCAATTGATTATTAAAGGATACTGATGCTGTCTTTTGCATGGGCTCATTGATTTCATGTTGGAAAACTTATTCATTATAATTTTAGTGTCAAAGAACTCATGCGTTTGGTAATGAAATGTTCCTGCTTGATAATAATCTGCATGTGTCATGTGTCTCTTTGACTTCTATCAGAGCTTTGTGGATTCAAGACTTCCAGCTCAGTGTTTCTCTGTGCACAGGGTCATTTCAGGACAATGCATTTACTTTCCAGAGGGAGAGATGAAAGGCACAGAAAGTCGACTCAGATTCTTACGGTGCAATGTCAAAGGAAGATAAGAGTATACTGAGACGCTAAGACATGTTTTTTAAAATAATAAATCAATAAAATGAAAGAAATTGTACCGTGGCACAAAAAAGACCCTTGAACAGAACCTCACACATTTAAATTTGACATTAAAGAGCAGCTTAACTGAACTGCCTGGTGCAATGCTTTCTGATGGTAAGAGCTTTGAAGCCTGCTGCATGTCTGCCCACACCCTGACCAGTGATGTCAAAACAGCTGTTTTACATCAGTAGTCAAAAGCCAAATATTTGCTATGACATCACTGCTTTGACACGGAGCAGATTGAGAGATACGGCACCCACAAAATACATCTGTCTGAGACAAAGAGAGGCCAGTGGAGCTTTGTTTCCTTAAAGAAAGGTTAGAAGAACGTAAGCTCAGCAGTCAGTCCAGAATTGTACTGTGAACTTATTTAGTTAAGTAAAGTGGATTCTTGATCTTGGAAATAGTTGTTTGACAAAGCAATCCCCACTCAAGGACTACTTACTAGCTTTTTTGGTGGGCTTTCAACTATATCATATGTTCTTCATCAGGGGATCTGTGTAAATGTGAGCTGTTAGAACCTCTATACCTAAAAGTTAAGCATCAAACTTCATTCTTTATCTTGAAAATAATCCACCTATCACAATGATTTCCCTACAGCAGTTTTTGTCCAGGAAATATAGATGACAAATCTTTTTATTTCAGAGCACTTTGAATACTCCTCATCCGTGATGGTCCATGACGAAGATAATGATAAAACTCAGGTGGTATGGCCAAAAGCTTCTGTACAGCTACTCAATTTTGATTGCAGATAGTTTTGCTGTTTCCAAGGCCAAGAATTCAACTATGCAACCCTTATGTGCTGATGAAGAGCATATGTTATGGTCAAAAAGTTCAAGAACAACTACTAAATGGACCTTGAGATGCCATTTCCAAGGCCAATAATGTTTTATGACATATTTAGCTGGTATTCTTCTCCAACATTATTACAGAGAGACAGAAATCTCAGCCACTTATTGCCTTACTTAATAAATCTGGAGATTTCAGAGGGCGTGGCTTCAGTTTGAGTAAATATTTATAAGCCTATTCTAAGCCTGGCCTCCATAAAAGGAAAAGGTAAATCGCTTTTCTGTGCTGGGGAACCGGTTTTCACCTTTTGACCCAAACCTTAGGAAGGAAAAACATTCTTCTTGAAACAAAATAACTGCAGTTCAGCCACTGTAGCATCTTGACATTGGCACACAGTCAGCTATCTGCAGCACATGTGGTAAAATAGGATTAAAGAAATTCTTGCAAAACAATCAAGACCACCTTTCAGTCAAACTAAGATGCATGCAGGCATTATCTTAAGAGCGAGGGTAAAGACACACCACAGCTGAGGCCCTGGAGAGGATATCTGAGCGACCGATTATATGAATTCCTGCCGTGGATGTGTTAATCCTGTCTCCTGAGCATTGTCCCTCACTGCAACTGGAAGCTGAGAGCTGATGCACTGGCAGTTTGGCTCAGCAGGTGCAGGTGTTTCATTGCTGTCTTAAACTGAGACCAGCAGAGTAGAAGAGTGAAGTTACTCCGGTCTCCAGCGGGGCTTAGACTTGAATACCTGAGCTTGGTTACACGCATGCCACCCTAAATCCCTCTGTGCTGTTTTTCCTCTTCTCTCCGATCCCATTACCCTTTTTTTCCAGCGCTTTCCTCGTCCTCGTAGCTTTGTTTGTCTCACTTTGAGTCAGTGACACGACAATGTGTGGGTGCAAATGAGGGGACACCTCGCGCAGCGTGTGTCCATGTGTGTCATAAACATGCTAGTAGATGATGGTTTGGAAAATATGCGAAACCGCCAGTGTGGTCCTGTTAATTTAATTTGAACTATTATTATTTGGGCATTAAACAAACATTGCTTGGACCCGCTGAGTTTTAACTCAGCCAGTATGATGTTTTTCTTTCCCTTCTTTTTCCTCCATCTGTTGTATAATCAAAACCTCACTGTGATATATATATATATATATATATATATATATATATATATATATATTATATATATATATATTTATTTTTTGCTTTCTTTATCACTAGCTTACTCACTCTTGATTCCAGTTTCTCATCAGTTCATCTTCTTTGCCTCCAGCTCTATCATCTCTTTCTTTTTCATTTGCTCCTCTGCAGCTGGGTTTGTTAATAGCTTCTTTCATTCTTCCCTTCCTGCCTCCTTTTTTTTCTCTCTTTCATGCACTGTTTCCATTACTCCTCCCTTCTTTAACACCAGCTTGGCTTCGTTCGGCCCGACCTCTGACCTCGACGTCTTTCAGCGGACTCCCATCACTCTGGTCTCCATATGAATCACCATCCTCGTCATAATTTTCTTCATCCCTCATCCTCTCGCACACACATTTGTCACATCATCACTCACCGATCCCATTAAAAATACAGTTGGAAGTTTTACTTTTCCGTTCTTTTCTGTCTGCCTCATTCCTAATACTCCAGTCATACTCGCCGTGTATCCAAACCACAAAGTTTAAGTCTATTAGTGAACCGAATTCAAGCATCTGTTTTGAACTTGTTGGGTAGTAAACCTTTTTTTTGACCTTTGGATTTGTCAGATACTGGGTATTTTAATCCAAAACCAGTTATACATCCATTGCGAACCAGACTTCATGCTTCTTGAATGGATGAGGTTTCATGATCCTACCGGCACTAAGGGCTTAGCATTTCCATCCAAGTGCTTTCAGTCTCAGTCATATTTCAACTTGTTGCAAAAGAGCACTGGATCAAATGGTTTTAAGTAGGTGATTTGCAGTACAGCCGTGATCAGAGCTTTATCCCAGCACCTGTTAGCTGCAACAGCTGGGACGCCTTACAGACACCTTCAAGCTGCAGCAACACGCCTTTGTGGCTTCGGTCAGACTACATTTGTCCTCAGGAATGTTGTTTTTGTTATCCCAGTGACCCTCTGCTACACATTTACACCTGGAACCCGCTCAGTACGCCAGTACAATCACCACGGAGGGTTCAAGTAATAGCTTGACATTTGAGGAAACATGTTTATTTCCTTTCTTGCCAACCGTTTGATGAGCAGATCGATGCCACTCTTATACAGTGTTGGGTAGTAACTAGTAACGCGTTACTGTAATAATTACTTTGTTACTGGCTAAGTAGTGTAACTAATTACTTTTCTAAAACAGTAATATTATTACTAGTTACTAATACAAGTAATGCTGCGTTACTCGTTACTGAACCCACCATCCTTGACGTAAATCCACGACTGTGCGACAGCGCAGCGGCACCAGACTTTGTTGTTTATGTCCACTGCCCTTATTGTGTCACAGTCTAAGATGCAAAGAACATTGCCATCTAGTGTAAACTCAAAAGCTTTCAACCGCGAACATTTCTACATCTGATTTATTGAAGCATCTGCTGAAGCAGCACAGCAACGTGAAACTTACAGAAAGAAACTTTGGCAGCTGCTGTCGCTGATGCTTGGACTCGTCGGGAGAGAGTGGCTTTAACGTAGCATTTTGTCACTACTGAATACTGCTATTATGAACGGGCTACATGTGCAGAAAAACAGCTGTTTAAAAGTCAGGATTTACTTGCTTTATTTTTTATTTCAGCCGCTGGTGTTAAGAAGCATTAGGCCTAGGCTATATACTTTGTAAAAACCATATACCTTGCTGCTGTTATGACTATGATAAGCCTATTACTTAAAATGTCGGGAGAGACAGCTTTGTTTGGAGGTGAGGGGGGTGGTAGTTAAAGCAGCGTTTCCCGTAATTAGCCTATAATTTGGATAATTATCAACACTGACCGCCACTTATTGATTTTCAATTTTTTTTACTAGGCGTATTTAAAATCTTTGATTGAGGAGCATATATTTGTGCAAAATCCTTGCTCGTTCCCTCTTTCTCTCTCTCTCGTGAACACCGCTGCACAAACCTGTCCGAGGAGATGGTAAGCCCCAGTTTATGCCTCCCATGTATTAGCATACATTAATGTTAACATACATTACATACATTAAGTTTTCCTCTTGGCAACAAAGCAGCATATTCCCCAAACTGTCAAACTTTTCCTTTTTTCCGACAGATCTTGGGATTCAAACCTGTGACCTGTTGGTCCAGAAAAAGTGCCAGAAAGACAATGAGAGCAAACTGGTGGTGTTGTAGCAACAGGATCATTCCCATTCCTTCAATGGTCAAATGCCAACCAAGGAACCAGCCAAGGAATGCCAGTTAAAAGCCAAGTCAGTATCCAATCCAGTGAACCAGACCCTGTGAGTTATTCAATCATTTAGCAAGGAAAACTGCCTCAGAGAGTAATACGGAAAAAGCTCCCATAGCCAGTAATGTACCACCGACAGCCAGCTTATCAGTGGCTACATCAGTTGCCAGCTTTAATTAAGACATATGTTAGTCCTCATCAGCCTATTAGTTGCCTTTTATGAGTTACATTAGGACTTTCTGTTTCTGTTGTCTTAAAAATACAGGAGTGAGATGAGGTGATTCATGTTAGGCTTTTCCCCCCTTTAATTTGGACATTTATGAAAAAGCTGAGAAAGCATTACTTTTTCACCTCAGTATGTGTCTGGTAAATGGAAACAAAAGGAAAAAAAATGCTGAGTACTGTGTGTCCTAAAAAGGTGGTTAATAAAGGTCCTGATTTCTACATAGTCCAGTTTAACATAAAGAAACTGGTTTATTTCAAATTGGATAATTGCTACCTAGCCTCAGCATTCATCCGTGTAAAATGTGAAAAACTATATAGATTGTTGCCACGGTATAAAATCTGGATCTCCAGTACTTTCACTGGAGCATTTTATAAGGAAAGAAACGGCGCCTTCTTGGTCTGCCAGCTCGATCTAACCACCATTTTGGCTTTTTCGACTCAACAACTTAATCCTGTGACGCAAGTTTGACGATGTGTTGTTTTCCAAAATCAGCTAGGAGGAATCACTAAAAGTGCCACCAAGACGCTCCACTGGAGCAGATAGGGTTTAAAATCTCTTGCTCATGGGTAGTTAGTCTTTTTCTCTGCTCTTTTTCAAGCAGAAGTTGGAACACCCAAAATGCTGACGTTGTGAGCCACAATGAACAGGATCTGAATTAGCTCGATACTACGTGTGTCTGCCTGTGTGAATATTTGGAAAAGAATAATGGGATGTAAATTTGTTTGGATGTGTGTCGCCATTTACACTAGAGAAAAACTAGACATTCCTGTTCCCGTCCACTGAGGACAAGGGGGGCATGGAGGGAGCCATGTAGGGCTCTCTGATTGTATCATACAAGTAGAGCGGAGAGGGAGGGAGGGGTGGAGAGGTGAGAGGTAAAAGAACCAGATTGAGAGGGAAGACTGAGCCAGAAAGAGAGATAGATTTAAAGAAAAAGAAAGCCTCAAACAAAGAGAGGTGGTGGTTTGGGGTTTGTGTGCTTTTGTGGGGGCAGTAGGAAATGATGGGGGCTGAAGATGTGCTGCGGTAAGCATCCAGACATTCAGTCTAAAGTGGGAAAAGTCCTCTTGGCTATGTCTGCAAGAAGATTACTTCTATCAACGGAGCGACTCAGTGGGCTTATGAATGACTGTGTTGTGTGTGTTTGAGACCAACAGGGCATTCTCAAACCACAGCTTCCCCGAGTCATTGGTACTTTCATGCTGATTCAACATATGCACTAAGGGCCATCTGGCCTTAATGTGTGTCACAGTCTGTTTTCTTAATGCAGGAGTGTATGGGTCATAGTAATGTGACTTGTGTTTAATTGTGTATGTGTGTATCTGCGAGCATTTCTTTTGCTACGTGACTCCCAAGTTTAGACCACAAGCGGTAATGATAACAGTGGGTATTTTTTGTGTTCTTTCTTGGGTAAAAATCTTTTACATGCCATATGGGATATAAATACACGTATTCGTACAAAACAAAGGCTGTGAAATCATCACTTGTCTGATCAGATCCCACTTATCGCTGCCAAGTAATACCAGGTGTATATAAACCAGAACTCAGTTGAAAACAGATGGAGAGGTGCCCTGAGGCTGTAGTGTTTTAGAACAAAGACATTACATTCAGCACATAACTTTGTCCAAATTGGCTTACATGCATATGCACAATCAGGAAGCGGGGTTCAGTGTCTTGCTCGAGGTCACTTTGACAAGGGGACAGAAAGAGCCAGAGATCAGAACCACCAACACTGCAATTTATTGCTAGCTGAGCCACAGCTACTCACAGTTTAGCTAAATTTGCCTACAATTAAGGGAGAGACATGAGGCAAAGATACTGTGTGAGGTGAAATGTGCAATTAAGGTACTTAGGCCCCATCCACACTACTGCGTTTTCAAATTGAAAACGGAGACCTTTTGCTACGTTTGCAACAGAGTGAAATAGCGAAAACGAAGACCTAAAATGGAGAAGTTTGAAAACGCTGCCGACCCCGTTTTTTGTTTTGAAACTCTGGAGGGCGTTTTAGTGAAGACGGGCAAAAACGGAGGACTTCAGAAACGATGACACAGACGCTCGTGCTCGGCTCTCTTATTGGGTCTTATAAGTCATGCAAAGCAGAAACACAATGCTACTGATATAATTATTGACATAGTATTTTCCATGCAAATAACATCTGCCTACACTTGTCCTGTGCATGTCGCCGTTTACTTTGCGACGACTCCCAGTCTGTTCCGCTGCCGCACCGTGTTACATTCAGTAACAGTCCCAACTCGTTATTGATCCATTCAAAAAAAAATATCTGGTGTGATTCTTCGTCTGTATTTCTTTGTTCTTTTGCCAAATCTTCTGTAACTACGGAATAGACCATCTGCTTAATGTTTACACCGGCACGCGCATGCCCAGTGTACGGCCACTAGATGTGTGTTTTCAGTAGTTTTAATGTAGACAGAATAAACTCTGATAGGCAGCTAAAATGCTGGTGTGGATGGATCGTATTCGTTTTAATTCTCCGTTTTTAAACTAAAATGGAGTAGTGTGGTTGGGGCCTTAAGGTGTTGATTCATGTTTGATACACACAGGACTTGCTCAAAGACACATTTACTTAATGGAAACACTTGGGTTTATCCATCCAGTAAGTGGACGCACACATTTATTTTAACTCTATTTAACTGAGGTTGGCAAGTTCATCAAGGATCATTTTACAGATAAAATCGAGCAGGTTCAATCCAAACACTTGGCATACAACAGCGTGCAAACAGCCAGAAGTCTTTTGCAAGTCTGTGTATGTGCTAACTTGTACCTAAAAAACACCTGGGGGCACAAAACTCTCTCAAGTACAGACTCATATCAAAGTAAACAGGCTCAGTGGTGTTTATGCTCATAGGTCTGACACTGTGTTGACAATGATAGAAAAAGTAAGGCTCCAAATGTGCCCTAGTTCTTATCAACTGGCTTTGTGATACATTGTTGACGGCCGGGTTGAGAAAGTCAGGTTTGTACTTTCACATACTCTCTCTCAGGCAGCGAGGTCAAAGGTCAGGCTATGCCACAGATCCATAAGCACTTTAATTAATCTCTAAGCTAATGTTGGGTGTTTTTAAGTGAGTCACTGTTACTTAGACAGTTAACTGTAAAGGTTGAGCCAGCAGAGGTGCAGCCTCAGCAGCAACACCGTCATGTACAAACAGAGAAAAATTAGGTGTCTCACTAAAAATGGTTCTCTTCCACTCAATCCATCATATATTGCAGTTTACATTCATATGATTAATCTAATCTAATGCGTTTACTTTTCAAGGGTACACTTAAGTTCACGGCTTGAAATTAGACGATTGAGCCGTTGAAACAGAGCCACAAAGTTGCCACAATATTACTATATTATTACCATATTATATAGTATTATTATTACAAACAATCGGCGGTTTTTAATAAGCCACCAATGAATTCCTTGAAACAGTCAAAAATCTTAGACTCTCTCATAACAGCCACACATTTGATGAGTTCATTTCATCTCTTCTGGGACCTGAATCTCATCACTCAATAAATTCAGCATTTTGTTGGACATACTGTATGTGTCTGAGGTAAATATTCTGCAAGAGATGGTGTCACATTAGGACTTCAGTTTGTTTAATTCAACACACATGTGCCCTGCATACACATGTATTTGAGTGTTACTCCCTCGCAGCTGAAGGGTTCTTTATTACAATGACAAATACGCCCAATTAGTCTCAGTTCAGCATCAGTCCCCACAGATGTTTCTCAGCTCACTGTAACTGAGCAGCTGCAGCATACATGCTCATTTAGGGTTAATATCCAAAATATAAAATTTAGGGGTTAAAAATTATAGTCTGGATTTTATCAACATTGTAGATAATTCAGAATGTAGGTGTGGTATAAACGAAGCAACAATTCAAAATTCAACAATTTAATTGACTGCCTTCCTTGTTATAATGTACACAGATATTTTCATTCATTTTTATGGCATTGTTGATTTCGCCACTGTTTTTCTTATGATATAGCCTCCTATTGACGGATCAGTTCTCCATTCTGATTGGTTGTGGATTATTAGTGGCTAAAGAACATTTCTTTTATGTGTGTGTGTGTGTGTGTGTGTGAGAGTTTCTTCCGTAAATGATGTCAACCACTGGGAAATTATTTCCTGGAGAAAGCTATACCAATGTTCCAATACCATAGAGGTTATTTACCATTAAAAGCCATTTTTTTCTACAAAACTATAATGTTTTAGGTGGTTTTATCATAAATCAGTAGTGATAAACTAGAGTGTCTTCCTCCATAACAAATACAGAAGTAAAAACATGAAACCCTGTACTGTATATATTCTGAATGGCAATAATCTTGGTTTTTAAATTTATTTTTCTTACCTTGGAGATGTATGCTTTGATGCCTTCGGCCAGTTTGATGCAGGGCTCTCCGAAGAGCTGGGCCAGCTGGTCGGGGATGTCCTGGTCCTTATCCAGAGCGTTCAGTAAACTCAGACACTTCAGCTCCTCTGTGACACCCTGGCTTCGCACCTAAAGAACAAACACACATCAGGATCACCAGGGGTATGTACATAAAGGGTTAAAAACGTAAGTTATTTAATTGAACATATCTCAGCAGGACATTTATAGTCTTGCACTGACTGATATACAGTAAAAGTACTACAATGCAGCCTGTGAACTGATCCATATAAACTGACTGAATCTCAAAAACTGCTGGTGCTCCCACGTACAGAATATTCAGATCAATTTAAATTTTGTAGGAAATTTACATTGCATCGTTACTGTGGCCCACATGGACAATCACAGTAACGTAATTAAATAAAATTAATAAAAAATGAAATAATCTAATAACCTAAACACATCATAGACTTTATATGACCATTCTGAAACTGGGAATGAAGCAACTCTGAGACCAAATGTAACCTAAATGTTTTGGCACATGTGCCGCTGGAACAGGCAGCTGAAACTCAACTCCTTATGTAACAACTCTGCATGCATGTAGGGGCTTACTGAAGAGTTTCTCCTGGAGTGAACCGAACTGAGCCACACATACATACATCCAGTAGTACATCCATATCGAGACATCTAATAAGAGACAATTAAATCAGCAATTCCTTTGAGGCAAAAGGGGGAATAGTTTTTCCCCCAGTGACTTCCATCTGAAATTCGACATGTTTTCATGTAATTTTGGGCAGCATGGGTCGAATAAGACATCTTTGGGAACCGAAATGTAGAGAGAGGCTCTGGTAGCTCCAAGGCTGCAGAGTTATATGTGTATAAGTGTGTGTGTGTGTGTGTACCCTTCAGGGAGGTTGTAAGCGTCACGGTCTGAAAGCTCTGCTAATGACTCTATAACAAGCCCTGATGAGGAGAGAGAGATTACAAAGCTGCACTCCTTCAACCCTGTTCTTTAATTTTATTAATTTCTTTCTGCTTGACCCCCGTTTTCTAATGAAACCCTTTCCTTAGTCTCTCTCTTTCTCTTTGGTTTCTGCCTTCCTTTTGCCTTTTCTTTCTTTCTTGTTACTTGTTTCTTTGTTGTCCCTCTTTGTTCTCACAGATACTGGCCATGTTTATGCATGAGCGGATTATCCTGTTCCTGGTGAAGATAACAGTGTGTCGCTGCCTTTATGTGTGTGTGTGTGTGTAAATGAGTTCAAAACAAGCGGGAAGGACGGTTACTTACGAGAAAAGTTACGTTTCTTTGTTAAAGAGTGGGGCCACATCCCAATAGTCTCTGCATGTTGCCCTGTCCTGAAAAGGATGACTCATGTCTTTAATGGCTTCACATCATTCAATCATAATGAGTCTAATTAGATGCACATGTTCCTCTTGATGCACAATCTGGTTACAAGCTTCTATCTAGATTTAGGTCAATTTTGGGAGGCTTGTAATGTCAAATAAGGTCAAATATACAAAGGGCTTAAAGCTGAGGAGAATGCTTTCCTAACTTGCTCTAAATGTCTAGAAAGCATGTAACATGTCAGTAAACTACGCAGAACTGTGTTTGATCTTTTCTTACAAAAGGAATGAGAAAGACAAAAGATTTAATATTAGAAAGTCCAGCTTTCTTCTGGATTTGCTTCTGAAGTTTTGATTTATTTCTTCCTGTTGGCAGAGACATTTCTGCACCTGGGATCATAATTTAGTTTTGGCAAACATTATAAATCTAAAGCTTTATTTTTAGAGTGGATGGAAAAATCTTCCCTATTATAGCCTCATTTTGAAGCAGAATATTCTGAGCTGCTATTTGTTCCCCAAGGACCAGGGGTATTGTAGTAGCAGTTCAACAAAATTAAAAAAACCTCCAGTGAAAGTAAAGGTCAAGTAAAAGCATGTTAGCCTTTCATTGTGTTATATTATAATGTTCTTGATTGAGATGAAGCTGATAATGCGTCATCATGTATAAACTAATCTTGTGTTTGATGCACAGTTTAATCTCAAATAAAACTAGTCAGTGTTAATGCGGTAGAGTAAAAAGTTCAAAATCTCCCTCTGAAATGTAGTGGAGTAAAAGTATAAAGTAGCATACATGTAGTATTTGCATTAATACACTTTCCACCCCTGCCAAGCAACTTAAAAACTCCCATTGTCTTTCAGTGTTGCGACAAGAGAAAAGGAAGCACAGTAGGTTGTTATATATCATCTGCATACAATCAGGACACATCCTAACAAAAACTGCTGACAGTGGAGTCTGGGCAGAGACGAAGGGTGTGTGATGACAGCTACAACTGGCAGAAGTGTTGGGGAGGTTCACACAAGCATGAGTGGATCTGAGCTCGCTCACCCCAACAAATGGAGTGAAACTAGGCTTTCGTTTCTTCCTTGCTCCTCTGTCAAAACACACTCCCTGCTTTGGTGGTTCTGGTTGAAGGATTAATTGTTATTGAGGAGTGTCTTTTGTGTGTGAGAATAAAAGGTTAGACTTTACAAAGCATGTACGTGTGTGTGTGTGTGTGTGTGTGTGTGTGTGTGTGTGTGTGTGTGTGTGTGTGTGTGTGTGTGTGTGTGTGTGTGTGCATGTGGGTCCATTAAGTTTTGACAGGGGCGGTAGGGAGTGTCTCATCTATGTTAGTGAGGAGATAAATCCCATCCACATCACTGCGCTGAGCAAAAAACAAGATTAAGAGAAAACTTTCTGCTCCATTACTACATGGAGACGAGGCCAGAGGCTAAACTAAACTATGCAGAGTTACATTAGCATCACGTATATATATATATACTTTCTTTTCTCCGGGTTTAAGCTGCACAAAGAAGTGAGACATAATTTAATTTCTTAATGTTTCATGCGAAATAAAGTCAGTAAACCATCTTTCCTCTTCTTATTTCAGCCATTGTTGTTGAGTCCATTTGTTGCATGTTAAGTTTTACTCTTAAATTGTTTTGCAGTGCAAATTTTCCGGCCAGTGACAATAAATTCAAATAACATTCAAATAAGACAATTTACATCGTTTGTTTTAATCACCCAGAGTGTGTTTGAAGGTTGTGAATTAGCAAGTTCAAGACTAAGAGTCTACAATTGCGCAAATGGCTCTGAGCTAAATACTAACATCAACAGGTGTGATGCTTCCAATCTTACTTTAGCATGCTAGCATTTGCTAATTAGTATAAACACAAACTGCCGCATAAACCAAAATATTGGACAAATGTAATAAATGGCCATTTGATGGGTTTAGATGACAAATCACCAAAGTTAGTGGAATTCATCCAGATGAGAGAAATTAATGCTGGCACCAAATTTCAATAGCAACCCATCCAACAGACATTTTGCTTAAAACTACAAATATTAACCTATTGGTGGCACTAGATGGAAAGGGGATCACAAGTGATAAGGATTCACCCTCTAGACATGTGTACCACATTGAATGGAAATCCATCCGATGGTTAAGATGCTTCAGTTTAGACTAAAGTATTGGATCGACAGACATTGCCATACCTAGAGCCACCGCCAGCGTGGCACAAAAAAAAAAAGGCTTTCATGGTTAAACAACTCAGTAAGATTTTTATCACACTGGAAATACTACCTAGAGACTTAAAGCACTCAGTAAGTTTGATTTACCCTCATTTAAAAGCAATAATTTTAATGTAATGGCTCTCAAACAGTCTGGTGTCCAGCTGTAGCTGCAAATCAGCAGCACGATGGAGCCAAGCTGGTTTGGTCTCTCTGCAGGATCTTTCATTTTCAACTTTCTGGGCCTACTAAAAGCCCGTAAGCCAAATCCTACAGCTCTGTCGACTCGCTTTGCTGTGCAGTTGGTCATCTTTCATTCCTCTCACATGACTGTTACTGTCACTGACTGGCATCATAACAATATCTCTCCCTCTTTCTGAGGCCATTGAACTTAAATTAGATCTTTATAAGTGATTTTATCAGTTATTTCTGGTACTCATTGTGTTTTTGGTTTAGTAAAACTGTTGGAAAGCAATAAAAATGTGAAGATTCGTAAACCAGTAGAGACATGTAAGCCTCCGGAGATGGGAGACCACTACATCATTGTCATGCCCTGGGAGCATGCAGCTGGAACTGCTCCAGAGGTTTTAAACATGAACAGTTAGAAGAAGACCCTCCTTCTCTCGCTTCTCCTGAGTGCTCCTTTGACAGCAGTTTCTCTTTGCCAAGTTCTGACTGCACTTAGCCAAATCCCGATAATTTGCAAAACCGGCCCCATTAGTTACACCCAGATGACTCAGCTTTAACAAATCAATAAGGTCACAGGAGGTCGGCCTCGGCTGTTAGAATTGTAAAACCTCATGTCTCCTTTGCGTTTTCATAGAAATTACTTCTGACAAAGACTTAGTCATAAAGACTTAATGTCTTAAGAGGAATCGTAATCTTCGTATGCCAAACTCTACTCTGCAGTTGTGCTGTTTTTCTTTAAAACAACATACTCTACTCTTCACAAAGGGCATAGCAGCTCTTAAATTCTCGTCCCTGTAACTTGTCCCCTGAGCAGCGTATTTTCTCAGTGCGTTGACAATGATGACTTGTCCTTCCCTTGGCTCTTAAGCAACGAGTCCTTTGGGCCCGTTATGCAGCCAAACGCAGGCTAACACATGCGAAAAACATTCAGCAACACACACGATCTGATGTAACTCTCTGTTGTGTTGTTAACTTAGGCTGAATGCCTAAGTATGATATTGGCTCAGATGGTTGAAAGAGTCTTTAAATAGGATTTTACGTGGACAGTCACCGATATTTGGTTCCAACACCCCCTCAACAAGGATTTCACACAGTATTTTTAACATTTTTAAATTATTTGGTTTCATTTCTATTTATTCACTGTCCTCATTCCTGATCAACAAAATGGGTTGATTTCCATTTACATCCACACAACCCTTCAAAAACGTATACTACCATATCTATATCTATTTAAAGACAAAAGCATCCTGCTACATTCGGCTGTGCTAAAGGAGGACGTCCTTATTTGAAGACCTTGACTTTGTTTAGTTTGTCTGTTGTCGGAACAGACAACCTATCCTGATTTATTCATTGGTAAAGATTTCTTATATCAGCTTGTTAGTTGGCTAACTACAAACTTTGTTTGTTTTGTTAAATGGTTACTTGCTAACTAGCAAAACCAAAATATTAGCTAGACCAGCTAGCTAAGGTTAGATAAGGTTATCTAAAGTTTTTTTTAATTAAATAAACAATCTCAAGAAGACATTCAAGACAAAAGGGACACTTAGCCATGTCGATATAATATTGAGGATTACATCAGTGATTACAGAGGAGAAGCGTCAGCAAGTGTTTGTATAAAAAAGTGATACTGCTTAATAACTCCCAAAAGATTAGGACTAAAGAAAACACAATTATCTGTGCCTTGGTTATGTAATATGACCTCCAATCAGCCTGCAGACTGAAATTTGTTCAATTCATTAAGTATTCAAAGATTCTCACACCTTCAAAGATTCTTAGTTATGTTTTTCTTATTCTTTGATGCTGTTTGATTTCAGGCAGTTTTTATGTTGTTCAATTACATTGTTGAACTACAGCACCCAGTACATCCTCCACAACACCACAATACCCAACAGCATTAATGTGTATATATTTTATATATTTTATCCTGATGATCACTAAATTTCTTCTTCTTACTTTGCACTACATTACCCTATGCTGCTGTGGGAATTTGAATTTCCCGTATGGGGGATAAATAAAGGAACACATTATCTTATCTTAACATTTGATTTGAATTGATTGGGCCATTTTATTAAATGATAAAATGGGGTATTTATAAAATCATGTTCCTATTCCTCATTTTTTGGTATCACTTTTCTTGCCAAATTGTTTTGTGATGGAGCTGCAGAGCTGCTGAAGCCAAACGAGCAAAACATTTGAAAAGGTTCTTCAAACTGTCAGGATGTTATTTTAGGGCTTTGAACCTCAATTTTAATAATTTATAGCAAACTACTGTTCTCCAGATACGAGAGCTAAACTGGGATAGTCCCTGCTGGTCTGCTTTTGGAAATCACACACATATGCACGTATGTTTGAGTGATGTATGAGCTTTTTATCCCTTATCCCCTTAGCTAGAGGACATGTGGTCTCCCATGGCTCTCCATGTTGAATTGGATGACCGGGCTCAGAGAGGAAGGGTCCAGGCTGACAGAGCTCCTGTGATCGCGATGCCGACTCTCTCAGGAAGCAATGAACAATGCTTCACTGTTCCCTCCCTGTGTGAGTGTATATGTGTGCGTGTGTGCATGCTCATATGTGTTACGTGTGTCTGTGGCCTGCATCCTCAGTGTGTATGTGCAATAGATTGACTGTGTGTGTGTGTGTGTGTGTGAGTGTCTGTTTGGCTCTCGCTGGACACCAAACCCTGAAAAGAATATCTCAGAGGTCCACTTGGAAACTCGGCTACAATATTGTGTATGCGTGTGTGTGTGTGTGTGTGTGTGTGTGCTGTGCTGGGAGTTTCTTGGCAGTCCAAAACTCTCATTTGAAGGGATTAGGAAGAGGAGAAGGTGGCCACGTAACTCAAATCCAGCAGGCCAGAGGTCTGAGCGCCAAGAGTGCGTATGTGTGTGTTGGGGGATGAACAGCAAACACTGAGGGAAAGAGGGGGAAGGAGTTGGCTGTATTTCAGTATACTTTCTCTGCTTTGTGATTGAGCAGACAAGACAGAGAGCGGGGTGAAATAACAGCTGAGACCTTTACCCAAACACATAGGCAGGGGGATACACACGTTCAGATGTGAAATAAAACATGCGGAGTGTACAGCACAGCGGAGGCAGCTTCATCATGATGAGTTACACCCTGCCGTGTAACTCACAGCCCTGTGAAGGTGGAAAGCGCTCTAGCAGGTGTTAGATGGAACTGGCTGTGTATCGTGAGAAAGTATTATCAAGTTGATTAGTGATGTGTCTGCTACAGTACAGTAACAAAAATGTAAAGATAACAAGGATCATCCATCATCAGCCGCTTATCCTGCGAACAGGGTTGTGGGGGGCTGGAGCCAATCCCAGCTGACATTGGGCGAAAGGCGGGGTACACATAGACAAACACTCACATTCACACCTAAGGACAATTTTAGAGACACCAATTAACCTAGCCTGCATGTCTTTGGATGGTCGGAGAAAGCCGGAGCAGAACCCACGCAGGCATGGTGAGAACATACAAACCCCACACAGAAAGACCAGGGCAACTGGGGTTTGAACCCACGACTTTGTTCGCGACAGTGTTAACCACTGGACCACCGCCCAAGAAGGATAATACCACTAGAAAAAAGTTTTAATGTCTTGACTAAGTAATGTATGCTCTCATGTTACACCATAGCACCTGTGGTGGTGAACCGCTAACACTTGAACTAAGGATTCACTCCAATGTTTTGACCCATATCGACACCACTACAGATTCACTTGTTCAGTGTCCAAGTCTGTGATTTGTTAAGTGAATAAAATAGGTCTGGTGTTGTGTTAATAGGAGAAACAGAGGGCCATTCAGGGGTGTGTGGGTTAGATAAATAATGGGCATCTTGACACAGCTAGCGACCTAGCTACATCCATGAAGTCTAGCGAGTTATACAGATTGTTGTCAGTCGACTCACGTAAATAATAACTCATTTGGCATATTTCTTTGATAGTTGTGACAAGCATTAACTTTTCAAGTATTCGCTCTGGGAGTTTGTGAGTCGTCTGAAAGTTGACCAAGGCCCGTCCAAACGGTAATCAGCTAACATGAACACAATGTCAAAGTGAATGAATGCAGTTAAATTAAAAGACAGTTCAGTTTATTAGGCTAGCTCTTGTGAAGCCCCAAACCATGCAAAATGAAAATACTTGCTGTCCCTACTTTAAAAATAGCAACATACTGTATGTTTCCTCAGCCTTTTATTGCTGCAGTGTTGTGATTAGCAGTTATGTTCTTGGCTGTAATGAGGCCTGGAGTATAACGCATGCTGAACTGATTTAGCTTATATAGTCATAAACACTGGTACATTTGTTATGAGGTGGGTGTGCTGTTGATTTATTATCATTGTACTTAAGCAACAAGTATTTGACTGTTATGATGACACTTTGGCAAGTCCATCTGGCTCTCTTAATCTGCACTCTGACTCTCTTTGTGAAAACTGGCCCAAGGTCATCGTTAAAAACTACACTCCGTATAGTTGTTTTTTTTTTCACCTAAACCTGGTGACTTGCATGAATATACAAGCGTCTGGTAATTTAGTGTGTGGTGTGTGTGCAAGGGTGAGAACGTGTCTATTTAAGTTTTTATTTGAAAACACGTTTTTGTACATGCTTTTAAGTGTGTTTATGGTTTTATGTCCATGATTTGTTATGGTATGTACTGGAAATGCATATGTGTGTCTGCAGGTTGGTGTGCAGCCTGTTTGTGTGTGTCTTTCCTGGTTTATCGTCCCTTCAGGGCTCCAGCGTATCTGGCAGGCAGCCAGGATGGGGTAGACATTGATTTATTTGTTAAAGCTGTCTGATTCACTGCTGCTATTTGTTTAATGACAAACATCTTTCTCAGCTATCCATCACGTTAAAGAGTGATCAGGCAGAGTCTTTGCCAACTGTACACAAAGGTATTTTACGAGTACAGAATAAAGGCCAGTGGATAAACTGTGTTTCTACCTCACTTCACAGTGCATGCCAAGTTTTTGTCTGCAGTGAAAAGAGCCACACACACATACAGAACAGATTTCAGGGAAGTATTTTGAAAATTGGAGCCAAAGACACAATCATTAGAGGGTTCAGGAACAGAAACCACTTTTTTAACACGGGTTCATGCAACCACATGCGTGCTGGCCTTGCCTCACATGCCAGCATCAGTTTGCTTCAGTAAAGGAACCAAACTGTAGACTAAGACAGAGACATTTTAAGTAAACATGTCAAATGAAACATCTACCTAACTTATACTGGTGTGTGCTGTAGGTATACGTCTTTATACTCCTCTCTGTTGATTGCTTGTGACATGGTACTTAAATTTAAATGTAGGCTTAGTCTACTGCTCTCGATAATACACACACAGATGTATAAAAACAGTGACATTGTGAATAAACGGGGTTTGACAATGTATCCTCAAATCGCTGTTCATCATGAAATATGAGGAAGTCCTGGCCCTGGCCTGAAGGTGATTAGAAACCACCAAAACTGATCCTCAACTTCCGAACTCTACCTCCTCTTTCCTCCTTCTCAATGGCTCACTTGTCTTTCCTTGAAACGCCAGTCATCTGGGAATGTATGTTTGGTCTTTGTAAATGTCTCCTGATAACAGACGCAGGTGCCCTTTTTTCATTTGTAGAGATGAGTTGCCTTTGTCGAGGTCAAGACAATACTTATTTAATACAAAAACAGTGTTGTGATGAGTTGAAAACCCCCCGAAACAATCAAAATAACAAGATGCTGAGTCATGTGCGATGGTAGGGCAGTATCACTATTTCACACCTCATTTTAGGCATTTAGTTGACCCTCGCTTCCAGAGTGCAGTGAAATAACCTGCTTTATGAACAAGGAATGGATTTCTGCTTACATTTCTGCTCTACATGCATTTCAATCACACTGTTTCCAGAAACTCACATATTCAGGACTTCCTTTCTCTCTCACAATAGCCTCACTCTAAACACTGTCTCTTTGAACTCTGGTTTCTGCTCGTTAGACATTAATGAGTGTGTATTTAGCTGATGGATTACACACAACCTTCAAATTGCTGCTCTGATTGTAGCTTTAAAGGTAATTTTAAAATGAGGAGACTGGTCTTTCTTGAAAAACCGTGATTTTTAATCACCACACAATCAAAGAAAAATAATTTGTCTCTGTGACAAAGTACATGCAGATATATATATACCTTAAGAATATAACAGAGCCTGATGTGCACAGCGCACAGTACAGAATATACAGTAAAAGGGACAAAAGACTCCATATATCTCTCTGCATTTAAACAATCAACATTTTATCGCTGCACATGTAAGCAGTAGTTGTGGCTGTAGCTAGAGGTAAAGCCCTTGTTGGATGAGTTGTTTTACCTCGTTGTTGTTCGGAAAAGGGTGCAGAAAAGAAAGACAGATATTACATATTCCCTGAAAATAGAACTACACAGGAACAGATTTACTGTAAAACAAATTAAATTACACTTTTATCTGTGTATCTAAGTAGCTGTATGAACATGAAAAAGCTAAAGACAGCATCCCTGCATGTTCAGAGAAACATAGACAAATCTTATCAGCCGATATTAAACATTATAACATGAAGGAAAGCAATCTGTTGACACTGTGAGGTGCCATAGATTTGACCTGTTTGACCACATTAATGTTGGTGTCAGGTACACACATTTTGGTCAGGTACTTTCCATGCACGGATACAGACAAACGGGAGCAAGGAAAAGAAAACACATCCCACATATTTCAACTAAAACTATCCCATCATCCACTAACAAGACTACATTTAAGTCTGAAGCGTTCACAATTTGACATGCTATGATATCTGGCTACTGAAGTCTTCCTAACTCCCTGCTCAAAGCCCCCTTTGGAGCTTTAAATCATAGCAAACAAACCAGATTCTATATGGTCCTTGCATTCTGTCCACAAGATCGTCTGCTGCCTTGCTTTGTGTCCTGTGCAGTGTGTGTTTGTTTGTTAGCTTTCCTGTGAGATGAGGAATGCTGTAAGTGATGCTGGTAAGTGATGTTTGCACATGTGCCAGTGTTCGTGATAGTGCACACAACCCCACAGCGAGACAGCAGAATACCACTCCCTGCCTGTGCGTGTGGAACTATGACCTCTCTTTGTCAATTTTGTTGTTTTGGATTCCATCCAGTTTAAATAAAGTTTAAAGACGTACAAAAGCGGGGTGGACCTGCCTGCTGATATTCCGGTGATTTCTTTCTCTTTTTAACTTCCTTGTTCCTTAAACTCAGCTGCCAGGCTTTTAACCAGAACAAAGAAATATGACCACATTACTCCTATTTTAGCTTCATTACACTGGCTCTCAGTATGTTTTAGAATTGACTTTAAAATTCTATTGATCACTTTTAAAGCTCTTCATGGCCTCTCGCCTTGTTATATTTCTGACCTTTTAGTCCCATACGCACCAGCACGTACCTTGAGATCCTCGGGCAGAGGTCTGTTGTCTGTTCCAGAGTCTCGACTGAAAACTAAAGGGGACAGAGCGTTTGCTGTCAGGACCCCGAGGCTCTGGAACAGCCTGCCCGAGGAAATCAGGTCGGCTGAGTCGGTGAACTCTTTTAAGTCCCTTCTTAAAACATACTTTTATAGGAGAGCCTTTCCCGATCTTATTTGACTTTATTTTATCCCTTTTATTTTATTGTATTTTACTAATTTTATATTAAATTTTCATGCTCTTATCTTTTTTGTATTATTCTTTACACTTGTTAAAGGACTTTGTAACTTGTTTTTGAAAAGTGCTCTACAAATAAGGATTATTATTATTATTAAAACAATCGAGAATGTTACTGTTGGGTAAAAAGAGCAGTTAAGATTAGTTTTGATAAAGGCACAGACTCTCTGTGGGTATCTCAGAGTTTATTGGGAGTTGTTTATGGGAGTGTGAGCCGTGTTATCTAAGTTAGGGGCATTGAGAAATTAAGAGTCACTATAAACTTTTGCTCCCGTTCCAAGGTTTAAGTTTCTGGTTCTCGTCTCATCTGGCTTAGAATGGGGAAGAGAAACGTAAAGAAAAGAGCGAGAACAGGTCAGGACTTTCCAGTTTGTCTCAGTTACCTGTGCACGCATATCCACGGAAACGCTCGAGGCAGACTGAGTTAGAGACAGAGAAGGATTTTAAAGGATGAGAAATGAGCTGTGATCAGAGGTTGGTTCTTCTGAACAGTGCAGGCTCTGAAAGTGTCATAATAAAATGGTCAAACTGCACCAGGAAAATGCCTTCAAATGGCTCCAAAATTCCAATGCCAGCTGATAATCTTCTAAAATGTGATTTGTAACTTACATATCAATATATCAGTATGACTTCTACTTATCTGTAAGGCCTTACAGTCAAGCCAAGATCAAGAACAACTGTCCATGTGAAATATTTACCAATGATTGGTGACTTGAACACAGATACCTGGTAAATATTAAGTAGTCACATTACATTTCAAGACTAAAAAGTGATGAGAATGAGATTAATCCTTGGCAACCCTCCAAACAATTTCAGACAAAAGAAAGCTTTCTTGGTCCGTTTGACCCGTCGGCACGTGATCATTGATGTAATCTGTCTAGACATGTGGACTGCTATGCCAGCCCCAAAATTCGGACACAACTAGCAATAGAAAATGAGCATAATAATGGTTGCTACATGACAACCAATCTAAATTAGGCGAACAGCTGGACATCATTTGCAGGCCTGGTGTGTACTTTTACCTCAAGCAACCTCCAGACAACTGGTTTTAGCTTCATCCAATGAGCAAGTCTGCTTCATGCAATTACGCCTAAATTCAAGATTATATTTTCCACTACTGGGTGATTGTAGTATGGACTGCATTTGGGAAAATTAAAGTGAAGAAAATGTAAACAAAGTAAGGCTGAAGTAAAGGCCTCACCGAAGAATACACAATGACGTTGATAAATGAGGCAAAGTTTAGGTCAGCAAGCTGCTGTGGGGTCCTCTAGGAGCCTGTGGGTGGGCAGGTCCAGCATGGGTGGGCAAGTGTGTCTGTGAATGTGTTTTTGCGTGTGGAGGTGGTGAGCAAGTATGACTCAAGTGAGGCCTTCACAAGTGTTATTGTACTGGTGCAAAATGTAGCTGTTTTCTCTGGTGGGGTCCAGACGTCCCCACAAGAATGGAAAAAACATGGAAAGTGGGCTCTTTGAATGGCTGAAAAGGTTATTTTTAAAGACAAAGGTTAGGATTATTTTCAAAGATATTGTTAGAAAATAGAAAAAGGGCTGAACCAGAAGAGGCCAACGCTATCCAGTGCAAAAGATATTTTTTTAAATGAGCTGTATGACCTTTTTTATGTAAATGAATACCTACTTCTTTAAATTGTGAAGAAAGAAATAATTTGCAAGCTGAAATAGCTGAAGTGTAGGTGCAATGATATCACCTCTGTGTGTCATAATGCATACGTGCATGTGCCTGCCTGTGTAGCTACTGTTCTGGGAGATAAGTTGCTGATGGTAAACTGACGATTTCTGGGAATGCGCTCTCCACACTTCCTCATACAAAGCACAACAGCAAGCAAATATGAGAGCTATGTGATCTAACTGGGGAGAATATATCTAATATTAGATATAAATGTCTTATAGTTTTGCCTGAAATAAATGTCCTTAATCATGAATTTAGCTCATTTTATGTGTAGTTTTATTTATAGCCACTGTACCAAAACAAAGCCCATTATTTGCTCTGCAGCTATTTCTACAAAATAACATACACAAAACACTTAATATGCAAGGAATTTATGCTGTCTTATGTATGTGCATGCACATTGTATACATAAAACTCAGTATTAATTGGATGACAGAGGTTTCCTGAGTTACATGTGATTCATCCGCTTAAAAACACTTCACTCACTTATAGGTAAGATGTTAAATGAACAATGAAAATGTATCGTCTCTCCTATGATATAATTAGAGAGGACTGCTTATGCAACTGTAAAAGGATTTCTATCATCAGCGGTTGTCCAATTGTGAGTTCTGTTTTTTTTTTTATTAACTTGCTTTGAGGATAATTGTAGACGTGTGAACCAGCCTTTTTATTAAAGTAAAGCCTTTTCACTTGAAAACCCCCCCACCAAGGTTAAACTCTCCACTGTAATATACAGTTTAAATATTTATTAGACGTGCCAGCACTGCAGGTGATGGTCAAGATGACCACACGTGAAAGACTTTTGCTTTATTTCCTGTGCTTGACGAGAAGGTCAAAGGTTATCATGAGTTGTCTCTACCGCTGTGAATGATCCCGAGGCTACAAATCCTTGAAATAATGATTAGGTTCAGATTGCTTACTAAGAAATGAGCTTTAAATCCTGATAAGCGACTAGAAACAATAAATAATGGTGAATAAGTGTGCAGTTTGTATAGCATTTATCATTTCTTGATGACAGGAAAATCTCAATAGGATGCATCCCACAAGTTTTCTCCAGAATTAAACATTTTATTTACATTGAGCGTCTCATTTGAGTCATGACTTGGATCAATCCAGCCATATTAGGTAAAACCAGATGGACTGCATGAAATGCAATTCAAAGCCACACCAGCATGACCCTGCCACAAGCCTTCTCAGCGGCTGCTATTTGATGACATGCTCATATTACCCCTTTCAAATAAGGCCATCACTGTGCATTTGTGCAGCGTGTTGGGAAACATCTTGAACATCTCATGAGAAGTGTTGAATGCGGCCTTCGCTGCCAGCTCACACACGTGCCAACTCTTAAAGGCCAAAGAATCTGTTTGCGATCTAAACTGATGGGATTCTTTTTATTATTTATTACAATTATTATGTTGCTTCCAAATGCCTTCACCTCACCGAGAATCTAAAGCAGGATGGTGTCCTTATTCCAGTTCTTAATGACAACTAAACTTCTTCCGCCACATGAGAAGGTCTTGGTTGTGATTTGACTTTATGAGGAAATATGCTCTCAGATCTTCCAGAACAAAGCCAAGATTTGTCAGTTGCCATTAAATGTTGTACAGACGTCCCCTCAGGATGCATTGTAATAACTTTGTGCAATACTTTGGTTTATTACCAAACGTCCTCTAATGCTCCCAAACTCCCATAAGCCTCAGCTGTACTGTGTTTAGTGCCGGTTAGCAAATGCTAGCACGTTAACATGTTAGACTAAGATAGTAAACATTATACCTGCTACACGTCAGCATGTTAGCATTGTCATTGTGATCAAGTTACCATCCTGACCTTAGCGTTTAGCTCAAAGCACCGCTGTGCCTAAATACAATTAGTCTCTAGCATGTCAAGGAATTTTATGAGATTTTTTTGTATTTATGTTCCTGCAGAAATATGAGGGGGAACACTAAATCAGGGAATGGACATAAATTAAAAATAAACCTTTGTGACTACAGTCCAAAAATATCCTTTTTAAGCTATAAAAATCTCTGTCAGTCACAGTCTAGATGTTTCTCGACTGTCCCTTCCTGTTCATAATATTTTGGAAGCAGCAAGGCCTGAGATCTTTTTGAGCTAGCTGAGAAACACAATGCTAGATTGGACACGTGTTTTCATAACATTCATGCAAGATTTGTATCTCCTACTACAAGAGGCCAAGACATCCTAGTAGCTATTTCTGGAATTGCACGTCTGTCTTTTGTCCAAGTACAAGTACAGCATGTTAGCATTTCTTTGCTGCCTCTAGAAAGTCTCCGTGTATTTGATTTAGATCAAAAGCATTGACTTTTTCAAAACAATTACTTGTCCCTGATGCAGCTCTAAACATGATCAATTTAATGATTTGTTCATCCAACTGTCAGAGCTATGGGTGAGCTGTTAGGGTGCTGTAATTGAGCAATCAAGCCAACATCTGCTTTCTCAGCCATACTCGTATCCAACTTTTAACAGACAAAATCTCTGCCGAAAATGATAACATTATTTAGAAGTCCCAGCCTTAGGGACGCTTTGACCGCCCTCCTGACAGGTTCATGATTTCACCTCTTTTCCCAGAGCCTTTCTTATTAAAGTTTTCCATTCAGCAGCTGCAGGCAAAGCCAAATCTGTGATCAGTGGTTGATTCATTGATTCATGGATGACCTGCGATTGCACATGTCCAAGAAACTTGCAAGCTTCTAATAAGGCAGTGTTATTTTGTGAGACACTAAGCCAAAACTTAGCTACAGTCTGGAGCTACGTGTAGAGCTGAGGAAGTGGAACATCGGCAATAATGTTCATTGTGGGGGTTTTTGTCCTATGAAAGCAATGATGATAGGTAACGATGGGCTTTCATTAAAAGCCAAAACCACAGTTTTTTCCAGGTCAGTGAGACATGAGAGAGACAAAGGAGATGGCCAACACAAGGTTTAGGCAGGCAAGAAGTTGGATAAGAGTGGGTGAAAAGATGGGAGAGATAATTAGGGAGAGAAAGAGTTGAGTGCTTATTTAATCGGTACAGAAATGAGAGCTAAAAGAGGTACAGCAGGGTTGTTTCTGGGTTAAGAGTCAAAAAGCTGATATCGGAGAGAGAGCACAACAGAGTGTGAGTGTGTTTGAGGAAAACATTGGAGTAGACAGGCTGACACTAACAAGCTCTCCTTCTTGTGCCAGGACGAACATGTCTGCCCATTTCCCAGGGATAGATCATGTTAGAACAACTGAGAACTTTCCATCCAAACATCCACTGCGTAATCAGGTAACACACACACACACACACACTCACACTCACACACACACACACACACACACACACACACGCCTTTGTTTGGACACGGCAGTATATATAAACAGACACAATCAGCACATACAAGATATATTGTATACACACAGGGGTTGAACATATACTATACTTCACATTTTCGAGTGGCCTTTTATTGTGGCCAGCCTAAGGTACACCTATATATATGCAATACCCATGCTGTCTGATCAGCATCTTGATATGCCACACCTGGACACAAAGGAGAAGTGCTCACTTACACAAATTTGGACAGATTTGTGAACAGTATTTGAGAGAAATAGGCCTTTTGTGTACATAGAGAAGATCTTAGATCATTGAGTTCAGCTCATGATGAATGAGGGCAAAAACAAAAGTGTTGCGTTTATAATTATGTTCAGTGTACAAACTGTTTTGCCAATGTAATGAGCCACTATTGACCTTATTATCAAATACTGGATACCAGCCATTCACGTGTAAACCTTAATTTAACATGCCTTTTTTCTACGGAGGGGGGGCATTCAAGAGCTTTCTCTTTTCTGTGACTTTCAAAGCATTACAAAACATAACTGAAGCCTGGTCCCATAACAGAACTGATGGCTGTCAATTAATATCAAATAATCTGCAAGTATTTTTCTTGATTAATTGTTTAGTCTCTAAAATGGTTTAAGTTCCTTCAGCCCAAGAAGTTTAATACTCTCTTTACCGAATAGCTGTGTGTGTGTGTGTGTGTGTGTGTGTGTATGTTGCCTCAAAGCTGCTAAACCTGAAAGAATTTCAATTGATTTTGGTGGAGAGTCCCATTTTGTTTGTAATTTTGACATTAACATTGCTTCTGGTCTTCAAAAACCCTTGCAAAAAGTGTTTTGTACTTTCATTTCTCCCCCTTTTGCCTTCTTTTGTCACACTCCACCAAACTCAAGGTTTTAGCTTTGGTTTGATTTGGACATGTTCCAGCAGGGCAAAGCAGCTTCTCTTCTGCCTCTCCTTTGATACAATCCATGTATAGAAGGTATGTGAAGGATTTTCTTACCACATGATGGGAGCCATATGGAGGCCTTTACAGTGGAGATCGGAAATATGGGAAGATTGATAGACAAGAGGAGGGACATTTTGTTGTAGGAGGTCAACACAGAGGTGAAAGTCCAATTTATAGACATCTTTAACCATCTGTTTGCTAGTAATGCCAAGCATTATGAAATAGTTTCTGGAGTCTTTTATTCACCCAGACTGGACGATTTTGCACAGGCATCGGTTTTTGATTATCAGACATATATATATATATGGGAGTAAATGCTTGTGTATGGGCTCCATTACTTTGGAAAGTCTGTATTGTTTAACTAACACATACTAAAAAAGACTGGACTCTTATCCAGTGCCAACACTCTCAGTTTCAGGTACTTAAAGACCAGACTGTTGGTTGTTTCTGACTGTGGAGGAGGTATTATATCTGCTATTTGTTTTTTTGATACATCTCATCATAATTATTGAGAAATTGTTGCACTCATACAAGTTAGGGTTGGGCGATGTCTACAATGAAACATCTGGATGGACGTTTCATTCTAGTCGTAGTCGGTCATCTAATAAAGGCATGGTTCACTGGCATGGATTTCCCTTGGTAAAAAACTTGGTAGACATGAACCAGGTAAAGCAACAGTGCAGATGCAGATGTTGGTTTGTACGTCATTAACGAGCCGGCATGCGGCTCACTTGCTGCCGTGATAACGGATCACGGGTGGAAAACTCTCTGTAAAAGTTCTGTATCTTTTGAGTGAGTTTATAAAACATACCACTGTTCATGCTAACTCGAACTACAAAACTATTTATTTCCTCCTTTTCATGTCTCCTTTATTAATCAATAACTGTTACACAATTTCTAGATTTTTGAAACTAGATTTTCTTTCTAAAGCCAATATGATTAGAAGTCCAGTTATTTAGTTGATCAACAGAAAAATAATCCTCAACAATTTTTGTAATCGAGTAATCAGTTTAATTTCTAAAGCAAAAATGGCAAACATTTACCGGTTTTACCTTCTCAAATATTAATATTTTCTGTTTGTTAAATTCAGTTTTCTCTGATATCCAAGCTCTGAGAACTTGTGATGGCCATTTTGTCACTATTTCCTGACATTTTATCGACCAATCGATCGATTACAAGAGAAAACAAACCTTAGATTAATTCATAATGAAAATAATCACTAGTTGTATCTCCATTTCTTTCTTAATATTATTTGTTTGAAAAAAATAAAGATAAAAAGGTATAACTTTCTCTTATATTAGAAAAAAATGGATATCCAGTATGTTAAATTACTGCTGTGTAATCTGCCAGAGATAGTGATTAACAAAAAGGGATATGAAAATGTAGAAAACAGAAATTCAGCCGACTCTACAGTCAACATTACATTGCCACCAGGTATATAAAAAGTTTAGCAGCGATGATATCAGCTCCCAGATGTTGAAGTAGATGTTTATTAAGAGCTTTATTCCCTTCAGATCTTCTGAACTGAATTTATCAGCGCTTTATAGCCATGTTGACTGAGCAAACAAAGTGATAGTGCGCAGCACCAGCTGTTGGCACACACACACACACACACACACCCCACAGCTGTAGCCACATCCTAATGAGCATTCCAACGTGGGAACGCAAATATCCTCTTTTCACGTGTCACGCTGCTAAACCAAGGTCGTACGTGTCTCTGTGCGTGGTGGGTCTGTATATCTGTCCCACTTCAGATAATGTTTAGCAGCAGACTCCTCTCCTGCTCTCCTTTAAGCTCCTCCCTCCTCTCCCCTGTCCATCTTTTGCTTCCTTAAAAGATTTATGTGACTATTGAGATGCTTTTTCACTTTTTGTGGTGAGGAAACATGACAGCTTTAATAAGAACTGAAATACTATTATTTGGTACATCATTTCTTGTGCAAGAAATTTTGGTCTCAGAGGGGCTTTACATTTTTTGTAACATGGGCAAGTGAAGTGTTATTTTAAACATCTGAGTTGTCTGCGATGATAAATTTGGCTTCTACGTGGGTGTCGTGTGCAGCTACATTTAAAATTACAGCAAATTTAAAATTGCATGATATTTTGCTAAGAAGTAGAAAATAATCCGGTTTCCTGAGTTCTTCCACTTTACAACACAGTATAATAATAATATATTAAAGGAATAGTTCAGCATTTTGGGAAACAACTTATTTGCCTTCTTGACAAGAATTAGATGAATATATTGATGTCACTCACGTGTCCCCACAGTAAATATGAAAACACTTCCAGCAGCATAAACAGCTAGTTTGTTTCTTTCCAATGCAACAAAATCCACCTACCAGCACCTCTTACTAACACGTTAGATATAGATATTGTGTGTACTGTTTAATCCGTGCAAAAACTAATTATAAAAGTGGCGTGTTGTCGTTTTTACCCTCTTCCCATTATTGGGAAGACTTTTTGTTGTAAAATGAAAGGGATACTTGCTAAACTTTAACCTCTCGAATTCCTGATTTTAGAGTTGAATACATTAAAATCAAAAAGTTAGTCTAATTTTTCACTGTTTCAATTGTACACACGAATTTCAGTTTGCCCATTTGAGTATTTCTCAGCTTGTGAAAACATTGGCATTATGTCTTCTTTGGCTCTAACTGAAGCTTTCCAGTATTTCAGAAACTAAATGTGGAGGATCCAGTGCTTTTGGAGCTTGATCCATGCATTAAATGTCAGAATAGTTTGGGTCATTCTGTTTTTAATCTGTCTCGTGTGAGTTCCCCAAATTTATGAGTCCTCTTCCATAACTACTGAATACTGTTGTGTATTTTTATGGAGCTCATCTCTTTTATGTCCATGTATCATCATTATCATCTCCTCCTGTCGTCGTCCCCCTCCCCTCCTCTTCGCTTTTATCTCTTTCAACTCTCATGCCCACTTTTTCCTCTCCCCTCTCTTTTCCTGTGATCCCGCCTGTTCTTTTCATCCACATCCAAATGACCTGGCCATGACAAAACCGAGCGTGCATTCAGGTCTGTGCAAAGACAAAAACACTGTGTCTCATGGAAATGTCTCCACAAGTCTCCCAATACATATGTGTGTGCCTGTGAATATGTCTGCAAACATAAACAGGCCATCAAAGCATTATACCAAGCAAATGAGCGTGTTTTTAGGAGGAAATTGAATCGAGACGTTTCTTTTTATCAGTTTTAAAATTACATGCATCGTGTATGATCATGGGAGCCAATTCTTGACCGAAAAAGGGCAAGAATTTCTGTGTGCTCTCGCCAACGTGACTGTTATGCCAAAATTTCAAGAGATTACTTCATTTTGGCCTTGTCATCTTCACTGAGTCATGAAGGCCACCTTCATCTATTAACCACATGTGCATTTGCATGATTGTACATGCACGTTTAAACCTCTTGTTCTTTTTGTGTGTTACACCCATATAAACACCTTACGTAACCTTGGAGACATGCCCAAGGCTTGTTTAGATGCAAAGAGCATACACATCAACTGCCAAAGAATCACTTAACGTCTAAACTCTTGCTCCTTCAGCCCTAAAACTGACTGTAACTCGATTCGCCTATGTGGACTCAAACCACAACATTCAGAGACCGCAGGGGGGCGGGAGGAGAGAGGGAAGGTGTGATAGAAAGAGAGAGAGGGAACTGTGTATTTTGGCAACAGAGTCTGGACTGGGAGGTTTATATTAGTTGCTTTCAATTAAATCTTAACACTTGCAGTGAAGGATTTGATTTTACTCGAAACTGGCCGCTGATGATGAACATACATCAAGTGTGTGTCTTTTTGTTTGTGTGCTGCGAAGACGCTAAAGTTCAAATTCCTCTCTCACATACACTCTGGTCCACACTTGCCCAGTCAATGACACCAAACCCCCTGTAATGCACACGTGTTGCACCCTCCAAACACACATCACAAACACACATCACACACACACATCACACACACGCACACACATATTGCCACATATTCTTGTTATCCAAGAAACCATTGATTCTCTAACTTCAACCCTGACCTTCACTAATAAAACCTGAGGCAGTGTGGAACTCTGGAATAAATATACAGCAGATTTATGTACTAATGGAACAACTGGGCTCTACTGTTCTTTACGGCGCTATAGGAGGCTGCGTCAGAAATTTCTTGGCAACAGCAGCTGGGACCACACAGGGAGGCTGGACGGAAAATGGATGAAAAGGACTGATTAACAGGCTGCTAACACCGTCGTCTACCAGGTAACTTAGCCTGTAGTTAGTGTTCATTGCTTTAGTTCAGCAAGGCGCTTTTAGCAGGCGCCAGCCAGATCTCATGGCTCACTTCCACTCACTTAAAGCGCCACTCGTTCCTGTGACTAGATGTTATGTCAAGTTGATTCATTGGCCGACTCAGATAAGTTCTCAGTCCTGCAAAAAGTCTGATATCCAGCAGAATCACTGTCAGTGTGAGCATGAGGAAACACGTAGGCTTGAACCAAAACAGCTCTGAAATTCAAGCAACTTCTGGCGTAGTGGTTAGGCCCCCCCAAGGTTTCCTGTCTGGCTCTTCCTCGGTCCCCATCTAATAAAGGAAAATCCCACAAAGAATCTGTATTTGTTTACGAACACAATCAACATGTATACAGATTTGTTTTGCTTATTTCAACTGTTTGGATTTCCTAGTTAAATCATAGTTAAAGAAGCAAATCTGTATACATGTTGAAAGGGGGGAAATATGTGGAGAGAGTATGGGGCAAAAATGGCGATTGGCCGAAAATCAAACAAGGGACGGAGTGAGTAGTGTCTTGGACCACTGGGAATTGTTTTTTTTAACACAGTACCAGTTATGTCTGGAGAGGCATTTAGTGGGACTGTGGAACTAGAATAAGCGTCTGCTGGATATTTCAAACAAAATAAGCTGATCAAAAGAGTTGTAAATTTAATTATATGGTCAAAGACCTCTAATGTGGATGGTACATCACCCTGATTACACTATCTACCCCAAAGTCCTGTAATGTTAACCTTTAACTGACTGTATCTTAACCCCAACACCTAATCCAACCTAAAATAAACCTATCTACCTGAAATTAGTCCTGTAGGTTTCTTTTGGAGAATTTTCTTTATTTTTCTGTGCCTGAAGGTCATCACACAGATAATCACACACACACACACACCGGGTGTATTGTTGCATGTAGGGTGAGTCAGAGCCTATCAGTGAAACTAAACAATAATAAAGTGGACCAGTGAAGTGTAAGGAATGGAATGCCAATCACACACACACACAGACACACACACACACACAGACACACACACACACAGACACACACACACACACACACAGATAACGTAAATCCCCCAAATTTCACACAATTCAACACAAACGGGATGATGGGAACAGGAACCTAAAATGTGCACTTATACAACCACTGTGGGTGGAAAAATTGAAAGTTAACATCAAAGGCTCACACCGATTATTGTTTTATATATAAAAAAAAAAAAATACTGTAGCTGTTACAGATGTGAAGGCTCATGTGTGACCCTGATCCAGGAAGTCATAAAACATGTGGAAATAAATAAAGTCTTAATAACGCAGACACAAGATGCAACAAAACAACCTCACTGGAACTGCAAATGAAACATGGCTAAAATAGTTTCCTCCCAAAATGTCTTTTAAGATAAAAAAGATCTTAAATGTCCGGAAGACATCTTTGAAAAAATACATGAAATGATTTCCAACATGCTTGATTAGTTATTAAACGTATGAAGAACACATTTGATGTAGTGTTAAGCATGTCAAAAGTACCTTTGATAAGCAGTTTATCATATTAAACGCCATGCTCCTACATTATATATTTCATTTGAACCCACTGAAGAGAAGCGTCCTGGTATAAATGAAGAATTATTTCAAGAACAAACAAGCAAAGCGACAAATTGGTTCAATTGAAAAGAAACTTTCTAGATTTGTAAGTGTCATTTACAATGTCTGCAAAGTTCCTGAACACTCATCGACTAAGATCAGAAAGTCTTGACTGCTTGGTCACTTTACCACCTGATGAAAATGTAAATTAATGAATTAATAAGTTAGATAACAGACGAACATAAGGTAAGTTCTAAGTAAGGCTGCAACAAATTATTCTTTTCATTTTCAATTAATCTGCCGAGTATTTTGTTTTGATTAATACAATAACTGTTTGGTCTACAACATGTCAAAAAGAAAGTGAAAAACCCCATCCATCACAACTTCTTCAAGCTCAAGGTGACGTCTTCAAACTGCCTGTTTTGTCCGACCCGGCCCAAAACCCAAAGATATTCTGCATATTATCACATAAAACGGAGAAAAGCAGCAAATTCTCACAATTGGGAAACTTGAACCAGAGAATGTTTTGCATAAAAAATGACTCAAGCAGTTTATCTTTTAACAGAAAAGTTGCTGATTATTTTTCTGTTATTCGACAGATTGATTAATCTACTTATGTTTCCTGCTCTTTACCTATTACTGTTTTTAACTGGACATTATTCTTAAGTTCAGTATTTGGGAGCCCGTTAAGAAGTGACTCAGCCATTGGATTTAATTCTGCCTTCGAGGAACACTGTCTGACATTCACTCAAAACACACACACCCAAAGTATTTTTATGTATAAAGTGAATAACCGGTTTACACAAAGTGCCTCAACCAGCAACAATGGACACAAAAGCAACAGAGGACATGCACCCAGGAGGCCAGGAGCTTCTGTATTTACATGTGTGTATTTGTTTGTGTTTGAATGCCGCAGCACTGAGGCAACACCGGAGCATTCCTCATTGTGTGGTCTTCATTGTTTCCAAGTATCTTTTGTCTTAACCAGGCTGGCATGGGTTGGAACTCTACTGCAATTCAAAGAAGGGCCTGTTTCCAGATTAAAAATAGCTGGCCTTCGCATGAGAACCGGGGGATTCCCCACATGCAAGATGCATAGCTCCGTGTTTTCTATTTCGTCTCTGTCCAGTGTCATCTCTAAACTATTCCTTATGTGATTTCCTGCCACCAGCTACGAGTACGTGGAAAAATAAAGGCTGGGATCAACCCCGTGATCAGTTCATAAATAAAACAAATCATCTAATAAATAATAATAACAATAATAATCTTTATATATTGATTTATAATCTTAACAAAGACATTTCTACAAGACTGGAAGAAGAAAAATCCAATGTTTTATTGAAATGAGAAGGTACAAGGACTTCTGACACAAATATTGTCCCTAACCCACGTTATCTTGTTATCACAATCGTCTAAAACCACCATGAATGATGACTCACAACATATCTCACCTTGCTGTGAAAGTTGTCACTCAAATTGGGCTCTCTAACGTTATCCATTAATGTATAATTTAATTAGTTTCACCCTCTTCGTGGACACATATTATTCTGATGATGGCTCTCCAAGACAGACATTACCCCACTATTTAAAAAGCAGTGCAAAATACAGTTTTAACCGACAGACACACATAATTTCATTTGTGTAGAAAAAGAGCATGTATCTCAGCTATATTTACTTATTAAAGGCAGTGTCTTGTAGTAATACAGTATTTGATCAACTCCATGATCACCACTACATCTGCACAAGATTTCCTAAAAAAGATAGAACGGCTTATATGTGCAGATGTTTGTCCATCACACACAAGCTCCTAATGGCTCACTTAATGTAAGCCATACTGGATAAAAGCAGCATCTACAAAGCTTGAAAAGTCAATTGTTTATGACCTGTTTTGCAAATGCATTAAGAAAACAACATATATCATTTCTTTATTCTCATGGGGGAAATTTGCTTTTTTTCCCCCCATCAACCACACAACCCAAGAAAGTGTGGCAGAGCGAGGCTGAGGTTTTGTGTTTCAGTATTAAATTATCCACAGTGCTGGTGCAGGACACACATGATTGACTGAGGTCTTCAGCAATGCACACCTGTCCAACTCATTGCCCCAGTTTGTACAGGGACCTTCCACCTTCTTCCACGTTCCCTCTCGTGTGGAGACGCAGAGGACATCCATGAAGCCAGCGACAGAGTAGCGTTACAGTTTAAATTGACCTCCGGCTGGGATTCATACATCACCGGCACCATACTTCAGTTCCCTACTTCATCCCTGCAGATTTTTTCAAACGGTCAATAGAAATACATGAAGTGTGTCAGAAACCACATGTAGCACCTCTTTCTGTAGACCACATTTAACAACCTACAGAACAGTTCGTGTGCCTTTAAATCAGGCAGGTAGTTTGCTTTTCCTTGATGAAAGAGAAGCAACAAAGATGTGATAGTTAACCTCTGATGTTGCACTCACAACAATATGAGTTTCAGTCTGACTGATAAGCTCATTTCTCCCACATGTCCTGCCTCCCTTCACTGAAGCTTGCTGATAGTAGCCACACAGGTCAACAAGGTTGCAGTAGGACTAATAACCAATGCCACAAAGATCAGCCTTATCAGTTTTCACTTTCACTGACTGCAGCAGTGACTGCTTATTGATTTCTACAGGGAGGGGTCTCAGCTGTGCAAATATTGCACCAAAAGACGCCAAAGATTGTAAGAATATTAGATGTGTAAAATACATAGTCGTCTTCACAGCTGAAAACTGTGTATATGCCCATAGCAAATACTTCCAATAGTAGCCTATTACCTGCTTATGATTATTTTAGGAGATAAAAGTGTCTTAAATGAAACCCCTGGGGACAGCCCACCTCCGCCACTGACTGATCCGCATACTTTACCTCTGCGCACATCTGTAACCTACTTAAAAGCAATGCCACGCTGCAGCCTCCCACTACTTTCTTTCAAAATGGCTACAATATGTGCCTTCAGGCACGCAATTACACTCGTTTAGTTCGATAAACGCTGCTGGACAGACATGCTGCCTATTCCCTCTGCCTCGGTTTCTTGTAAATATCGGATTGCAGGTCCAGGCAGGAAAAGCTGTTTTCCAAGCACCTCACAAGTCAGCGAGTGGGGGCGAACTTCTCCAAACGTCTTCCAGAAATGAATTAGACCTAGGCCTACTCCCCAAACAAAAGTTTCACTTCATCTCCTAAAAACGCGGTAACACTATTAGGCTGTTTCTGTCTGTCAGCAACCGTGATGTTAAGTAGCGTGTTTGTAATTACTGACTTTGTATACTAGGATACACGTATGATATTCCAGCAGATACACTGCTGCCCAAGACTGTGAACACATTTGTCAGTTTCTCCGTGTCTTTCTAGTATCACTACAATAGTAAGAGTAAGCTAAATATGTGGAATTCAACTGTAAAGTGAAACGTAAAACACTTATATAGCCTATTCCAGTTCAGTGCGTAAGAGTGACTTTTTCTGCACTTTTTTCTCTCATACCTCAAAGAAACGGACACATGTGGCTAAAAATGCAGCATTTTAACTCTTTACGTGAGTGGAAACAAGCTCTTACCTGCGATATAGACATGTTCAGGTAGAGAAAGAGCCCCGTGGTGGATGCAATCTGCAGAACCACCACCACTATCACCACCATCGCCACCCACATCTTAGACGGCGCTTCCCGGCGCCTCGTCCCGCTCGGCCCGCCGGCCGGGACCATCATGTAGGTGGTGGAGTCGCTGCTCACCGATCTGAAAAAATCCTGGTGCTGCTGCTGTGCGCTCGGAGTGGCCATGGCATTCCCAACGCATGAGCAGACCTTAAAACCAAGGGAACAGCAAAACAACAACAGCCAACAACAACCTCCACAAGCTTGACCCGAAAATTGGAGCAAAATTAGATCTCCATGCGCCCGCTGCCAATGGAGCCTTTCATTCGGAGCTCTGCGGGAGAAGCCAAGCCGAGGAGAAGAGAGGGGGGAGCTGCAGAGCAGGCAGACAGGAGAGGAGAAAGACGACCTGAAAGTTAACGTTTAGATCTGTCCATGTCTGCTCAGCGTTCAACTGCTGCGTAAAAGTGGGATTGGAGTTACTTGAGGAGGCAGCACAGACCGATGAGCGAGCAGCAAAGAGGGGCTGGCTTAACCTTTTTATCACCCTGAAGCTGTGGAGGGAGGAATGCTCTCTCTCTCTCTCTCTCTCTCTCTCTCTCTCTCTGTCTCACACACACACACACACACACACACACACACACACCTTTCTCTCACTTACTCACTCACTTTCAGTTTAAATGGTGCTTTCTGGGCAGTGGGCACTAAAGTCAAACATCGATTGCCAAAGCAGAGCATAGCAAGATAAGCACTAGTAGATAGAGGTTTTCAAGGTACATCATTTCCCCCCAGTATTGTTCATTTTTTGCAAAAATACCCTTAGTTCTGAAGAACTGAAGAAGTCCTTCGGATGAGGGACGAAACGTCTTCCAGTATCTTCAACCAAGTCCAGTTGCCCTTGATTTTAACCTTCGTTGGATACCCTTAGAAAGTGGCTAAAATCGATATATTTTGCAGCTGATGTCCCACGATGTATATTATTTTGCTAGAAGTTGGAATTTGCAATATATATCATAGGCTATAGCCTATTTAATTATTTCTGAAAAAGAATGTCACTGCAGAGTAGAAAGTAGAAGTTCAGACCTCCTTGATGAAACAATTGCCAATGTCAACCTCAACCTGTCTAGCTGCACTTTGTCCACTTTAAATGTCCTGCAAAGATGTGATGTACTCATACGGTTAAGAAATTATAAAGATGTAACCTTTAACAGAAACAATATATGTCATGATAGTTTAGTTCTTTAGAGACAGAGTGTGATTCTTGTCCTGAGCCTTTCAAGATGGGCTGGCAGAGGGCGCTCTCTCTTTGTTTGGCACTTATCTCTTTAGTTAAGTTTAAATTACATATGTATCAATAATTCTGCAGAGCACTTTAATTCTGAAATATTAAGAATGGGTCTATATTATTTAACTTAATACGGATATAGTATAATAGAATAATATTAAATCTTGAATTGTTAAAATCTATAAAAACCTGTGTACAAACTGTATATGCATGTTACATTGTCATGGTGAACCACTGTTTCAGAGCTGAACTGTAAACACAGTGTGGGAAAATATGAGCTTCCTCACTGTGTCCAAAAAGAGAAGCCAAGACATCAAAGTCGATACTCACTGCTCAGTTTTAAGGTGATTTAAGACAGGATTTAGAGGACATACATGTTTTATTTATTTTTTGGTTGCGGAAAGAAATAAATAAACAATAAAAAGACCTATTTATGTCAGTGGCCTGCCTGCAGCTTTGTGATGTTTTTGGAAACTGGAGTTCAAATATTTAATCGTGGCTAAAACTTGTTTCACCGTGAAACTTGAGGGCGTCGGGCAAATATTTGCACTCAAACAGTGCAAAGCTGTAATATAGACCACAAACACACAGGCAAACTGGAGGTAGCAGCTCAGGGAACGTAAAGAGTGTAAAGACAGTTATGTCTGCATTTTGTAAGCTATTAACCTTTTGGGCACAGGCACCTTTTCCCAGAAAAACCACCTAAAATAACATACCCAAAATGAATCAGGAATTACTCCTCAACCATTTGGCCTTGTCTCCTTTGAAAAGTCTGAAGCTAAGAATATATAAATCCATTGTATATTAATATATTTATTTTACTATTACAGACTACATGGAGATGCAATAAAGAAAAAAAATCTGATATTTTCATCCTCGCCTGAAAAAAAAAGCTATATTTTAATGAAATAAACCATCAAAACCAGTGAATATCTTATAATGCACCTAGAATACAATTGTAACTGTAAATCTGATGAAAATAAACTAAAATACAACAGTTATCATACAACATTTTCAAAATATACCAGGCGAATGTCCATATTTTGGCAATATTTACTGTCAAAATCTTGTTTTATTGGTAGATATCTTTAATACACTTTTTCTATCCATACAGCCAAGTTCCAAATAACAACATCGAAATATTGATAAAAAAAGTGAGTATTGATCAACATTCCTGTCACCAAAAGCACACCCATCCTTTACAGGCCTGTAGATTGAGAACGGAACATCCCACAGTGATGTTGGGGGGTATCAATGGATCTGGCTTGAGCAGACCTTTCATTTGCATGTCTATGAATCTCCAACAGGTCGGCCACAAAATGGTGAAAAACACCGTGTGTTCTCAAGCGTCATGTTTCCTCTCTGCAGAAATGTCGAGAGCAGGCAGGCATACCTTGCAGGTATGCACAATAACCAAGATGGCGCCTGCTGAGACTCAAAGCAACAACATCAGCGGGTTTTGGACTTAAAACGGAAAGAAAAAAAAATTGCCCACAGCACGGCTGCCCCTGGTACCGGGGGCGTCTGTTCTTAAGATAAACAATGAATAATAATTAAATACACTAATATTCTGTGTTTGTTTCATTTTCTTCAAAAATTAAAATGAGCTTATATTTAAAGACAAACTAAGGAAGTCTATAAAGGACTATATTACAGTGATAATGTAAAAACTAACTAATCCTCTACATATGTATGTGTTGTTTGAGTAAATAATTTTACTCAAAATGCAAAAATCCTATTTGCATTTTCACAGACTCGTGTGGTCGTTCTATGACCATATTACAATATAAATGGAAAAGCTGTTTTTGCGATTTAATTTTATACAATATTCAATTTAAAAATTAAAATGCCATATAAACAGTGTAGCTCATTTTCCATTTAAGCAAGCAATATTTGAGTCAAAGTGAAAATTTCCTAACAATTTCAAAATTAAATCTAATCTTTCCATCTCTTGCTTTGACCGCTGAGCCATAAATGAGTTGTGTTACATAACTGTTAGCTGTGATATGTTTGAATAAGTAACATAATATGAATGTTGCAGATTTTTAAATGTGGTTAAAATAATTATTTAATAATAATTGAAAACATGCAGTAAATAAGCAATGTCAAGATGAATCTTGCGGCCCGTCCTCTGGCCACAGCACTTTGGGAACCACTGCTCCGAACAACAGTCTTCCCTTTGTTTCCTCTCATTGCCACAAACAGCTGGAAAGTGGTCTGCATGTGTGCCCAGCAGTCAGAGCTGTTTATCAAAGATGGGAGGCAGACGAGTTCAGGTCACTGCCAGTCCAGCAGCTATGGACCACCAGAGGGCCACGTGACTTCACTCCTGTTCAGACTTTGATTAGAAAGGACCACATTTAAGGGGGTTGAAACCAAGTCGAGAGTGAGACTCTTTTCTCTTTCCTTTTGTACTGTTTAGTGGTGTAAAACTCCTCAGCTTCATGATCTGAAAGCTTTGTCCGAACTGGAGGCTCCTTGCCCTTCAAATCTCAAATGCTTTTTCGTTCATCCAAGTTGCAGTCGAATCCAGGCGTGGTCCAGAAAAAAGGTCAAGTCCAGTTCTCCTCAAGCAAACTCCGGTGAAGGTGAAATCCACTTGGGGCTTGCACCACATGTGAAAGCCATCTGTTCCTCTGACTGGGACTCAACATGCCCAGAATTTCAGTGCAAATCTTGGTGGCCATGGAGGGGATGCTGTGGTCTGCAGATAAGATGGAAAACTATTTGCACTGAAGGAAATATCAAAAAACAGATGGGTAACTCCACAGTATTAAAGAGAGATGTGAAGGAGGAGTCAAATACTTTCCACGTCTACAAAAGCAGATGTTGATAGAAGTGACATTGTTTTGGATTTTAAGTTGACTCCTTGAAGGCAGATTCTTCTACAACTGTGGAAGGTCCTTTTGTGTGGATGTTTCAACATTGCAAGGTCATAAGTTTGACCCCGAAACAGCCAAGTCTCTGACAAATTTTGCACGAGGACGATTCTTAGCACCTGCAAGGTTGCCTCTCAAGTGTCCCAGGGAGATTTGCAAAGAAGCAAATGATCCTATTTTGTTTTACATTTCCCCAGTGATCGTCAAACTCCTTGAGGTGTTTTTCCAGGCTGAGGAGAAAGTTGCCAGTGACTGAAGTTCAGAGGATGTTGTCTGTGGTGGGATGCCAAAGCCTGAGGAGATGTTTTGTTGATTTAATGTGATACTCCCCTGAAAACTATCTTTTGATTGTGAAACAAATTATGTGGTCTTTTCAAATTCACAGCACTTGGTGGACAATGAATTCATGTGACAAGTTTAGACTGCAGAAAAAAGTGCATAGATACATCTCAAACCTCTTCTGGTGAAAATATTACTGTTCAATAGACAGAGCCTACTGGGCTGCATGTCAAGATCTGTTGGGAGCCAGTTAGTTCGTAGGCCCAAGCACCTGCTTAAAAGCAGCAGGAGCAAACCATGAAGCTGAGGGTGGGGGGAGTAAAGGCATCGACAATACTGATTAATGTGATTATTTTGAGTACAATAAATGCCACGATTGTGCTTTGAATTTTACTTCTGTCTCATGTCTCTCTCTAGAGTAAAGCCACCATTGGACACCAATTTTTAGTGATGGGCAAATTATCTTTTGTGAAAATGGGTTCATTACTCGTAGGTTCAGTTACAGTGGCCTCTCCTGGCAAAATGCAAAGCTGCAATTAAACTGTGCAGTCTAGCAGGTGGACAAAAGGCTTTTAATTACATACACGCATGTACCTCAATGGTCAGTGTTGGAGAAACTACTTTACTTTTGTAGAAAAGACCTTTAGTTCTAAAGCATCTTTGCTTCAGTCACCCTTGGATTTAAAGTATATTTACTCTGAAAATTCTTTGATGTGTACACATTAAGACAGAACATCATTTTCTATTTACAAATAAAGATTGATGAATCGGTGTATTGTGTTATTGATGAGAGAGTTTTGGGGAAATGTGCCATAGGTTGGATGTGCCTGTGTAAATGTGGCAGGGGGTGAATGGGTTAGATGGGGAACACAAACACTCAACAAGATTTCAAGTTGATCGAGGCAGTGCCAGTGAATCACATGACAGGACCGCGAACAATTCAGTGATTAGTTGCTGCTTTGGACGTCACATGTCACATGTCACATGTTTTTTTGCACCAAAGCAAGCTTAAAAGCAGTGGTTCAATGGGATTGTAGTTCAGGTTTGAAGAACATATCGAAGCTTCAGTGTCGCACTGCCATCACTACAGATTTTATCCATCAAATATGTGTTGAGTTGTGCAGTGTGGACTGACAGAGTGACCTATCCTTAGAGCCATGTAGACAGAATATTTCTTCATCCAGATGTTTAGCAACCAATCTTCAGCACAGCTGGGAGTGTTTTCAAAGATTGTTGGGTGTTCATGTTTTGGAAAATTTGATTCTTAGCTCTGTGACTCATATGCAATTTTAAAAGATGAGAGAGATAAACTGAGGTCTTTTCAATAGTCTTTGCAATTACACTCACCTAAAGGATTATTAGGAACACCTGTTCAATTTCTCAATAATACAATTATATAATCAACCAATCACATGGCAGTTGTTTCAATGCATTTAGGGGTGTGGTCCTGGTCAAGACAATCTCCTGAACTCCAACCTGAATGTCAGAATGGGAAAGAAAGGTGATTTAAGCAATTTTGAGCGTGGCATGGTTGTTGGTGCCAGACGGGCCGGTCTGAGTATTTCACAATCTGCTCAGTTACTGGGATTTTCACGCACAACCATTTCTAGGGTTTACAAAGAATGGTGTGAAAAGGGAAAAACATCCAGTATGCGGCAGTCCTGTGGGTGAAAAGGGGGTCAAACACAGTATTAGTATGGTGTTCCTAATAATCCTTTAGGTGAGTGTATAACAATAACAATAATAACAAAGATTTTGTTGCACATGTCCAAATCCCGATTGATAAAAACAAGGCCTGCATGCTCTACTGTGTGGGTGTGCTGATCCCCTTCACTCAGATTTATGAACTTAAAGCCAGTAGCCAATGGTGTCCTCGTATTATAGACTGATAAGTGCACTCAGCAGCCTTGGAATGCTGTTCTTGTAACTACCTAAACTGACGCTGAAGATGGATAGGTATCAGATCTGGGTCAGTTTCTCTGGCTATTTTAGTATATAGGAAAATGCAATCCAGCTCACATGCCTCTTTTCTGGAACTGGCTCCCTTCACATTTAAAACTGGAGGCAGCAATAGAACATTTGTTGGTTTACCAAAGGGCACTTCAATGCAAGTTGAATGACGGACACCACTTTCCCAGACAGTCAAAGCACTGGAACCAGCACTACTGTAGTTATTGGCCAGTTTCTTCACTACTCCGAGATCAAATCATCATAATACTCACTCAGAAATGGACTTACGAGACAAGAACGGTTCTGTACTTGCAGGTACACTTTTGAAGAATGTTCTCTCAAAGGTACAGTATTGATCTTTAAGAGGTCAGAAGTGCACATTTTGACTTACAGAAAGGGTCCAATGTGATTTAAAACAAAAGTGTACTGTCACTAAAGAGTACACAGTTGTCTCCTCACAAGGGTACCTCCCCAGCGACAAGCATTTGTACCCTTTTAAGTACACACCCGTACTTCTTTTTCTGAGCGTGTACTCATAATACTATTAAGGATTTAAACATTTTGTAGGTTCAATATTTTCAAATATTTGATCTGCCCCAAAACTCTCTGAACTGTCCAATGGGTCAATCAAACTCATTTGGAAAACCGAGGACTGATAAGACTTTGTGTCTTCATAAAAAAGTACACATCCACGTGACTGAGCTGTGAATTCTGGCACAGCACTGAGATGCAGATGCTGCAACATCTCCAGAGCCGTTGGTTAAAAAATCAGCTGCAATCATAAGTGCTATCAGAAGTGAAGAGAGGAAACGAACTGCCAAAAGAAATCCTCTAAGGGATAATTGTGAAAGTGTATGTCTTGCTATCATGGTGTGTCTGTCTCTCTAAAGTATTTTGAAATCAAAAGGACTTAAATCTGCTCTAATTAGCCTTCTTACGATTATGTAGTGCTAGCAGGCCAGCCGCAAACAGCAGACACACAAAGTTAGCACTAGGTGGTGATCGTAGCAAAGCATCTAGCAGCTAAAGAGACAGATATTTTCCTCAGGAAAATCATTCTTCTTACCTACATAGCTCTTAATGGTCAGACACCATCTTATCTTAAAGAGCTCATAGTACCTTACTACCCCACCAGAGCACTGAGCTCCCAGAATGCAGGGTTACTTGTGGTTCCTAGAGTCTCCAAAAGTAGACTAGGAGCCAGAGCGTTCAGCTATCAAGCTCCTCTGCTGTGGAACCAGGTTCCAGTTTGGGTTCAGGAGGCAGACACCATCTCCACATTTAAGAGTAGGCTTAAGACTTTCCTCTTTGATAAAGCTTATAGTTAGGGCTGGCTCAGGTGAGTCCTGAACCATCCCTTAGTTATGCTGCCTAGACTGCCAGGGGATTTCCTATGATGCACTGAGCTCCTCTCTCCTCTACTTTCTCTCCCTCTGTATGCAACCTCATCTCATTATTGCATGTTACTAACTCAACTTCTCCCCTTTCTGGTAGTCTTGTGCTTTCTCGTCCCTCTCCTCTCTCCTCCTATCACTTCCTGCAGGTGTATCTGGCTCTGGAGCTGTGGTGTCTGGATCTGTGGCTGCGAGTCACCTGCTGCCCCCGTGTTCCTGCTCGACACCCTCTGCTACAACTATTGTTACTAGTCCTATTATTATTATTGTTATTATAATCATTAACATTATGATTGTTATCATTAACACTACTATAAAGTTTTTCCTTGCCTCTGTCGCCTAGTGCTTGCTCTTGGTGGGAACTGTTGGGCTTCTGTAAATAACATCATAGAGTACGGTCTAGACCTGCTCTTTTATGAAAAGCGCTGTGAGATAACTGTTGTTGTGATTTGGCGCTGTATAAATAAAATTGAATTGAATTGAATAGAATTAGGAGCTGGTTGAGACCAAAATAGAGGAGCATGAAAAGTAGATTTCTACTGGCCAGAAACAGCACTTTCAGTTGATAATAATTTTGCTATGTGTCTTCTGGATGTGTAAATACCCAACAGCTTGCTAGCAAGTTTAATGATGAGTAAATTAAAATATGTCAATGTTTTACAGTTTTTTTGCTGCCCACTGGTGGTCAAAACACCACCCAAGAAAAAAACAAATAATCCTGTTTTAAATATCAGAATTTATAACACACTGTGTAGTACATATCTACAGTACATGGTTTAGAGCGTTTAGTATTCAATATTTTAGGAAATATGTCATTATATGTTATTATTATCCTGTTATTCCACAGAAATTCTTTTTCAACTAATGCACTGGTAACTATATATGTCAGATTAATGAAGTAAAAGCGGGAAAATGTCAAAGCAAATGTGCCTTAAGTTTATATTTATGCACCATAGATGAGTGAAAGCCCCTTTAAAGATTAATTTTGACTCCCCAAACACTTCTTATGGTGATGTATGATGTTAATTTAGATATGCTTTTTACATCTGGTGAATAAGCACTGTTTCACTTACATAAAGGGTGGATACATTGAATTTAGATGGGTTTACCTCTGCCATTTATTTCTTATCATAGTATGCATAAACTCCCCCCTCCTATATATCATCTGTGTGTCATCGCGCTTTTCCATCAGCCCCTCTCTTTTTCTGGCAGCCAACCACCTGACAACACCACAAGCATTTCTCCAGATGTGTTTGTGTGTGCGTGTGTCCTCTGTGACACCCCAGCTGTCCACCCAGCCCCTCAGCTTATTTGCGTGCGCGTGTGCGACTGTGTGTATGCGTGTGAGTGGTGTCCCGTGGTGAGAAAACATAATGTTTAACAGCAGTGGGAGTCAAAAGTTGAGACTAAGCATTCCATGACATGTATCCGAGCCAAGAGACTATCGCATACTGCAGCCAGCTCAACGTGTGTGTATTGTGCTCTGTTTGTGTATGTGGCTCAAATATACGTGACGTGTTGCTGCATTTAGCTCCAAAAATAACCGATTGCCTAAAGCTAATGTGGCTGAGAAGTACATCTAAATGTTAAATCGGCGTCCAAATTCTAAAAGGAGTCTTCATTTATGTGATTAGTTTGTGCTGACACTCCTTCCTGATCCCCGCCCACATTAAGATGTCAGTGATAACACACATTCCTATTAGTGTTCACCCACTGGCTTAGTTTTCTCTCCCACTCATCTGAGAGACAGGGGAGTGCTTTGTGTTGTCTGCAGATCTGTGCACACATGCAAACATTAGCCTCTGATTGCAAACCTGTTCTCTTCAATCCAAGAAGTGTGTGTTTTATGTGCAATAACAGATGAGTAGCAACAATAAAACTCTGTATTCAAAACTGCTCTTTCAAGGCACTTAAGCTTCTCTTAAAGTCAACGATTTTTTTAAAGAAAAGAAAGGAAAGAAAAACAATTTCTTTCCCCTGTAGGATCACATCACTATTTGGTTAAGCACCATGGCTCCCTTGTCTTCCGGATCTGACCTCAGTAAGTGATTGAGTATGAAAATGAATTCTCTTTGAGCCAGAACACAAATGTACCCCAAATGCCAATATTTAGCTCAGTCCAGGGGATGAATGAATCACACTGAATCTATGAGGTTAAGGCCAATTACAAGGGGAAACATCCAAAGAAATTCAATGCCCTTGAATATGGTGTAGTGCATCATTTACTGTATTTGTGGTGGGATATAAATTCATCAGACATCTACTGTTTTCATCCTGTGATATTATAGTTGTATTTATAAAGGTTTTCTCTTGACCGTGATATTAAATACATGAGGGAAAAAGAAAAGTGTAATTAACATTCAAAAACAAAGTCTTTATTAAGGTATTGTATTTAGCAAAAGACCTGACCAGTAAAGATAAATCAAGACAGACAAAACAAGTTATTGACAACACATGAAGACAATTATAGCTTCAACAATCTGACATGAATATTTATAGCAAACTTTTTCTTCTGAAATGAAAAACTGATTTTAAATCAATTTTTGTCAGGTAAACAGCTTAAAACACTCAGATTGCTCCCGTGTTGCCATCTAAAGGACATTTTTGGTTACTGCAGTTGGATCTCAGTCAAAATTGCATTGAAAACCATTAGAGTTTTCCTGCTTTTTTCATCTTGGCCTAAAACCACAACCTCAAGTTCATCTTCCAGCATCTAAAATATACAGCTACGTGTCATTAAAAGTGCCACGCCATCTTTTTGTTGGATCGCTGGTCAGTTTTGTTGCAATAAATATTTCACAATTGAACTCTTCATCTGGATGAGCTTTGACTGAACTTTATTGAGAAATAAATTTAGAACAAAAGAACAAAATTAGCTTCAGATTCTTGAACAATATTATTGCAGTAAACCACACTTTAATGAAAATGTCAGGCAGGAGGCAACGTGTGGGTGGGTCTCAATATTTTTGTTCTTTCGAGTGTGTGTACCTCATTAAAACACTAGAAAGATATTTTAGCTTCATCAAGAGAGGAGGTGATGATGGTTTCAGCCAGTTGGTGGGCTAGTAGGTGAAGATTGCTATCTGGTATTTGCTGTTTGTTTCTGCCACTCAAGACCCAGTCGAGGATATCGCATGAAAGAGCCTCCGCAAAAGCCTCCATATTGTCTCCATGGTGAGTTCCTACTTCAAGAGAGTCTCTTGCCAAATCATCTGTGGGCAGTGAGTGCATCAGGTGCTCCATTAACTCCACCCTGGGGTCCGTAATGGCACTGTCTGAGTGGGGGTCTTCGTCCTTTGGGGTTGGCGGAGGCGGTGAAGGCAGAAAAACCTTTGCCAAGCCTCCTTTTAGCTTCCTGGCAAAACTGTTCCTGCTCCTCTCAAGCTCAGGGAGGAGAGGCGTGGTTGGAGGGGCGTCTGGGTAGTCCAGGGATCCCATGACAGGTAGCCCTGATTGGGACAGAGGTGGGTAGCAGGGCTGTGTGTCTTTGGAAGTCTGGGTTTCTTTGCCTGGCTCCGTCTCTGAGTCCATGCCCAAAAAGTCTATTTCACTCTCAGAATCATTCATAAAAGGTCTTGAACTCTGGAAACCCTCCAGATGGTCCTCCATGTTTTGACTGTTACACACCTCCCTCAGAGCAACCTCTATCACTGCTGAGGCTAACTCTTCAGCCAACATCTCCTGGTTTTGATTAAATCCGGACACCACACAGTCCACCTCTGGTTCCACCATTTCCATTTGGCTTATAAACGACTGGATTATGTTCTCTGTAATGTTTTGGGCAAACTTCTCAAGAACCACATTGTTTTGGTGGCTTCTCTTGAGGCCTTCAGAAATGCCATCATTTTCTGGAGTGGGCTCTGGCACCCTTAGATCTGCACTTAGTGCCTGCATCGGATCCTGGAGGATAAAAGTAATAATTTTAGTAAAAGTAAAGGAAATGTTGTTTTTCCTGGAGCCTATTTTTTGGTGGGAGAATATGGTTAAAGCCAGGCACAAGAACAGAAAAGAGTCCAAAGATGGTTGGAACCACTGCCTCATTCCTGTAATTAGTTAAATTTTTGTATTTTTATTAGAACCAACATGTTCGGTTTATGCAGACCAGGACATAAATATTTCGCCTAAATGGTGCAGCATTTCCCTTTTAGTCTCTACAAATATTTCTACATCCCTGCTTCAGATTAGAGAAGAAATAGATAAGCTACAACTTGAAAGAATGTAATACTGCCTGCATTAACAGCAAAAGAGAAAGCGATCAATGCTCATAAAAAGGAGGGAAGAAAATACAGGGTTAGAGAGAACAGAAAGTCCCCTCCGAAGCCTCTGATGGAAAATAAGATTGAGGCCTCGACCACAGCCTGTCACCATATGAGCTGTCAGCCAGCCAGGATGTGACAAGCAGGAAGTTCAGTTCAGTATTAGATTAGCATTTAAAAAAAAACTGCGCTGGCGTCCGCAGCAGCAACTTGACATTTCTGTAAACTTGGTTTGTGTACATCTGTAGTTAATGGAGAGAGGGCTTTGTTTGATAGCTGTAACTTCAAGTTGAGAAAACAGCAATGAAGCAAAGCAAATGTTACATGAAAAGTATTATGCTGTTGATCTCTGATGCATACATGAAATGCGGCACCTGTATCCATTTTAGGACAATTGATAAACGTTTGACAGACACGTTTTCTGTAAACTGCTATTGTGGTCAGTCTTATGAAAAAAGTCCAGACTGTCTGACAATTTTGCTGTAGTTTTCTTGAAAGCTGTGTTTTCCAAATAGGATATTTTTGGTATACAGTTTGGTAGATGCAAGTCAAACAACTGAAGTGTAAAAATGCCATGTTGTGGTGTATTTAGGCTACATTTGATGAGACGAGATAATTGGTTGTTACTTTAAAGCTCTGATTGTTTTATTTACTAGATTAGAAAGCAGAAGTTCGATAATATAATTGCAGTTAGTGCTTGCTAACAACAGTAGCTCAGTCTACGGAGACCATAGGCTGTAGGTGTGGACTTGCCTTGTTGTTTTTTTCAAGTCAAGCACGAACCAGTCAGTATGGAGTGTGGACTGGTTGCTGAAGAAGTGCCAGTTCAGCTTCTAGGCACGTGCCCTTGACCAAGACACCAAACCTTTAATGGTTCTGGATGCCAGACTATGTGGAAGCTCGCTTTGACATCTCGCCATATATTCATGCATGTTTATAGGTCCTATTTAAGTGAAAGAACTGAACTTACCTTAGAAAGTATATCGTCTTTTTTAGTCCTGAGGGTTGCCATGTTGTGAAACTTTGTCTAGCCAGCAGACTAAATGCATTATTTTCGTCAAATATGCTAAACTTCTTAAAATATATATTTTCACTCTTTGAAACTGTACCTTGCTTATATCACAGTTGCTGAGTAGGTTGTATTTTAGGAATCTTTCTGACTGAGAAAAGAAGCAGATGAAACAGCGTGTAATGTGAAACTGAACTTCCTCAACTTATTCTTTGGTTCTACTACAAGTATTGTACTTCTATTATCACCTCTGTAAAATGACTAATTTGATGGAAATGTGATATAAATTTAACAAAAATGTTAAACATTTAGATGTAACACACGCCATGCTCTCTTTATTCAGCCAAAGCGAATGATAACACCGGAGGTTGCGTTACCAAATGATTGTAGTCTCTTGGTGTGCATGAGATGAACTTGTGTCACAGTATTATCCAGCCATTACTCACTCGGTGGACCACAGACCGAATTCAAAATGGACAGACCCCAGAGAGGAGGACAAGATAGAGAATGAAGCTCAGATGTGGAACAAATTACAGCTAAAACAAAAAATGATTTCTCTTGGCAGCTCGACATCCTAATGTTTATGAGATGGGGATGCTTCCTCACTACTTTAATCCTGGGTGTTCTTGTGTCACACAACCCTGCCTAAACAAAGTCTGTTGATCATACTAACACACCTCACCTACAGTCTCTTCTAACATCTACATGGTGCTCACAGCACAAATGCTATTGCTAAATGCTATTCAGCGCGTTGCGAAATAATGTTTTGAAATGCAGTGCCTCAGTTGACCTTTCATTCAAACTGTGTTTCTTCCACCCCTATAGTGTTTTTAATGAAATGTGACAAATCTAAATTGGCAGCCTTGTCAAGGGGAGTATTTAGGGTTTTAGAATCCACTTTTGTACCAAAAAAATGCTGTTTTCCATATGGTTAGCCCAAGACAAACTGGACCGGAGATTTAAGAAAATAAGAGAAGGAAAAAGGTTTCCTGACCAAAATAAGATTTATGAAGTATTGCAGATCAAATTCTGATTTACTGTGATACCTGGCAAGAAACAGAAGGAATCTAGAGGGCCAGTTCAGTAAAAATGGAAGCCAGAAGTTATGTAAGTTATGTACAAAATATAATAACAAGATACAGAAAACATCAGGCAGCACATGCTTACCAGTTAAGTAAAAGGGGGGATGGTTGGCTCTCTTAGGTCTCTCTGCTGCGAATGAGTTTACACGGAAATGGTTTGACAAATGAGTTCACAAGCTTCACTCACTTCCTGTGTAAGTGTGTGTGAGGGAGCGAGATAGAAAGAGAAACTGTATGTGGGTGTGTGATTGTTTTTTCATTGACAACATCAGCAAATGACAAATATACATTATGTAAACAGGCTTTAGGTTAATAGGAAATCATTCTGCCTGTTATATTCTTTTCCTTTGTTCAAGAGGTCAAAATGATGAAGAGAGGAAGAACAGGAGGAGATTATGGCCGGGAAGGAGGAGGAGGCAAGCGTCTCAGATTTAGACCAGAACCTTAGCCAAAATTTAATTTAAATAGGATACAGTGCTTTTATGATTTTACTTCAGGTTGGTGCACTACAGCCAATTTCAGTGGTGGAAGAAGTATTCATACCACACTGTAAAAAATACTCCGCTATAAGTAAATTTACTAAGTATTAAAAGTGAAAGCACTTAAAACAGTAAAACGTCCCCTATGACTTAGGTTATTGTTACTTGATAGTTTCGTTTGTAAAAATTCATAAAATAGTGACAAATAGTAGGCCCCTTAAAATCATAAAAAACACATTCATATAACTGAAGTAATTTATAGAAAATCTGGCAAATCTTCACAAGTTGAATCCAGGAAATTTTTTAGCATGAAAAATTACTTTGACTAATTGATAAATCGACTAATCGTTTCAGCTCTTCTTCTATTTACTGCTGGGTAATTATTAGCTAATTTAGCTATAATAAGACTTTATATCTTTAATATGTAACTAAATATAATATAATATATAACTAAAACTCTCAAGTTACTGAATGAAGTAAAGTTTCCCCTCTTAAATTACGTATAAAGTGACAAGAAAAGAAAGAAAAGAAAATACTGAAGGACAATACAATTACCTCAAATTTGTACGTTCAGTGTGTAATATTTGGGAAGATCTATTGACAGAAACACAATATAATATCCATCCAACAATGTTTTCAGCGGTGTATAAAGACCTTATGAACTGTTATGTTTTTATTACCTTATAATGAGCCATTTCTATCTACGTACACTGCAGGTCCACAAATATGGATGTCGCCATGTTGCACTACCATGTTTCAACAGTAGCTCAAACGGGAAAACGGCTCTACAGAGCGCGTTTCGTCACTACGCTGAATGCGGATATCACATGTATTATTTAGCACAAGAGCTGACAGAGTGTGTCGACCACAATAGCTTCTCCATTGTTCAGACATCATGTGATGTCAGAATAATAATTGTTTTTTCCCTCCTTAAATCTTTATTGCAAGTGTACACGGGACATAAATAAGTACCCAGAACAGTATACAAATATACAGTGTTGGGAGTAACGAGATACAAAAGTAATGCAATTACAGTAATGTCTTGTTTTTTGCTGTAACGCAGTAATATAACGCATTACTAAAAAAAAAATCAGTAATATTATACCAGTTACAATCTCAACGCATTTTAACCCGAAATTAAGTGGTGTTTTGTTTTTTTAATAATTCACCAACACTGAAAAACATTTTGGCACCAGAAAAACAAATCGATGAGTTGAAGAGTAACATTATTTCCTGTTGCGAGAATCCAATGGTCGAGATTGTAGTCAGGGTGCAAACTACGGGGGAGCTCTCTTCTCTTAACAAGACAGTAGCACCACTGATGTTTGTGCTTTAACGAATTACTTTCATGATTAGAGAGGCTGTTGTCAGTTCATCCTGACCGATATCGTCGGAGTGTTGGGAGATTCAACTAATCAATGACGTTATGCTGTTGTACCTCATGTGTGAATGCGCACATTGTCTTTCTTAATGTGAATATCCTGTTTCAAATAATAAAAACTTACGGGTAGTCCCACCCACCCTGTAGATTTTTTAGCAGTGTCAACTAAATCATAACAATTATGAAACAATTTCTCCCAGCTCTGATGGAGACACAAGCAGTCTGGATAAAAAAATGATCTCACAAGAAGGCTATTGTCTTGAATGAGGACAACGGGGAGGGGAGATGAAATAAGATAAGAGATCAAATCTCTCTGTGGACTTCATTAAATGCCAGATTGCACTGCGTGAACTGTAGGCCTTGAAGCTGCGTCAGAGTATCCTATTCAAATAAAGTAAACGTGGGGTGAATGTTTAAATGGAGCGGGCCCAGGGACTTTTTGTTGAACCTGTTCATGTTTTTGCTTTGCATGGAGGTGAAACAAAAACCAAGAGATGTTTGTTCGTATTGGAGTTTTATATTTACAAAGTGATTTAGTAGTGTGTGTAAAGGGTGTATTCAGAGATGACATCAATTCAGAAGAGGATTAAAATGGATTCATCTAAGATTTATTTGTTCTCTTAGCAACACTGAGATACACTTTAAGGCCTCAATTCCTGTTATTCAGACAAGAATGACCCTCCCAAACTAATGGCAGCTGGATGGATGTTAGCTGCCAGCTTCGCCTGCTGTCCACCCTGAACCTGCCCTCCAGGGGCACAAATGGGATTTTTATGACCCTGTATTGTCCAAACTGTAACTGCAGTAAGTCTGTGTTGTGGGTCCCAGGAGGCCCTCTGTGCTCCAGTTCAGGAAATACTTATCTGTGTGACGGTGAGCTCATTGCTCGAAATGATAATTTAAATAGATTTTAATGTTAGTGACTGCCTAAAGGCAGTGGTGGGAATCTGAGATCTTCAGGCAGTGGTCTGTTGTCTGTTCCAGAGGCCCGACTTAAAACTAAAGGGGACAGGGCATTTGCAGTCAAGGCCCTGAGGCTCTGCACACTTAAAATGTAGTTTTATAGGAGAGTCTTTCCTGGTTTTAGATTGCTCTATATACAAATGTATTGTTATAATTTTTTTACTATAAAACAGTTTCTCTCAAGCTAAAAGTGCTAATTAAAATGGGACACCTTCTTACTTCTTTGATTCTGTATTTTAAAGATTCTCAATGGAGGCAAACATATAGAAGCAAATCGGCAAATGAGGCCATGAACTGAAACAGAAATCTTAAAAACTTAATGACTGCTTTGACAAATATTCCCAACTAGGAGCTTTCAGCCACATCTCATGGTCTTCACTGGTGGATGGAATTTGCTCAGTTGTCATTATTGATCAATATCCTCTATCTGAAGCTTTAAAACAGAGGCGATGGTGCAGTGGATAAGACACATGCCTTTGTTGTGGGAAACCTGGGGTGCAGTTCCCACTGTGAGTCTCCAAAAGTAGAATAGGAGCCAGAGCGTTCAGCTATCAAGCTCCTCTCCTGTGGAACCAGGTTCTAGTTTGGGTTCAGGAGGCAGACACCATCTCCACATTTAAGAGTAGGCTTAAGACTTTCCTCTTTGATAAAGCTTATAGTTAGGGCTGGCTCAGGTGAGTCCTGAACCATCCCTTAGTTATGCTGCTATAGGCCTAGACTGCCGGGGGATTTCCTATGATGCACTGAGCTCATCTCTCCTCTTCTTTCTCTGCCTCTCTATGCAACCTCATCCCATTAATGCACCCATTAATGCATGTTACTAACTCAACTTCTCCCCTTTCCAGTAGTCTTGTGCTTTCTCGTCCCTCTCCTTTCTCCTCTTATCACTTCCTGCAGGTGTTTCTGGCTCTGGAGCTGTGGAGTCCATAGATGGATTTCTATGGTGGAGTCTGGATCTGTGGTTGCGAGTCATCTGCTGCCCCCGTGTTCCTGCTCGACACCCTCTGTTACAACTATTCTTACTAGTCCTATTGTTATTATTGTAATTATAATCATTAACATTACAATTATTATCATTAACACTACTGTAAATATCTGTATAGCAACATCACCTTTACTGTGTGTACCTCTGTGTGTGTATATTGTGTAGGCTGCCTCCCTCCCCTCTCTCTCTCCTTCCATCCCCCTCCCTCTTTCTCTCTCTCTCTCTCTCCCCCAACCAGTCGAGGCAGATGACCGCCCAACCTGAGCCATGGTTCTGCTCGAGGTTTTTGCCTCTTAAAAGGAAGTTTTTCCTTGCCTCTGTCGCCTAGTGCTTGCTCTTGGTGGGAACTGTTGGGTTTCTGTAAATAACATCACAGAGTACGGTCTAGACCTGCTCTTTTATGAAAAGCGCTCAGAGATAACTGTTCCACCACTGTATCCCTGAGCAAGACACTTAACTCGTACTTGTTCCAGAAGCCTGCAGCCTCTGATATTTAGCAATTGTAAGTCACTTTGGATAAAAGCGCCAGCTAAATTAATAAATATATATATAAATATTAAAACACCACATTTTCAAATTCAGATGCCATGATTTCAGTTATTTTGCAGATTAACATGAACATTGGATATTTAATGGTTTATTTTGAATTAGGCTATATAATGAAAATCAGAAGTGACTCTAAGTGCATGTATTTGTATGTGTGCAGATCTTGTAGGTAGCCTATCTGTTTAAGATGAGGTTTTATCACACACACACACACACACACACAGGCTACATAACGTTATTGAATTGTAATATAGATAAATAGTAATAGAAACATAGAAACAAATGTAAACATGTACATATCGGGTATGAATAAAAAATAATAGAGAACGAATTCATGATGGACTTGATAGAGCACTGCATAATGTATATTTGCCAAGTCTGTCTGAGCGAAACATCAATAAAATGTCCAACGTTTAAACTGCTTCCGTGATGTTTGAAAATCCTGCCTTCTCCTCCTCCAGGGTTCGTTGCATTTAAATCCAAAACAGCGAGCCGCGCGCATGCTATTTATAAAGTCACTTGAATAGATTTAGCTTAACTAAATAACACACTTACTCAATAACATAACATACAACATAAAAATTAACAAATTCCCTTTTTTCATATATAATCAGTTATGTTTAACTTTCTGCTTTAAATAATCAATAATCTCCGGGCGGTGCCGTTACTATAAAACCATCGCTTCTTAGCAACGGCATTCCTTGCAGCTTCCTGATTGGTCCGCCCGGCTCAAATTCCAGCCAATGACAGCGCGGCGCCGCAGATTTGGATCTGCAGCTGAAACACTTTTGTTTGAGCTCCTGTCTGAGAAGCAACAGCGCAAACCTGGACTATTTACAACCGCTAAATAAGCTGCATCGTCCCTAAAACAAGCGACTGAACCAAACGAGGAGGAATAATAAAACAGGGTAGGAAAAAAACAATAATTTAAGCGTCTGTTAGCTTGATATTTTGAATCCAGAGCAGTTTAGTCTTAGTGTAGAAACTCCACCCAGCAAAGCTGCATAACGTTACATGGCTGCTCGGTTTTATGATCTTGTCATCTGCTGCTTGGTAAAACTAATTATCTTTTCTATATAACACCACAGGAACACGCAAGCCTGTTTTGTATTTTAAAAAGGACCCGCCATTTTTTGTGTGTATTTTTCTTTGCAAAGCAGATCACAGTGCAGCCGCTGCAGAGTTTGTTTTCGGGGGATAAAGGAGACAGCCATGCCCGTACCGAGGGGAAAGAAAGCCACAGTCTCTGCTGGGAGCAAGATAACATTACCCAAGCTAAATGCAACAACGACTGAGAACCAGGTAAAAGAAACATGCATTCATGTTGGTTTGGAAGGCAACGATTAAAATGAGTGCAAAACAGCATCTTTTCTCTTTGCAGTCCGTGCATGCACGTGATTTGTAAGTGTGTTTTCAGTTTCCTGTTTTTGTGCTGCAGGAGGAAGGTCCGCAGGTGAAGAGGTCCTCCTCCCCTCCTCACGGGGCACCCAAGAAGAGGACTGCTTTTATCGACATCACTAATGTAAGTCATGTGGGTTATAGGTAAGAGTGGTCAGCATTCAGAATCGGGCTCAAAGCTAAAACTTATTAGATGAAGCTGTTGGATTTAATTATTGACACAAAGTCTCCTGCTGTCTCTTAAAATGAACCTACCAACATTTTCCATTTGCTGTAATTTTCTCGAAACACCACAAAATAATGAAACATTTACATTGCATATATATATATTTGCTACTGTGTTAGTAATAAAATTGCCAGGCTACTTTAATGTTTGCGTATTGATTTGTGTTCTGGGTTTGTTTTCCTAAAAACACAGTGGATGTACTTGGCAGCGGGCTCTAAAGTGGATGTCTGAGTTTCCTAATATCACAGTAACTTTGAGTCTCCTCTGACTGGGTCATGGTGTTAGAACACCTGCTTCGGTGTTGCATTTGTTATAATAATAATAATAATAATAATAATCTTATTTGTAGAGCACTTTTCAAAAACAAGTTACAAAGTGCTTTAACAAGTGTAAAGAATAATACAAAAAAAGATAAGAGCATGAAAATTTAATATAAAAATAGTAAAATACAATAAAATAAAAGGGATAAAATAAAGTCAAATAAGATCGGGAAAGCTCTCCTATAAAAGTATGTTTTAAGAAGGGACTTAAAAGAGTTCACTGACTCAGCCGACCTGATTTCCTCGGGCAGGCTGTTCCAGAGCCTCGGGGCCCTGACAGCAAACGCTCTGTCCCCTTTAGTTTTCAGTCGAGACTCTGGAACAGACAACAGACCTCTGCCCGAGGATCTCAAGGTACGTGCTGGTGCGTATGGGACTAAAAGGTCAGAAATATAACAAGGCGAGAGGCCATGAAGAGCTTTAAAAGTGATCAATAGAATTTTAAAGTCAATTCTAAAACATACTGGGAGCCAGTGTAATGAAGCTAAAATAGGAGTAATGTGGTCATATTTCTTTGTTCTGGTTAAAAGCCTGGCAGCTGAGTTCTGGACAGTCTGGAGTCGATCAATAGATTTTTGGGTTAAACAGGTGAAAAGGCTGTTGCAATAATCCAGGCGTGATGAGACGAAGGCGTGTAAAATGGTCTCGGTGTCCTTAAAAGTTAACATAGATCGAATTTTAGCTATATTTCTAAGTTGATAAAAACATGATTGAACAAGCTTTGTGGTGTGCTGCTCGAAATTTAAATTACTATCAAACCAAACACCAAGGTTCTTTGCCACAGGCTTAATGTGATTTACTAGGGAACCAGCAGATGGCAGTATTTGATTTGCCATCTGCTGGGACCCGATGACCAGGATTTCTGTTTTGTCTGAGTTCAGTGGAGGAAATTATTTGACATCCATTTTTTACTTCACAAAGGCAGTTGTTAAGTGAACTCAGCATTCCAGGGTCTGTGGATCTGACGGGCAAGTATTTGTGTGTCATCAGCATAAATATGAAAAGAAATGCCATGTTTATGGATATGTCCAAGGGGAAGCAGATACAAGGAAAACAAAATGGGTCCTAAGACCGACCCCTGAGGCAACCATATTTAACTGGACAGAACGAAGAGACATAGTTGTTTACAGACACGCAAAACTTCCTATTTGACAGGTAGGATGAAAACCATTCTAGAGCAGTACCAGAGATCCCCACCCAGTGCCTCAGTCTGTCTAACATGATGTTGTGATCAATGGTGTCAAAAGCAGCGCTAAGGTCCAGGAGTACAAGGACTGAGCACATACCTTCATCAGCAGACATTAAAAGGTCATTGGTGACTTTAAGCAGGGCAGTCTCAGTGCTGTGGTACTTCCTAAAACCAGACTGAAACTTTTCAAATAATTTGTTATTTTCCATTTGTTCATACTGAAACCACTGCTATGCACAAACCAATGTACTCATGACACTGTAAAGAAAATGGCTCGAACATGGATGTGTTATGGTGCATTCCACATGCGCAGCAGCAACGGTCAGGCGCTGGTAGATTGGATAGGAGTAAGCAATGAAAAATATAAAACAAGCCCATCGCACTCTGAAATGACTGACTATGATTTATTGCGATCTAGGCGTTTCGCCTATTAATCACTACTCCTTGGTTCCTGCACACAGCACACAGAACAGCATATTAGGCATTCCTTGATTGGATAACTGTTAGTCGTCAGCTGAAATGCTGATGGATTCAAAGGTCTGGACTCAGGCAAGTGGGGTACCTGCACACCACACCATAAAAAGGTTTTAAAATTTAGTATCTACATATTGAAAATATGTTCTCCTCATAAACCTTCCAGGTTTGAGTTTAGATCTGAGAGTGAGAAAGACGGGCTAAAGTGCAATTTCTACTTCTGCGTCAAATCGACGGCGTAGCCCCCTACCCTGCGCCGTCACCTATGGCTTAGCCTGACATGTACTTCCTCAAAAATGTAACTACACTTCGAGTCGACGCGGAACGTAAGCTCTGTGATTGGTCGGCTGTGAAGCCTTGCAGTGCCGGCGAGCCGACAGGAAGTGCCCGTACTTTGAAGTAACTTTTATAAGCGGCTGTAACACAGTGGGTCAATATATTTGACTTCACAACCCGAGAGAAATGACTCGTTTCACTATCAGAATGTGATCCATTCGGTCGATAACATTTGAAAAGGCTACACCAGCCGCTCGTTTACAATTTTACCCCCATTCACGTTAGCTGAGGGCCAAACCGGAAGTTAGCCTGCTCGGACGGTAAAAGTCAACACAATTGTGCACAAATGCCTGGCTACGTGTGTAGCCTACGGCGTAGCTACGCATGTAAGACCCTACGCAGGAGTATAAATCAAGCTTAAGGCTAGGTTTCACTAGCTGCTGTTTGCATGCCGATTAAGTGTTGTTGAGCTCTGAATGTTATTAATTGCTCGTCACCCTCTTGACGACAGGCTAGTGGTCCGTGTCTGTCATGTTGCCGACCCAACGGTGACGTCAGCTTCAGGAACGTAAGTGGGATAGTGTTTATATCCAACACTGTGGTGGCGGTCACCGTGTGTGGCCCTGAGAGAAAAGCACTGTGGTCTGAATGTAATGCATCTGGAAAACCAGTCTAACGCCATATTCATATCATCACAACAAACATTTGAAGGGTTTGTACTAATTCCAACCCAAGGCTAATAAACCTTAAAAGGGCTGCTTACACATGGGAATTACTTCTGTGCCTTAATGAACACAAATTCGGCTTCAGTGGACATTTATTAAACGGTAGTCTCTGAAAGTGTGTCCCTGCTGGCCACCGTCCCGTCTGACTGTGAGCAAGTCAAAATCAAAGTCAGACCATTACTCTGTATTCATCAGGTTCTTGATTGTGTGTTTGTTTTTTGTTTTTCCTCTCCAGGAAATGTATCACTAGGGCTGAACGATTTTGCAATTGCTATTATTTTGACTGATATTGCAATTGCCATATTAGGGGGAACATCATTTACATCACTGTTTTCATTGAAAAGCATATTAAAATGACTTGACTGGTGTGAATCTTGCAAAGATCTGTACCAAATGAAGATGTTTTAAGTCTCTAGAATATGATGTGCTAATTTAAAATGGCATTTTGACACATCTCCTGTGATTTGAAAACTGCAGTAGGCAGTTAATTAATTGTTCAGCCCTATGTGAAACTTAATAAATGACACATATGGGGGGGTGTGTGTGTGTGTGCGTGTGTTTGAGTGACAGAGTGACACACTGCATCCCTGGGGTTTGGTGTGACGGTGTAAATGGGCTGCCAGTAGCTCTCCACTGTGGTGTGAATGTGTGGACTGTGCTACCTCACCTGGGTGTGAAACGAGCACCATGTTTGTCTGTCCTCACAAATGCCGATGCTGTCAAAACACTTAGGTGGCACAGAGGTTGAAGTCGGTGATGTGTTGATACCAAAACTGTTATATTCCAGCTCTTGGACGTGAGTCAATTTTGTACTTTTGACGGTTTTCCTAAAAGACTGAACGTCACTTCAGAATCTGGATCATGTCCATAATCTTACTCGATGTACACTACTAAGTGTTTATATTGGGAAATAGAAAACGAGTGGAGGGGGTGAGTTCAGACACAATCATTAATTAATTTTAATCTCAATTTGTTGACAGGCTCATAAGGTTCAGATCAGCCTTCCGGGGAGGAAGAAGGAATCTGGGAAGAAGCAGTTGAAGAAAACGAGCTCCACCTCGGCTTCAACGAAGAATCATGCCAATCTGAAAAAGTAATAACACCATGCTTTTCTTTTAACTGTTCACTCTCCACTTCACTTAAGTCCCTTTCTTCTGTAGTTATATCCTTCAGTCTTTAATTTGCACTCTCTCTCCCTCTGCAGGTCTTCGTCTGTGAGCTCAGAAGGGACGCCTGCTGAGAAAGAAGAATGTGACGTACAGGAGGAAAAGGAAGAGGAGGTGCAGAAGAACGTAGTAGCTCCCATAGAAGAGTGGGTGGCTGCTACGCCCCCTGCTGCCCGAGAAGTGCCAGCACACCTTCAGAAACAAGCGGTAAGAAAGATTTTACACCCCAAAGAAGCTTCAGGCCTGTACAAACAATCTGGAAGAGTTTGCTAAAATGTTGTTTCCTCCTACTTTTACTCATATTCACTCCGTCCTTGCAGATCCCAGAGGAGTTTGACATCGACTCTGGGAACTCGGAGGACTGTTACATGTGTCCGGAGTATGCAAAGGACATCTTCGACTACCTCAAAAAGAGAGAGGTGAGCCAAACCAAAACGCTGTTACCCGATTCTAAAAGGCGCTTGAACTGTCTTCCTTGGATTTGAAAAGACAAGCTTACGGGCAAAATCTCAATCCAAAGGTCATCTTTCTGTTTTTATCTCGTCTCTCTTCTGTGTTACTGTCTGCAGGAAAAATTTGTCCTCTGTAACTACATGCCCCAGCAGCCCAGCCTCAACCCCGAGATGAGGGCCATCCTGATTGACTGGCTGGTTGAAGTACAGGTGAGCTTTCAAAGGTGTGAAGTGGGCAAGGTAATCCATTTGTTAAATTAGAAGGAAAAAAATCATTGCTAATTAATTCTCCAGGGGTTCAATCAATCGTAAATTTTGGAGCACGTAATTGCAAAAATCAAGAGGATGCTGGCGCTGCTGCTCAGTTGGATGCCGGAAATCAAATTACAGCAAAACAAAGAATTCTGTTTATGTGTTTGTTTAGGAGAACTTTGAGCTGTACCACGAGACCCTGTACCTGGCCGTGAAAATGACGGACCACTACCTGTCCAAGACTCCAGTGGACAAGGAGCTGCTGCAGCTCGTTGGCTCCACCGCCATGCTCATAGCCTCCAAATTTGAGGTGAGGATATATTTAAAGAGCACATTAGATCCAGGTCCCTTATGAAAACAAAACTCTTAAGATTTGACATATCATCTGTAATCAAGTGTAGTTTCTCCTTTGGTAGAGTAACTTGGAATTGTAAAAAGAAGTACTCTAGTCTTTTTTTTTTTTTTTTTTTTTTTTTAGCTCTGCTGTTCAGCGTGACAGCATAGCAAACATATTCAGCAGCATTTTGAAGGAAACATGTAGAAAAATGAAGCATCAGTTAAGAGGAAGTAGACCCCGACCATGCTTACTAAATTCACCATAGGACCTTTAAATATCCCAAAATACAATATAGGATGGAGGATCACACTTTTCCACCAATTTCTGACACCTAAACCACTGCTTCTTGTTTTTTGTTTTGATGACCCCGCAGGAGCGCAGTCCGCCTTGTGTCGACGACTTTCTTTATATTTGCGATGACGCGTACAAGAGGGAGGAGCTCATCTCCACAGAGGCCACCATCCTGCAGACGCTGTCCTTCGACATCAACATCCCCATCCCCTATCGGTTCCTCAGACGTTATGCCAAGGTGTGTGTGTGATGATTGTAAAGTGGGCCGTTTACTTGGTTTAGCTCTTACACCTTCTATTACTTTGCTAACTGCACCTCTTCAAAATCCACAAAGAGCCTTTTTGTTTGTAGGAGTTTGACTCAGGCATGTGCGTGCGTGTGTGCACGCGCTCTTGACAGTCTCGTTTGCTGTGCTGTCTCTGCAGTGTGTGAGTGCCGGCATGGACACGCTGACTCTAGCCCGGTACTATTGCGAGATGAGTCTCATGGAGATGGAGCTAGTGACGGAGAGAGGCTCGCTGCTGGCCTCAGCCTGCCTGCTGATGGCGTTGGTCACCAAAGACCTGGGAGGATGGGTAGGCTCACTTAACTCTCTGTTCTGATCATAGCCTTTAGCTCTGCATTGAGATGTTTGTGCCAGAGTTAGGGTCACGTTTGTTATCATACCAGATTTATGATGTGGGTACTACTAAGCTTACCTAGTCTGGTCAGGGCTCAAAAATTGACAAATGTTTGGTGTCATCTTGAACTGGAGCATCTGGAGATTAGTTTTATACCCGATATGTTATGATACACTAAAGTTAGGCACAATACAAGATGAATAAATTGTTGTTATCTTCAACACCATTTTGACTGTAACGGAGTGGGTAAGGACTTTTCTTTCTTTGGGAGGAGATCAAAATGGAGCGTGGCGCTAGCTAGCTTGGTTAGCAAGGTGCAGTTCAAGTTAACTGTGATATTAATCTAATGTGGTAGCAACGCCTTAAAGCATACCCTGCTATATCGGCTATTTTCCTTTTAAATGGGACCATAATTTACAAAAACATCATGCTGTAATAAAGAAGACTTGAAACTAGCTGTTGAGACCATAAACTCATCAGGAAAGTGTTTACTGAGGTAAATCAAGTGAGAAGCAGGGTCATTTTGTCATTGAGTCTAATGCAATCAGGCTTCGTTTTGCAACCTGTTGGCCATTAAACAATTATTATTTGCTCTTAATTACTATGGAAGCTTCGAAGCTCAAAAAATGACATTCGGGCCAGTCCTAGTTATTTCAGTGTGATGGCAACACAAATCTGAGGCTTTACCTGATAGCTTCGTTCCTGTGACAACATCGTTGTAAAAGACTGTTTGCTCTACAAGTGAAATAGGTGAATAGGTCTACCACTTAAAGAGGTGGTATTATGCTTTTTGGCTTTTTCCCCTCTCTTTTATTATATATCTTTTCTTGTGCATGTAATAGGTTTGCAAAGTGAAAAAGCCCAAAGTCCACCCCAAAGGGAGTTCCCATCTCCCACAGAAAACACAGCTCTGAACTGCCTGTAAAAAACAGCTCGAAACTGTCCAACAGTGAAATGCGCATCATAACACTCGCCAAGCGGCTAGTTTGACACACCCTCAAAAAAAACGGTGGAAAAAAACTGAGCTGCAGCACACAGTGACAAAACGTCCGCCTGCTGCCTCTCCTCTCCCTTCCAAACACTAGCTACCCTCCAGGCAGTCAGTGGACATAAAGATGTTACTGTGATGTAGAGACAGAGCTCAGTTAAAACTTTATGGATGAAAGATACTTTTGTTACAGATTAATAACTCACCACTCTGAAACTCTTGCTCCAGTCCATGTTGCTGAGCTGGCTGTGTTTACTTGCTTCTGACTGACTCGCCCTTCTCTGCTTCTGATTGGCTAGTAGTCCTTAGCTAGGAACTTTGCATGTGCAGCTCCCAACAAAGATGTTGTAGAGGTGAGATGCATCACTCCATAGCTAAAACGAAGCCTTCAACACAGGGTGAAAAGAGGAGCTGCAGTATGACACAAAAATGGTGTTTTTTTTTTTGTTTTTTTTAAATGAAAGCATGTAAACCTGTTCTGGTAACAACCCCAAAATAAGATTTTGAACCTGAAAGTGAGCATAACCTCTTAAAGGTGGACTTCCACTCTCAGCTGTTTGACTAGGCTGTATTTTCAGTTCTGCATGAAGAGCCAGACCGCAGCTCTGTCTCAAACAGTCCCTCTCCTTTCAATTTAAATGTAAATATCTTTTCCATGTAAATTTAAGTTTTCATTGCAGCAGTAGTACAAGGGATGGTGGGTAATTTCATTTTGTTCCTTGTCTGACTCAGAATCAGCAGCTGTGTGGGTTTTTGCAATTTAGAAATGATAATGTTTATGTAACACAGTGAAAACTACAGAGGCTGAGTTATGAAACCCGAGATGTGAATTTTATATTTGGTTTTTGTAGCTTTTTAAAGATTCAATCTGGCTGCATTTATGTATGAGCAACAGTGCAAATGTCCTCCTTGTTTTCTCTTGTACTGCAGTCTCCCATCCTGCAGTTCCACTCCGGCTATGAGACGTCAGATTTGGCGCCCGTTGTCAGGAAGCTCTACATGATGCTTTCAGCCCCCGCAGACGATAAACTCAGAGCCATCAGAAACAAATACTCGCACAAGTAAGCAATGAATCTAAAAACTCATAAAACCCATCCGACTCATTTATAATGAAGTGGTGAGATGAAACAGTCCTGTTAATCGATTCTTTAATATCTTTCAGGGTGTTTTTTGAGGTTGCGTCCCTGCCGTTGGTCAACATTGACATTTTGGAGAAAGCTTTGTCCCAGTGAGATGTCACCTCAAAACCCCAAAAATGTCATCTTGCCAGTTTGTATATAATTTGTTAATATGTTAAATATTTATACACATAGTCTAGTCTTGTCTTTTTATATAATATTGGAAATAAATCTTTAATGCCAGTTTGTGAAGGAAAAGAGTTTTAATGTGGGCAAGTTTGCCAGTTTGTTTTCTAGCGTTGGTACACTTTTTTTGGCATTCATTTTATTACTTTTATCAGATAAAAAGAGAAATCTGAATTTATTAGTAATTTGTAAGCCTTGTCTGTGTGTGTGCGTACGTTTTTAAGTTAATGGGTGAGATGGAGAAGTTGTCAAATGCTTACTTTTACTGATAAATTATGCACTGGCCCTCAAGTTATAGGTTTTCATATATCGCTGAAGTTGGCTGGGATGCCTGTTTGTATTTTCAAACATTGTACAGTGTTTATCATGTTAATATCACCATCCTAAATATTTGTATAAAAGACGACCGGATGATACTGTGCTATTTTTAAATAGCTGTCATGCGTACTCTTAAAATAAAGATGTTTTTTATTTGTTTGATAAAATGGTGGTTCATCATTTGAGTTATAGGATTGTTTTTATTAAATTAAACAATGTATCCTTATGTGGATGTAACTGTAAGCTGCATTTAGTAAGAGCATTTTTTAACCATTTGTACAGGACGTGTGATTATGTTGTCCTGCCATTAGAGGTCAGTAATGCACCATGTTCCTCCCTGTGTTACAACCTCAGGAACCTCCAGGCTCCGATACTGCTCTGCATGGTCTGCCTGGTGTGTCTCGGAGACCAAATTGAAATATTCATGGCATGAAAATCAGTTGCTCTTGAAACTCATTAGTAGCCGTGTTGGACTACTGTTGATTCTCTCATCCAATATCCAGTTGAGCTTGCATGTTTGTTCTTGATCTTCAGAAAACCCAGCTGGACACAAAATTCTCAGCTAAAGGACCACTTTGTAGCTTTTCAGTGTTATATTCTCTACCTAATGTGCACTGAGTTTTAAATGTAAAAGTGGAGTGAAAGCAGCACTTTGTAGTAGCATCCTATAGGTCCTCTGTCAGGCACCATGTGAGATGTAGGTCACCCGTGTTTTAGAAGCATATTAGACTCTTACAGATGCTCACACTCATGAACTGTGGTTTAATAAGTGTTGAAGATGATTTCATTTCCCCCTAAAGATCAGTCAGTCCTAAATTAGACGGTGTGTCATTCCCACAGTGAAGGTTTTGCCGTTTCAAGTTCATCATCGGATGCGGCCTTTTGAATTCTTTGTCTTTCATAAAACACTGAATTGCCTTGTTGAAGTGTGCTATACAAGTGAACTTGCCTTGCTCTGATATCTCGCGGTTAGCAGCTAAATAAGTAACCCTTTTTGTTAAAGCCCCCTGAAGGTCTGTACTGTACATGTCCGAGATGTGCGGTAGCCTCAATTTGTTTGTTTTCCTTTTTGGTCGCAACAAAACACTAGAATAATTTTTATTGCTGAAGGCCACCTTTTGGATGAAACTGGGCTATAAGTGAGCTTTCAGGCAATATGTGGTACTTCTAAAAAGGATTTCAATTGACATTACCTTAGCAGTTCACATTTGAGATGGCAGAATGAGTGAGAAGACGAAGTACGCTCCAATGTGAAACGGCATTAAGACAATCTACTTGCTGGAAGTAAAATATACAAATATCAGTGCTGCTCCTAAAGCTGCATTCAGAGCATGCTGTAATGAATGTTTTCACTTATGCTGTTTCTTTTCCTCTAAGCATTTTGGAAGCCACTTTTCTGGTTTGTATACATGCTAGTGCAGTTTTTCCTGGTCTGCACAGCAGATAAACTGGTTAATCTGTCATCAGTCATACCTGTTGTGTTTTGTTTTTTTTTAATTTTTACAGAATCTCAACCTTGCTGCTTAACTTAAGTCTTGGGCTTGTAACCAAACTGTCTCATGAGGCTTTACCCCCCCAAATCCTGGACGATGATCACCGATGTAGGACTGTGCTAGCTCCTGGTCTTTAGAGATTTGTAAAGATCAATAAGTTGACCAGATGACAGCTCTGATTCTGAAAGAAACTTGCTGTGGCTAAGTGACAGCCTGTGAAAGGAGGGAAAAGGTGAGTGGAAATTGATTTTGTGTCCTCAGATGGAACTGGGCCAGGCTGGGTCTGAGCTTAAGTTTCATTTTTGACCATGACAAACTTTTCTCTAGTTGAACACTTATCCAGAGAGCAGACATGTTTAACCCCATGTTGGCTTACGTCAGCGGTTCTCAAACTTTTTCTCTCATGACCTCCTTACCAAAGCCAAAAAATGTTCATGCCCTCCCACTATATACGTAAACGGATTGAAATAATTTTCATTTTACCTATTTTTTATTTATTTATTTTTTTGGCCTAATGGTCCTGTAATCCCACCCTCTTGTTTCCTCTATTTCTGACTGTCGATCTTTTGCTCTGCCTGTCTGTTCACCTGTCTTCTACGTATGTCTGACAGTTTGTCTGTCTAGTTCTCTGTCCGCTGCTCTGTTTAATACTCTCCCCGCCTGTCTTGTCACTGACAGTTTGGAGGGTGTGAGGGAGGAGAAGTGACTTCACTTATGTTCTGTAATACAGTTTGTTCAAAAATCCTGTTTAGAAGCTATGCGTTTGATGTGCAGGCGGCCGCAGTGGAGTTCCTTCAGTCGACCAACAGCGAGTCTTGATCTGTGCTCAGTCGTTGCATTGCATCATGGTCCTTTGAGGCTGCTGCTACTTCAGTAACGGATACATCTGCCTCTGAATGGTGGATTTCTCACTTTGTAACTGTTGAACTGCAGGTGCAAATAAAGTAGTGAGTCTTGCTCTTAAATTCATATGATTTAAATGAGTTAAGTTTTTTTTCTGGAAATATCAGTTAGTAAAGATGTAAATACAAAACAACATATGGGCCCAGCTGGATGGTTTCCAGCACTTCTGGACGCTTTTAGGTATTTTTCTTTTCTTGAAGTACCTCGACCAAGGACACCTTGATGGCTGTGGTGGAGGAAAGATGGTTTAGTCTGCTTACTTACCAGCACAGATTTTCATCAACCCAGCAACCATCTGGTTGACAGACCAGAGCGCAACAATGTATTTTCCTTTTAAGGTTAATCGCAGAAACGGATTGATGATGAAAAAGGGATTACAGGTGGCTAGAGGAAAAGTAGTGACCCTGACTCTGAATAAAGCTGCCTTAGTCAGAAACTCACTGTTGTTAGAGCGCACACACACACACACACACACACACACACACACACACACACAGTATATGGATCCCTGCCAATTCAATTCACTGGCCATCATCTTGCACTCCACTGCTGCATGTGTGCCTGGAGACTTCTGAACCCATTCTTCCTCTGTTATTCACTCAATCAATTAAATTGAGTGTGTGTGTGTGTGTGCGCGCGCATGTGCATGCATTCCCCCCACTTCACTCAGAGCCACACATCCCAATAACTGTCTGATTAAAGTGTGCTGATGGAGATGGTGCCCATTCGGCCGGGGAGATACACATCTAAATTGGCGCTACAGTTGTGCCAAACCATATATGAGCTATTGATCAGTGGACGGCTGGGAAATGGGCGTTCACTCACTGTTAGCTTTACACAATCAGAAGAAGCTGGCGGCTTTGCGGTCCTGAGTTCTCACTTCTGAGCTGCAGCTGTTGCGCAACATTTTTGGGCTGGAGAAGGTAGAGTTTGCCACTGTTACTGATGCCCATAGATAGCCATGGATTGAGCCAAGATAAGAAACCATCAAACTGCATGCAGAGTTATGAGTTTGGCTGGCTCTGGATAAATTCCCCTTCAGCTTGCAGCATCACAGTCTGGTTTCAGAACCACGGGCCAGTTGTGCTTCAACTGCTGCCATTAAGCAGAACTGGCTGCAACTAGTTATAAAATATTACAGCTAAAATTGATACGCGACGCTTTTGCAATTTGCAGCACACCAGAAACAAACTGAAATGTGGATAATGCAGGTGCCCGGTTTTGACAACAAGCAGAATGCATGGATTAAAAAACCTGATATCTCGGGTCCGGCTGCATTGATTTTGATCCTTAAACAAAAAAAGTTAATCATGACCAAGGTTTTTTTATTAATTATAATTATTGTTAACGAACGCAATGAAAACTAGATGTGAAAAAACATTGTCGTTAACTGAAATAAAAATATAAACGAGGCTTTACAAAAAAAAAACGATAACTAAAACTGTATTGTAGATTTGCAAAACTAAATTAAACGAAAGATTAAAAGTCCTTTTATTTAGCCGATTGGCACCTGTTGGTGACCCGTGGGTGTGTTATTTTTTTTGTCCTCCACATGAAGAGCTGGCACGATGCGTGGCGACCGCTGCTACGAGGAGAGCCCCATGTAACGTTAGGCGGAGGCTAACTGGGGGAGACCTAGCTAGGGCTGTGTAGTTGGTGGGATTTGAACATGTTTTCTATTATCTTTTATAGACATATGTGTACAAAACATAGATGCATGTGTACAAAATAATATGAATGCAACAACAAGTTGTGTTTAGTTTGGGTTGCAGGTAGTGAGTCACTGTCTTGGTGGTTTTCTTTTCCTTGTTTTGTTTCTTCTGTTCTGATGGTCTGGCTTATTAGTGCTCATCCTGGGTGTGGGATAAACTTGCCCCTTGCCCACTGACTGTGAGCTCCCCTAGCACTGGGTTAACGTGTCTGCTTGTATTTACTGCATGTCAGCTAGTGTGTGTTTTATGTGGTCATTGATATCTCAGCCAAACTGTCTCTATGTGCTTCACATTGTCTTAATACCTATTTTTTGATTAATAAAGGTTAAGATATAATATAACTGTTTCCAGTCATACTTACCTTCAGGGTGCTAAGGACCTGTTGTTTGTGGCTCCAAGGGGGGCCTCCAATATCTTCCTATTTCTTAGCTGTCCATCACCTCCATTTATTGTATTTCACTTATTTAATCAAGAATGACAGAGCTAGAGACTGATGTAATGAATTTCTTGGGACCACTAGTAGTAGGATTAGGGTAGTTAGCTCTTATGGTGCTTTCAGACCAAACGCAAATTTAATCGCTGCAGACTGCCTTTCGAAACGTCTTCCAGCTTCATCCAGAGTATAACTATGACCTCTGCTGCAAATTTAATCGCAACGCTTTCCTCGCATGAGTACATTCGCTGCAAGTGTTCACACGAGAAACAACGCGAGAGGGCGATTAGAACCCGTGAAAATTCCCTCGAGTTGGAAATTTTCAACTCTTGCGCCGCCTGACAGGAAATTGCGGTTTTAGGCGTGTTTGCATTGACTTTGTATGTAAACACACCGTCCCGAACGCTCGCTTAGCTTTAACTGTCATACGGGTTTTCTGTATGTAGGTTAGAAATTATACTGTAGATTGCATGTGCTTCATTTATTTGTAGTATTTATTTAGACAATGTGTTAGTACTTCAAATATATGTATTTTCTTAGTGTTTGGGCCCCTATGTACAAGCTTCAGATAAGAAATGGTGTCCCTTTTCACAAATCTGCATTATTTCTAATGATTTAATGTTTTGTGAAAAAACTAAACTGGACTGAACTAAACTGAAACTAAGCATTTTCCAAAAATAAAAACTAAACTAAACTAGCAAACCCACATTAAAAACTAAATTGAAATTGGAAACAAAAAGTCGAAACGAAATAAAAACAAAAACTAATGAAAAACCCCAAACTATAATAACCTTGATCATAATTCTGGCAAAGTTATCGGAGTGCAATGCAAAAGATGGTGTTGCATTATTGTTGTTTTGTCCTGAGCTGCCAGAAATCATGATTTCTTAAATTAATATTTTCAGTCAGTATCAGCCTGTCCTCACCAGAAAAACAACCATATAGGTCTTTCGTTCAAGCAGGTTATTACAACCAATATTTGCGTTTATTGTGGCTTTGACCTCTAGTGGCTGTATGACGGTAGCAGAGGAGGAAGTCAGGTGGTGAATAAAAAGCCAGAAAGGCAGTGGTGGATGTGTCGTTGTGAAGGATGGGTAAAACTCAGGACTTCTTACACAGCAGACTGGCCCTCATGTCTTATGCGAAACCAAGTCAGTGTTGAGTTATTTAGACTTTTAAGTTAATTAGACGTGACTCATGTAATGTCATTAGTCTAACCCAAACCACAATCTTTTCCTAAACCTATCCAAACTACCACAGTTTTACAACGTTTACCACGTGTTAGACGTCATGTGACTGGTACTTTCCAACGGTCATATATGTTGTCATATATCATATATCTTGTTTTGCAGGTATTGACAAATTACCTACTTTGTTTTTGTTTTAGGAATGAGAACATGTTGTTCAATATGTCTGCAGTTAGTCTGTAGGAATGACTCAGCATCAACAAACTCCCCCTCTCTTTCTCCTTCTGCCCGCCTCTCTCATTCTGTCACCACCTCTCTTTCGGTCTTGCTGTCACTCTGCCTCTTGGACTGAACTGCAGGTTTACAAAGCAGAAGCTAGACACTAGCAATTGTCTCTTATTGTGTTTGAATGTGTGTCGTTGTCTGTTTCCTGTTGCTCACTGACACACAGTGTGTTTTGGGTCTACTAGTGCTTGTCTGCTTGCGTAGTGTGCATGTGTGGCTTATTGTCTTGGCCTCGCTGGGTTTCCATTAGCATTCCCCAGCTGGACGGTGAGAAGAAAGGGCAGCTTCACCCTGTCCGAGAAAAGAGGGATTGAGAGTGGAAAGATAGAGTGAGAGGCGAGGAAACAGATGAGCCAAAACAATAGAGCTTCTTGGATTTGGCTGTTGCTTCTCCCACTGATTGCGTTTGTGTGTGTGCGCATGCCAAACGTTTGAGAATCTAAACAAGCAGCATGAATATGGATGCAGTGACCAGGCTGCAGAGCCAGTGAATACATCATCAGAGACACCGCTGGGTGTTTAAAAGACTGGAATAACAACAGTAAAACATGTCTCATCTTCTGACCTTTGTAACCGAGATGTTTAGCCTTTAATGCAAAAGGCCAAACATAACTGAGGTACACAGTTTAAAACCTGCATTTTCTTTGTTGTTTTTGTGGAAGTTGTAAATGTTTTAATGTGCTTTGTTTTATCAGATTCTCTGACGTATGTCCTGCTTTCTTGTACTTTAATTAATTGCAAGTTACCGGAGGGCATATCCACTATTATTCTAATGTATATAATATAATTATATAATAATAGTGATTGTTTTGAATACATTGTGTCAGTATATTATTACTTTTATATACTTTTTTTTTTTTTTTTTACATGTGCCTGTTTGTGTTCAAATTTAAAAAGGTATGTTATGCATCAAAAAAGACACAAAATGAGTCAAAACAGGCTACTACTTCAACTCCTTTCAGTGCTTTCACTTGGAGTGCCACTTCGACTGCTTTCAAGTGTTTAAACTTCAAGTGACACTTCATCTCTGTGCTTACACGCTGACACTTAAAACTCCATTCGTTTCCTACTCCTCAACCTCTGTCTGTACACTTCAATTGCCATTTAACTCCTTTCAGTAAATACACTTCAGCTTCCACTGTAACTTCTTTTTATCAACTCCTGTGAGTGATTAACTGTTTATACATGAACTGACATTTCAACTTAAAGGTACTTTATTTGTCACATACACATACACTCACCTAAAGGATTATTAGGAACACCTGTTCAATTTCTCATTAATGCAATTATCTAATCAACCAATCACATGGCAGTTGCTTCAATGCATTTAGGGGTGTGGTCCTGGTCAAGACAATCTCCTGAACTCCAACCTGAATGTCAGAATGGGAAAGAAAGGTGATTTAAGCCATTTTGAGCGTGGTACGGTTTTTGGTGCCAGACGGGCCGGTCTGAGTATTTCACAATCTGCTCAGTTACTTGGATTTTCACGCACAACCATTTCTAGGGTTTACAAAGAATGGTGTGAAAAGGGAAAAACATCCAGTATGCGGCAGTCCTGTGGGCGAAAATGCCTTGTTGATGCTAGAGGTCAGAGGAGAATGGGCCGACTGATTCAAGCTGATAGTACAGCAACTTTGACTGACATAACCACTCATTACAACCGAGGTATGCGGCAAAGCATTTGTGAAGCCACAACACGCACAACCTTGAGGCGGATGGGCTACAACAGCAGAAGACCCCACCGGGTACCACTCATCTCCACTACAAATAGGAAAAAGAGGCTACAATTTGCAAGAGCTCACCAAAGTTGGACAGTTGAAGAAGACAAAATGTTGCCTGGTCTGATGAGTCTTGATTTCTGTTTTTTTTTTTTTCTGTTCAGAATTTTGCGTAAACAGAATGAGAACATGGATCCATGGCTACTTCCAGCAGGATAATGCACCATGTCACAAAGCTCGAATCATTTCAAATTGGTTGAACATGACAATGAGTTCACTGTACTAAAATGGCCCCACAGTCACCAGATCTCGTGAGTGTATGGCAAAATTCATCCTCTGCATTTAACCCATCCCTGAAGGGAGCAGTGGGCAGCTGCTGTAAAGCACCAACTCCAGATTGAAATGCAGTGCCAGGTCAAACGACACTGACTGGAGAACCTACATAAGATGTTTTTGATGGTGGGGGAAACCAGAGCACCTGGAGGAAACCCACTGGGGGTGCATGCAATCTCCACACAGAAAGGCTGGGACGACCGGGGTTCAAACCCGGGACCTGTAAGGCCACAGTGCTATCCACTGGGCCACCGTGCTGCCCATTCAGGGCATACATTTCTCTGAGTTTTTTCGGTGCTGCTTATTTAACGCTTCTTTTGACACTTGAACTGCTTTCAGCACCTTCACCTAAACTGAAGTTAACACAGTGAAAGCATTAAACTTGTCAAACAACACTTAAACTGACATTAATTTCTTTCACTGTTTACACTTCCAACTGAACTGACTAATTTCTTTCATCCCTTTTTACTTCAATTGATATTTCAACTCCATCTGGTGATTTCACATCAACTTCTGCTTATATCTATGATAATATATTTCAGTGCTTCAACTTCAGCTAAACTTTAATTTATTAAAGTCTTTGACTTAAACTTTATACAAGTACACATTAAAAACTCCAAATAAGTATATTTTTAATACATTTTAACTGTTTAAAATTGACAATTTTAAGCGGATGTGATCAATTTTATTTTCCAAGCCATTAGTAGCTACAACATTAGCATTTAATGTCAGCTCCCCTGCCAGTTGATACAGTATTACTTTTTATTAAGCTAAAATAGCATTTGTGTTACCTTAAATGTCATTATTTAGTGAAACGTCTTACTACTTTACACTTTTTGACTACTTAGGACATAACAACTATGTTGAATGCTGGAAGCACAGAACAGAATATTTTCAGAGTTAGAATAAGGGACAGAGAGGTAGTTGCAAGTGCACACTTTTGGAAAGTGTGAAACAGGTGTGGAGGTTTTTAGCTCTTCATCAGTTTCTGTTTGTTCCTTACCTTGTAAGTTATAAAAAAGAACCATTTTGAAATCAAGTCCTTCCAGCTGAAACAACACTCGTAGTTTTCTATCTCGATGACTCTCCCCGTGTCGTCCAACAACTTCATGGTTTGGAATAGAGAGCCAAAGGCAAAGCACGGGCCAACGCATGTCACTCAGGGTTAACCTCACATTGTGCACTTAGGAATAGATGCCGGAGTTGGTGGAGTGAGTGCCCAGAGGGGCTTTGTATGTTGTACTAAATCAAGTACTGAAGGTTGAATCTAACTTTAGATTGATGCTCAGCCTGACCTTAGATGAGTACTGAAGGTGTCAGGTTGAAGTTGTATAAAGTAGCAAACCTGAGTCTAAGTAGAAAGCTAAAAACCTAAAGTACTATTTTTATTCCTAAAACTGTCTAACCCTGAGCAGAAATTAATATTAAAAAACTATACTTATTATAAATTTAAGTTCTAATTAAAAACCTAAACCTAAATTAAAGTACTTAAAATACTAATTTTTTTTGGTTGTTTGGTTGATTGAGACTTCTACTGGTTAGTGTTACTTTCATCAGACAAAACTAAACGAAATATATTCATCAATTACCTTTTTTTTCTATGGCTAAAACGATGTCTATAAACACTGACTGTTACTATATTAACATCCAATATTGTTGACGAAAACTGACGACACTAAAATGTGAGTCAAAATAAAAATGTTGATAAAATCTCTTTCACTTGAACAGTACGTTCATTGAGCTGTATATTTTTCTTCCTGCGCTTTAAATGCCGGCCATCCGGGGTGACGCCTGGTGCGCAAGGAAAACATTACTGTCGAGGATGTGAACTCTGGTGATGAACACAACATGCTAGGGAGAAAGAGGCGCTTAGATATTTGGTCTAATTATTTCGGACGGCAAGCAATGTGGTTATAAATATTTTCAAAAAAACAGTACAAACTTGAAACGGCATGTCAAGTCTAACCACCTGGGAATTGAGGTAAGTTAATGTCTCCTTTGCAATAAAAATGAGAACAAAGTTTACATTCAAATTTTACCAAACAATTTATCTACTGTATATTTGAGATGAGTGAAATAAAGACTAAAATGATAGATATCTATTTTGGTTAAAGCAGATTGACCAAAATGCTAATCAAAATTATACTAACGAGTTAGATAAGACTAAAATGATGGTTAATGACTAAAGCTGGACTAAAATACTTTCGATTTTCTTTTGACTAAGACTAAGACAGACTTTAGTCAACTAAAACTTGATTTAAAAAAAAAAATAGTATACAGTGGACTAAATATGACAAAAACTAACAAGGACTAAGACTAAATTTTAAAATGGCTGACAAAATAACACTACTGCCGGTGAAGAAATGGTTTGAGGAATTAAGAAGTTCTAATATGATGTAATTAAAATTTCTTTCTGGATCTTTCTCGTCATGCTAGTGCTTTATTAAATACATTTTCACTATTCAAGGCCTTTTCAGCTAGACACAATACATCAGGTCTTTCCCTGGAGAGAGGGGTTATTCTGGACTCTTTTCATTCCTCTGAAGTAAATTGAACATTAATCAAGTCATCTGTTATTGTCACTCCTCTTTACCAAACCGGGGTGCTTCCTCTCATTTCTCGTCTCTATTGTAACTAACTTTGAAAGGTTATTTCAGCTGTGCAGCAGAACAAATTCCTTTACTTTCGTTTCTCAGGGTTTTTTTGTTAGATACTGCAGCCTCGATCATCTTCAATACAGGGATTCCCTCTGATCACACATTTTCTAATAAGTTTGTTCTCCAAACTCTCAGGCATAGACTTTACCTAGGCTTTAGTACTGTTCTTCTTACTCAGTTCTGTGCCTTTTGAACTGTCATGTGCAGAAAACGATGATACTTAGTGATTTATAAGCCATTCAACCATTTCTATCTGCCTCATTACGTTCTTCTAAGAAACAGCCATCCTAAAATTTCCTCAGGCTTTCGACTCGTTCTTTTCTTTGAGGCCCTCACTTGTGGAGACTGTGACTCTAAGCTCCTCAGTTTCACGGCGTAGATCCTCATGGTCCTCTCTATGTTTAGCAGCCTGCCTTTCTGAGCTTGAAGGAGCTTCTACTGGAGCTTAGTTGCCCTCTCCTCAGGCCTCAGGAGGCCTGGGAAGCCTTTGTGCTCTGGATTGGATCCTCCTCGCTGCTCTTCAGCAGGGTTCCTGTTTTGCTACTGCAGCTCCTTATTGGCCTCACCCAGTTTGAGATTCAGGCTTGCCACGATCTTATCAGCAAGAAATCGCCTGTTAACAGCATTGATTCTTACAATTGCGAGCCTCACTCAGCTCAGATTTGAGCTTCTCAATCTTCTCCTCACACTACTGCAGGCCAGTTCCACTCCTTGAGCTCTTCAATCATTCGCTCAGCTTCTGCAGTAGAGTAGTTGTACTTAACTGCAAATGTCTGCCACCTGGGTCTTTAAATTATATCCCTTTCTCTCTGCAGCTGCACTGAAGCAGGTGCTGCTGGAACTGGGAAGCCTCCAGATGGGCTTTGACAGCAGCATTTTCCTCCGTCAGATCAAATCTGACCCTGCCCTTCTTGGGTTTGAAATTGTACTTGCCCTGGCGATGCCAGGTCCCGGCAATGCCAAGTTCTGGCAATGTCCCCGGTGTTTCGTCTACCTCCATCCAGCTCTGTGTTGTGCTGGGTCTCCATGTTTCTTCTTTGATTTTACAACTCTCTGGTTTTGTGTTGCTTCCAATTCCATTGTGGCAAAAAATCTGGTGAACAAACTCTACTACTAAATCTGATAAACCTTTGTGTTTGTGGCCTTCTTGGTTTAATTTCCATATAATGCATTCATTTATAAAAAGCATTTATTTCAATTGTCTTGCATTTGCAGAAAGTAGAAATGCCCTAGCATCCAGGCATTTGGATTTCTATCATAAAATCCAGATCAATCTTCTCTTCTAGAAGTCACCTACAGCTTTAAGCATATCATAAATTGTCCCATATGCTTCATGTTGAGCTTGTCCCAGACTCTGTAGTCACCTGTTTGATAGATGACCGTGCCGACTGGGTTGAATATTTTCAGATTCAACAAAAGGACAGAGTGTTCTTCTCTTCTATTACATGATGACACCGCAGCCTTTATCATCTGTCAGGACCAACAATACATCAGAGGGCTGATCTTTTCGCGGCTGAAAGGAGCAGGTGTGTATGTTAGGGACAGAACATGTATAGGTGTATTTCATCCCCTTCTCTCCTCTCATTCTTTTTCAGTGCTTGTTGTCCAGTGAACATATCCGCTTTTCTTTCTATAACAAATTACAACCCAAATACAAGTGTCCTGCAGAAACAGAACAAGCTAGTGAGGGCAGAAAAGAAAGCAACGCTGAACACATCATCTCACCCAGCTATAGTCTAGAGAGGATTTGGGTATGAGAAGGAGCATCACATCAGTGTGAAATTATCAGAAAACATGCATTTCGTAGCATGACATGAATCAGAAGTGCTCACTAGCAAATCCAGCTTTTTAAAAAGTTACATTTTATTGAAAAAGGTGCTCCTGCACGGTTGAAGTCCTGGTGATACGGGCAAGATGTTCAAAACAAATAGTCAGACATCCAAACTGATTCTAGGTCCCTTGTGTGAAAATATGATGTTTATGTGTCGCTATCATAAACTTTGATCAGTTTTTTCTGGCCTTGTGCAGGTGAATGGTGTATTTTGATTTGATTTTTCTGTTCTTTCACTGAACCAGAATGACTGTGGCTGTTTGTGTGACGACCCAATCTATAACAACACTTCCCTGATTTTGTATTTCTGTCTGACTTCTTAGACATTTCCATCATCTCACGTGTGTGTTTGTGACAGCATTTTTGTATTAACACTGGCTTGTGTGTAGGTGTTAAAGAATAGAAGATGAAGAATAAAGACAGAACAGACTCTGGGAAGAAAAGTGGAGGAAATAACCACACAGACACACCAAAGATAACACACACAAAGTGAACCTCAGCAGGCACTTCTTTGTGGAACAAGGCAATGCCCAGAGGGTCAGCGTCACTGAAGTCTGAAACCTCCAGAGAACAACAAAGTCGTAAATTTTCTTGCCAAGGAAGTGGATTTAACACTCATGTCATGTTGAAGAAAAGGAAGGATAGAGTTTCATCTTAAAGAGATGAAATATCGGTTTTGGCTTTTATTTTGGCGGTATCATCTACTTCAAACAGAACAACAACTTGAACATTTTCCTCTTCGAACATTTTACACTATTACACATGAATGCTTATCAGATTTTTATGAATTTGTTTTTTTAAAAGGAATAAATTATTAAATGGATTTTCACTGGGATTTTATGTCCCGATATATATCAGTTTTATTTCCTATTGCATGAAACCACTGTGACATTAGGATCTCAGATGAGTAGAAAGAGATTAATAGAAAGTGGGGGGATAAATGGGAAGAAATTGCATATGAGCTGCTTGTCATGGGCAGCTGAGGTGTGGACCCAAATGCTGACTGTAGGTGAGGTGTTTGCAGTACAAATAAGAAGAAGATATATTTTATTTATACTCAATGTTTTCACTCTTATTATACACACAGGTCTGAAATAGAGATGTCAGAGTGAGGGGGCTGCCAGTCAGTGCGGCAGCCCCAAGCAGTTGTGGGTTCAGGAGCTTGCTCATGGCCTCCTTCGGCAGTGCCCAGGAGGTGAACTGGCACCTCTCCAGCTACCAGTCCACATGCTGCAACGCTGGTCCGAGCTGGATTCAAACCAGCAACCCTCCGGTTCCCAGCCTAATCCTTACGGACTGAGCTACTGCCGCCCCAAATAAAGATTTATTAAAACAAAAACTCAGCAGTCTTACGCTGGGAGCACAGCGGCAAATGTGCAAACAAAAGGTAACGCCAAACAACACATAATCCAAAGGGAAGAATCCAAGAACACAGGGACAGGACAGAACACTCAGCACAGACAAGAACGTCACAAACACTGAACACAACTGAGGACAATGTATACACATGCAAACGAGCAGGGAGAGAAGCACTGCTGAAACACATCAGGTAATCAACCACAGGAACAAAGCTAGACAAGAACACCAAGCACAGAAGATTACAAAATAAAAGAGTAAAGTACTCAGGAATACAGGAGGACAGATCTACCAAAGTAAAACACAAAACATGGAAAGACTGCAAAATCAGGGCATGGACAGAGACCAGACCAAACAGGAGACAGTCTTATGTCTCCATGTTTTAGTGTAGTCCTAAGGACTAAGACACAGTCCAAAATAATAAAACATAGAAGTACACAGACCAGGAAAAACACTAAACATGAACTAAAGCACAAGACAACAGAGGACACCCGTTTGAGGACCACCAGGTGCACATTTTAGACAGAGAAGATGGATGGTTTGAAAGAGGTGTCAAGGAAGCCATCTACACCAGGGTTGAGAAGCCGTCATTGAACAAGGGAGGGGGTCTACGCCACCACTTATCCCCCACTTACAATGCTGTCCTTTCATCACTTCCCAGGAAACTCAACAAACGTAACCTGTTGGCCTCAGGTGAAGATGCCAACGATGGTCGTTCAGTCCTGGCCACCAGGTAGTCCTAACGACTGTAACGACTGTCGTTACAACAACCAGGAACACTAACGAACCAGCGGTATCCACGATCCTGGGAAACGACCCCACTGAGGTTAAATAGCTGAGTTTCCCTACCAGTCAGTCAGTCAATCCAAGTCCCTTGGATGAGGGACAAAACGTCTTCCAGTATCTTCAACCAAGTCCAGTTGCCCTTGACTTTAACCTTCGTTGGATAACTATGACCTGGATGACTGAGAATCTTCACAGACACACAACCAAATCCTATCACTGCTGATCATGCACCAGATTACATATATTGAAAAAGTTAAACTACAGAATACTTCCCTGTTTATGCCTGGTGGTTTTAATAAACAGACTGCAAACGAACACTCTTAGATGAATACAGGCTAACCTGCTTCTAAACTTGCACATAAACACTAATACAGAACAATGTGTATTTTATGTACTGTCTTTAGAGAGAGAAACAAAAATAATTCAGTGCCCAATGTAACTATTACTATTACTATTACTGTCATAAAATTAAATGAATCAATGCACAACATGACATGTCTGCAGCCTAGTCACTAACAAAATGCTGCTCATATCAGCTCCTGAATATAACATTTGTAATAGGATAATAATAATAATAATAATAATAATAATAATGATAGGCTTTATTTATATAGCACTTATAAAACAGAGGACAAAGTGCTTCACAACAAATCAAATACAGGGGGGTAAAATACAGAATATAGGAAAAACAAGGATCACAATAGAGTATATTGAATATGTTCAGTAGCACATGAATAGTAAGGAATAGTAAAACGAGTGGCAGCTCAGATAAAATCTGGATATGCTTTCCGGTCAAAGTTTTTAAAAGAGATTTGAAAGAAGAAGCCGACCCTGCCAGTCTAATTTCCTCAGGCAAGTTGTTCCAGAGCCTTAGGGCCCTGACAGCAAATGCTCGGTCACCTTTTATTGTTCCAGGAATAGACAAGAGGCTCTTGCCAGAGGATCCACGGGAAGGCTCATAAGGAGTTAAAATATCTAAAATATAATCCGGAGCCAAGCCATGAATAGCCTTAAAAGTAATGAGTAAAATCATAAAATCAATCCTAAAACAAACAGGGAGCCAGTGCAATGATGCTAAAACAGGGGTGATATGATCATATTTTCTTGTCCTAGTTAAGAGCCGAGCAGCTGAGTTCTGTACAGTCTGTAATCTATTCAGGGTTTTTGGATTAAGGCAAGTGAAGAGGCTGTTGCAATAATCCATGCGTGAGGAGATAAAAGCATGTATAAAGTTTCTGCATCTGTAACATTTAAAATAGGCCTTATTTTTGTGATATTTCTAAAGTGGTAAAAGCTGGACTGGACAAGTTTAGAAACATGATACTCAAAGCCTAAATTACTATTGAATAAAGCGCCAAGATTTCTTCTTGCTTCACGTGATGTAGCAGGTAGCCAGAAGAGGGCAGAATTTGTTGGGGACCTATTACCAGGATTTCTGTTTTATTGGAGTTAAGTTGTAGAAAGTTATTTGACATCCAATGTTTTATGTCGGTAAGGCAGTCCTCTAGTGAGCTCAGCATACTAAGGTCAGTGGGCTGTACAGGTAGGTATAACTGTGTAACATCCGCATAACAATGGAAGGAAATACCACGCCTGAGGGAGGGAGCATATATATAGAAAACAAAATAGGTCCAAGGATTGACCCCTGAGGCACACCTCAGGGGTCACACCTCAGGGGTCAACCAAAGAAACTTAAAATTATTTATAGACACAAAACTTAGTATGAGGCAAACCAGTTCAGTGCAGTACCAGATATCCCCACCCAGTGCCTCAGTCTGTTTAACAGGATGTCATGATCAATGGCGTCAAAGGCAGCACTTAAATCCAGCAAAACCAGTATTGAATATTTGCCCGCATCAGCGTTCATTAGGAGGTCATTGGTAACTTTCAAAAGTGCCGTCTCAGTACTGTGATGCTTATGGAAGCCAGACTGGAACTTTTCAAAGACACAATTATTTTCCATTGCAGCAAGGAGCTGCTTAGAAACCATCTTTTCAAGGTTTTTGAAAGAAAAGGCAGTTTAGAGATTGGGCGGTGGTTATCAGGGATGTTGGGGTCCAGACTAGGTTTGAAAGGAAGTAGACCAGGACACAACCAGTAGATAATGAGCTGTTAAAAATTAAAAGCGGGTGTGGGCTAATATACTCCAAAACATCTAGAGGAAAGCTTCATCTTCAACATAGTTTCCACAAGTTCTGTCATGGTAATGGAAGAAAAGGAGCTCCAAGGATCTTGGGTAGGGTGAACAACATCAACCAGTAGTTAATGAGCTGTTAAAAATTAAAAGGCAGGGTTTGGGCTAATACTGGCTCTTAATAATTCCACCTTACTGACAAAGTGTATTAAAAATGTCTCACAATCTGCATCACAATCAGCAGAGGCACAGGGAGAGGCAGGTTTCACCAACAGATCAAGAGTCTTAAAAAGAAAACTAGGATTGTGCTGGTGGACAGCAATAACATTTGAGAAATGGTGAGCTCTTGCATCTTTTACCAAACTATTGTATGAAGATAGTAACTCTTTCATGGCTGTGAAATGGAACTGGGGACCTGATTTTTTCCATCTGTGTTCTGTTTTTTGCAATTTCATTTGCAGCTGTTATCTGCATTTAACCAGGGCTGCTTTGCAGATTTTAAGTGTTGTTTGTTTTTCAGAGGAGCTATGAGATCAAGGGTTAAGGAACAGAGGGAATTAAAACAGTTGGCAATATCATTAGTGGAGGAGATATCATGGGGCACATTGCTAAATGAACTGAAGAGGGCACCAAATTTAGAAGCACTATGCTCATTTATACTGCGGGTTTGTTTTGAGAAAGACTGGGCAACACTAACAGCCTTTAGTTCTCATTGGAAATGAATGACCTGATGATCTGATATAAAGATTTCTACAGCGGATATCTTCCCACCCAAGCTAAGGACTAAAGTCTAAGTCAGAAGAAGAGATAAAATCATTTAGAATAAAAGTTTTGTTTGAGAGGGATCTAACTTTTAGTGATCTATACTGGGGTAAAGCAGATGTAACGACCTGAGGCGAGGATAAAGCTCGTATCCTAATTAAGTTATTACTTTTGCAGAAACGAATGTGTCTGTCTTGTTTAAAGCCCCACCCCCCCAGCCAGTTTTAACTGGCGTTTTTGGTGAACGTTCTTTCTCAAATAGAGAATACGGGTGTGGTTAATAGTCATACGTAATCAATTACCATGACAACCAAAAACTGACCGGCTGGAGTGTTCACTAACGATTAGGGCTGTCCCTGACAAAGGATTTACATAGTTGAATCGTCAAGTCCTGCATATAGTCGATTGATAGTCGAATCGTGTGTGTTTTTGTGAGCACCGATTGCGAGCCGGGGGGTTACACATGGTAGCTCCGCTTTAATCTTGAGAAGCTGCAGAGCAGCAGTCTCTATTCATTAAACTTACACTGTAAATTTCCAGCTAAACTGAGACTTTTTCAAGAACCTTTTCTCTCTCTCGTCATTCACCGGTCTTGTGCAGAGTTTTACGTGCATTACTGCTGCCGTCAACTGCATGCACGTCGCGGTTCCCCACGGGTCTATTTCAAGTAGCCGGCTATTTAAAAACAATGAAATATTCTTTATGTGGTTTATCAGTGGTGATAAATTATCCGAAGGTCCCGCAAGGTGCGAACAATTCGGCACAACACCGTGAAGCTTGGGCTCCCACTCTTCAGAAAGCGTTCCTCCACTGCCACTGTACACATACACGCTACGCCTACACATGCGCACTGTCGACCCAGGGTTAGGGTTACAATTTTGGAATTATTCACACACAAAAACATTTATTGAAAGTTTGATTCTTTTTACATGTTTATTTACAGCATTAAACATTGAAATGTATATTGTAATAGGCTAACTTATTGGGAGAAAACTAAGTAGTTCTATGTAATATCAGATGTTGAGCACCCCCATATCACCAAAATGGCATGATCTGTGTTTCGCTGCAATGCTTTGACTGTGAGATTGACAGTCGAATCTTCAACTATTGGCCCTACAAACGATATGCTGTGTTAACATTACTACACTGTAAAGTTTAGTACACTTTACTGCACTGGCAGGAGTATAACTTACCCACGATAGAAACTAATGACTGAGTATCAGCTGCTGTTCAATCACACAGTTGATGGTCCTGTCACGTGATAAACTCCCACTAAGTTACATGGAGCACTTACTTTACCGCGGTGGTCTTTTACTCTTTAGAACTCTGCTATTTTGTCTACAGTTACAATACAACCATATACTTGATCTTCTGCATGTAAAGCTGACTTGTTATGAACATACATACTGTAGTTCTAAGTGAATGACATGATAAATTGGTTACCTAGCTCACAACGACGTTTAGCAGTTTGATGCTCTGACTAAACGAACCGTGGCGGCGTGATAGTTTTTAACGAAGCATGACAGTGCGCCTGCGCAAGCTTGGAGAATGACGCATGACTTATGGAATTACTATAGCCATACGTCACCACCCAGTTTTAATTAACCGAGGCTGCAGCAGTACAGTGGCGGCGTCCTTCTCAGCAGGAAATTCCCTGCTGTCTTTGGACCAGCATTCTTTTCTGCAGGGGAAATACCTGCTGTCCGGACCAGTGAGACTGCTGGATCTTCTCCTGGTCACAGCCTCTACCAGCAACCTACGGCAAGAAGAGGAGGTGGACTTGTTCTCTGGTGGCGTTTATCCAGTGGGGGAAACTCTTGCATATCCAGAATGTCAAACCTGTTAGCCAGCATGAGATCCAGAGTCGTAGGAGGAGGAGACGAGCGCTTTTGCCCCTTTCTTAGCCTTAGTCCAGCGCTCCGGCTGTCATGGAGTTGAACACATCGGAAGAATCTGGTTTGCTCTCGCCGACAGGTAAATTTGTCTCCACTGGAACATGGGAAGGTGATAAGTTAGCCAGACTCCTTAGGCTTTGCTCCTGAGAGGAGCCACAGGTATTTGGTGTAGGCCGAGGATGCCATAGATACTGGGGCGTCCGCGATAATTGAGCCAAGCCAAGGAATGGTGGGATATTTTGCGACCACCCCCGTGGTGGTCCAGCCATCATGTTAGGTAGATACTCCCCCGCCATAGCCGAAGGAGCTCAGGACTTTCCAGCGTTTAGCTTGGGCTGAGGCGATTCATAATGATATGGATCTGTAAAAGAGAATTTCAACAAATATAACAAAAATGCTTCTGAAATAAATGGCCTACTCCAGCTACAAGGTAAAAGCAGGTGAGTTTTCAAGTGACACAAAGCGTTTTAAATAATATTAACCAGAAAAATAATGGACACAATTAATAATTAACACAAACTATAATAATTACAATCACAATAATAATTCTTGGTATAATATTAATGACTAAAATGTCCAGGGTGCCACATTTAAGCTACAGTTTTTTTTTTATTGTGAAAGTTGATTTTTGATATGTATGATTTCCTACATTTCCCAGGATGCTTTTCAACAACCCACAACGTAACAACATAAACGTATTGTTTCAATCCAGGGTGGGAGTATGGCTGAGTAATAAAGCCTGCCACCTCCCAGTTCATGATCTTTTGGCCGCTGGTGTGATTGCAGCTGTGTCCCTGTCTTGTGGCTGAATTGCATTTTGGTCTATTTTCCGCTGCTGTGGGTGGGAAATTGGTATCTCTGCCTCCACTGTGAATTCGAGTGTCGAATGTCGCTGAATGAAATGAATGATACTGAAGCTGTTAAGATGTCTACATTTGGTATGTTAGTGATAAGAAAATGTCACCATTAGACAACAAGATGGGCTCATAAAGACAACAGGCTCTGTGTTGTACAAAAGTGTGCTCATAAATATTTTAAGGCTTTGGGTTTTGAACATGGAGTCTATAATGAGCTCATGACACTATGCATGAACATGAATAAACACTTCAGGCGATAACCCCCTGGGCCCAAATTCACATGGGATTCTTGTGTGTGTGAAAAAGCGATTGAGTTACAGAGACAGATGTTTCTTTTCATGTGTGTATTGAGCCTTTTCAAGAAGATCCAGTTAGTAGTTAGTCTTTCTATGCATTATTAGGCAGCATGACTGTATACCAAATCGCTTTCATATCCATTAAATGCCTTTAAGTTAGAGCTGATTCACAGAGCAGGTCTCTCAATTTACCGGTCAGTCTTCATTTTGACTCTTGCTGATGGCCAGCGACTGAAAGAATGAGACTGCAGATACAAGAGTGAGCCGAAATGAAATGTTTCTCAGTGTGGCGAAGAGCTCACTGATTCAAGATGACCTCTGCTGCTCCTTCTCATCGAGAGGAGCCACTGGAGGTGGTTCAAGTCAGTAATGGTGATTGGAAGGTGGAGGGAGGCGTCGGGGCAAAAATCCCAAAAATGCTGGAGAGACTTCAGCTCCCAGCATGCCTGGAAGAAGCTGGGTTTTTTTTCTACCAGTAAGCTGTAGTTACTCCAGTGGCTGTTAAAGATGCTGGTTCCAAACAAAAGGTGGCTATATCTAATTTGAAAAGAACAAACAAACACTTTTTTTCTATAAGGGTTGTGGAGCTCAGGAGCTGTATAGACGACTTCTTCTATGTGAAGACTCTTGTGAGTTTAATGTAATTTTCTGACACTTTGACTGACTTTAAGTTACCAAAACATGAGGGATATGAGCTTTTATACATACGCTGATTGTTGGAAAAGATTTGCTCAAAGTGACTGCACACGGGGGAATAAAACCAAGCAGAAGCATCATGGCCGTAGGGGAGAACGGGTATGGTTTAACACTTTTTGCTTCAGCAACTATAACTCACTGAATTTTTTAGCTAGAGTTCTCAGGCGTTTATACAAAGTACCCACATTTGTTCACTACAAATAGCACCAATTCAGTCCTCTACAACTCACAGACCTCGTGAGTTGATGTCAAATGCATTCTTTTCCCTTGTTACAACCTACCCCAATAGTGGGGTAGGTTGTAACAATAAGACAAAAGAAGCAAAAACAGTTGCCACACTAAATGAAATGCTTCAAAAACAGGTAGTTATATAAAAGAACATTTTTTCTCTCTCACTGTAACAAATTATGTTTGATGACTTGCGCGCATGCAGTATATAGTGTATGTAAATTATCTATAGAATAAACTTACTAAACAGTATACTTAATGAAGCCGGGACAAGTTACACACACAACTTCAAATACGATTTGTGGGATTTTTTAAAATTGTTTTCCCACCTTCAGGGCTGGTAATTTTATGTAAAATAAAGCAAAAATGCAGTCGCTCCACTGGAGTAACTGGGGAATGTACAAAAACAAAAAGGTGAGTCGAAAATAGAAACTCAATACTACTTCTGCATACACGTGGCAATGATGCAGCAACTATTACATATACAACAAGAATGCAGCCCAAAATTGGAACATAAAGCAGCATAAACACGGTTACAAAAATACAGCAGTGGCACCTCTATTAAGAGGACAAAAAAAACAATTACAACACTGCACAGTAAACATTACACATCAGTTGTGCTAACCACGAAACAATGTGTCCATACACAGATAGATACATTAGTTATACAAATAAAAACAACTTTCATTAGGTAACTCCCGTTTCATACCTAACTCACGGATAACGAGCTCTCGTGGCCCACATGTATGGTTTCTTCCACAAGCATCGGCTATCCTATACGCAACAATTACATACAATGTGGAATTTAATACATACATCATACACCACTAGACAAACACATTAGCATATTGTGCGTAATAACTCTCAAGAACATAAAATTATTAATAAATGTTCTCACCGATAACAGCCCTCTGTCTAAAATCAACACCTGCAGCATTCTCGCTACAGCAGAAAATTGTGCAAATAGAATAATTTTTATATTTGAATGTCCTGTATATTTAAGGTTTGACTATATCACCTGGTTACATTAATAAATATTACGAAAATGTACTTAATTAAAGAACATCTTTATACATCCTTAGGTCTAACAAATAAGAGGTGTGTGTCTGTTTGTGTCAATGTGTGTATATTCTTAATCAGAGTCACAGTCAGAGCTTGAAGTGGGCCGGTACTCATCAGTAAGTCCGTAGTTGTATGTAAAGCACTTTTTAAAGAAGTGTTACAACCCACCCCACCCCTGTCAGCCAATGTTTAGCTAGCTTTATTAGCATAGTGTTTTGAAATTAAACAGGAAAAAATGCATCACATGTTGCCTAAGAATCTTTGTTTCAATCTAATATAAGTCAACATTTATTTGCAATAGAGATACTATAGAGATAGCAAAGTAGTGAAATGTAATCATATCTGCAGAACATTCAGAGACATTGTATTTCATTTGTTTTTCTTACAATATCCACTCGAGCTAGTTAAAGCATGATTAATAAGGTTAGAGGAAGATCATGGTCTTGGTAAAATATTGGAGTTATTTGTGACACGAGATATGATATGTTTACATTTTTATATTTAACCAAAATATTTTAGACCATTTTGTTCTTCCCACTTTTTGGCAACATGACAAAGTTCCCATGTACAAAGCCAGGTCCAATAAGAACCTGACTGGCCTGCCGACCTGGCTTTCCAACATCTGGGGGAAATCCTTCAGTGCTTAAAGTGGAAAAAAATAGGTGCCAGTAACCCCCCTTGTCTTCCTTTATATGAAGGGAAACAAAATTAAGGTGACAGGTGACAATTCATAATATAAAAATATAATGGAATATAATGCAGTAATCAGCTTTTGGACAATGCACATTTCTTTCTTCGATATTTCAGTTGCATTGCATGTTTACCTATTGTGCAATGTTTCATTTGTTATTTAACATTTCTTGTTGCTGTTTTTCCAAAACATCTTTAACAAAATCTTTCAAAATGTGGAGGCACTGTGATTCTGACCTGTTCCTATTTTAAATGTCCTGCCCCATCCAGGCTGTGATTGGTCGGTTCACAGCAAGTGACATTGATGAGCTACATTCAGCAAACGGCTGCTTGAAAGGCACCCGAGCTTCTCTCCTCCCTTGTCTCTCTCCGCCGACTGAGATTAGCAGGCACGTGAGAACGGGAACAGAGAACCTGATATGGAGAGGGCTGAGGAGAGTACAGGTAGCTTGGAAAATGTCCCTGTACACCAAAGAGTAAAATGTCCAGTTGCTGGTTCTGCGTAACAGTGCGTTCCGGCCCACTTCAAGCACTGATGCCCGTGATTTTGGAATAAGATGTCCAACCTTATGGTTTTTAATACTGTAAATTGGTGTGTAATTTATCTCCTTTGGCTCTGTTGCCCGCTCTCATCCCTGACTTTGATCTGAAAACGTGATTTCCTGTCTCCACTGTTCTTCCTCTCCTATGTTCGATCTGTCTTCCTCAGGAGTTTTCATCACAGCCAGCTGTCAGATCTTGGACATAAAAGGCAAAGTGTAAAATAGTTTGATATCAAGCTTCCTGACTGATGAGGCCAAACCAACCGTCAGGGCTCCGTGGGAACAGCTTGACTGATGTCTGACCTGCAAAGTGTTCCTTGATAATTTTCACATATTTAACCAACAACCATGAGCTGTTCTCTGGATTTTCTTTGACATTTGGTTAAAACACTGAAGTCTGTGAATTTCAGTCTGAAATAAGAAGAAGCACCATAGAAAAATAAAAAACTTAAGGTATGAGTTATTTATAAAACAATACACAGCTGTGATCTGACAGGTTCTTGTCTCATCTGAAATATTTTTTAATATGTAACCATCTCTAAAAATGATGCAGCATGATCACACTATAACCATCAATTTTCTATTTTGTTTCCACGCACAGTGATTAAACAAAGCAATGATGAAATGGAGAGAGGTGATGCAAATGGATAATTTTCCTGAAAATACAGGAGAAAGATTTCTGACCTCAGTGTGAGTTCACCCAGATATATAATCATTTTTCTTCCCTCTTTCTTCCCTTGAATTTAAAAAAAATAAGATTCCCTGCTGTTATATTTTTCTCTGGCCATGTCAGCGTGACTTATTTCATCCTCTTCTGACTTTTTCCATCCGAGCTAGCCTGAAAACTAGGGAGCCGTAGCAACACCAAACAGTTATATGTCACAGTTGACGGGTTCCAAAGAGCATGGATTTTCATCCATTGTTTTACTTTTGTTATGTTTCTGCATGCAAACAAAAATGGTTTAAAGCTGGATTTTAAATTAAAATGAACTTCAAGTTAAAGTTGATATTTTGATTGATGGCAACTGATAATCTCTCATTGTGTGAGAGGTTTTGTCTTGCTACAACTGTTACAAACACCTGTTGGACACAAATATTAATCAGGGACGGACTCTGTATGAGGGGCAGGGGCAGAAAACAGAAAAGGTCACCAGCATGCAAAACATTTTATAGCTGGTAGGGCAGCCTGCTGTGTTTTTTCTGCTGTAAGGGCACTTTAAAACATTATATCAACCATAACCAACCATGGATAGGGCATCCAAGGTGTTCTCTTTAAACATGGGGGCATGACATGTGCGGGGATGTTATGTGATCTCTTTTCCTGAGTTCAATCAGTTCTATCATTACATACTGCTGACACTCTGAAGCGGTTGTCTCTGCTTGTGTGTCACTCTTTCTGCCTCATGAATGAACACAATCAGAGAGACAAATGATGCAAGCAGCAGTGCGTACCTTAAACGTGCGTACATTAGCAGAAACAAACACTCATGGATGCTCACAGAAGAAACAGACACACAGAAACAATCACACTTGCTCGGCTTTGTCTAATGAGCCACAGACAAACACAGAAACTCTGTGTGATTAGATGTGTGAAGAGCTGCGAGGAAACCAAACTTGCAGAACTGAAAAGCACCAAGTGTTCTGCTGACGCCACCATGCTGACTTCTGAAAAGATGTTTGAGTGTAACTGCAGACAGTTAAACAAATGAGTTTATTGCAAAGAAAGGTCAACAAAAGTGAAAGAAAATGGTGGCTGGCATCAATAATGCTGATTCTGACTGCAGTATCAGAGTGAGTGAGTGGAGACACTCATGATTTTTTTAAAATGCCTGCCAGCAGGGTCCAGAGAATTGTGAAATGATGGGGAGGAATTATCTGCAAAACAAAGCACACAGATATCTGTGAAGATTCTCAGTCATCTAGGCCATATTTATCCAAGGAAGGTTAAAATCAAGGGCAACTGGACTTGGTTGAAGATACATGAAGGCGTTTCACCTCTCATCCAAGCGGCTTCCTCAGTTCTGACTGACTGGTAGGTGAATCCCAGCCATTTAACCTCTGTGAGGTTGTTATCAAGGTGATGGATACTGCTTGGTTCGTTAGTGCTCCTGGCTGTTGGAACGACAGTCCTTGCGGTCACTGGAGTGACGTGAGGCCTAGAAAACATTTAATTAAACTCACGCCATGAAGAAGGTACACCAAAGTTCACAATGACCTCTACTTTGGTTCAGATGGGACAGACCTTTCCACAGGTGTAATAATTATTTTTTAAGCATACCAGTTTGACACAGATGGCAAGATGTTCTACAATACTGTGCAACTTCAGATTTTACACCAGGGCAGAACAAATGCCTCAGCACTCTATCCAAAGTCCTTTTGATTCCCATATGTCCTGCAAGACAATGATTGTTGGCAAAATTTAATACATCAGGATGAGAAACCTTTGGAGTCACTCACCCTGACAAGACATTTTAGGAGAAGTCCACTTTCTCATTAACAGTCTGTCATTCACAAAGTACCCGCAAGAAACAGATGTAATTGCATTCTCAGAAATAGCCTCTTCAAAGTTGTATCGCTCTTCTGTTCAAGTTTCAGTTCTTCATGAGAGGCGAACAAATCCTAATGTCTAATCTTTTAACACGGAGGTGTCAGACAACCCAGTCTCTGAAAGTCTAAAATATTTAACTCATTTTTAATAATACATTTGAGATTACCAGAAACTTTCTTGTGATATTCTATTAACAACCCAAACGCGCTGTCTAAAAATGACTTCATTTTAAAGACCACTTTATCACTGAATATTTAATTCTTCCATCAGAGGGGCTTTAGCTTGTCTCAGTAGGTGACAATAAGAATCATAGGGCAATTAAAATACTATGTTTTATTTAAAACAGGAAGTTGTGTTTTTTTTGAGAAGTCATTGAAAAATAAGTAGCAGTTATGGTCTATTTAAATCTATTAATGAAAACATTTAGTTCAAATCATTAGGCACCAGCAGCTGCTGTACCCCAAGAGTTCACACACTAATGCACACAAGGATATCTCTATTGCTTATATGTTTAATCATTGTATTTAATAAATAATCCACATATAGTCAAACTATTTGCATTTTCCTTTAATCATGTATTAAATTTAGTCCAGCTAGGAGCAACTGTGCTGTCAGCGTGATTGATATGTGGTGTTTTTACATGTCTAGAAACCTGACAAGAAATCCATTATAAGACCAGCTTGAATATGCACTATTGACAATGTTTTGTCAAGCACACTACACATAATAAGAACTTTGCGATTTCACAGTACATTTTTGCACAGCTGACCTGCAGCGCACATATAAAAAGAACTTCCATTAATAAATCAATTTCCCCAATAATTACAGTCGTAGTAAATGTCATAGTTCTGTCTGTATTTACAGTTACATACGTTTCTGTCGAGAAAATGACTGGAATCTATATGACCCATAACAGAGAGGATTAGCTTTTGCTCTTCTAGAAACAAATTCTACCATGTGTTACAGCCTCAAAAGAAAACAGACTAAATTTTGTCATGGTCCAATTGTGCTTCTCCCTCTTCACTACTGTTTTCAGCAGTTCTCCCCTCCCTTGTGTTTCTTGCCAGTCACCCTGTCTGTTGGCTCTGTGTGTGTGTGTGTGTGTGTGTGTGTGTGTGTCTGGGCATGGCGCTCCAATTATCCTCCTGCTGCTGCAATCACCTGCACACCCGTATCCCATCCACTAATCAAGACTCTGCAGTATATCAACCCTGGCTCTTCACTCTGGTCTTTGCCCGGTTGCTCCATTCTCTAAGGTGTTACAAATGCTACAGCCAAAATGTAGTCTAGTTTTTGAAAATTCCTTGTGCCTGATGTTGTTTCTTCTGCGTTTCAGGTTCATTCATTCCTGGATCTCTGCTGTCATCCTGCCTGTCACCTGCCCAGCTCATTCTGCCTACCCTGCTCCAATGTGAGGATCAAGTCACGAGAATAACAGGGCAGCTAATCAGCAGGAATTTGCTGCATATTAAAATAATTAACATAACTGACAACACAATCTTTTATTTCCTTTTGCAAATGCTTGTTTTGGGACCTAGTATTGGTGTGATAATGGAAGCAGCAATAAAACAGATGTTACAAGTTGTGACTGTCCAGTTTGAGAGGCATTAAATGTATATATGTAAATATCTCCCACTGCTTTGCTAATCAGCTAGCTAGCTAATGAAGTTTGTGTTTAAGGTGTTGACAGTCCCCCGAAGCGCCTTACCCTACTAACCCTACAGCTGTGCTAGCAGGTAGTGTTAGCCTCCTTTGTGTTGCAACGCACTTGCAAACTGCAGCGTTTCATACGTACGCTGAAGGGTACCTTTTGCGTAAAATAACTACGCTGTCCCAAAGCGTGGGTATATGATGCCTGAGATGAGAACGGGTTGACCTTCTACACGGAGCCTCTGATTTTTTTTCACGCCCCAAAATGTTGCTGTGTAGCGAGTGATGAGGTAAGAGCTTGGGCACCACACACGAGCTGTCCCGCTGATATTGTATTAATTAATATCAAACTATTCTATGTGACTTGGCTGAGAAAAATATTTTGTCTGCAATGTATGCATACTCATCACGTTCACTTTCTAAACTTTGAATACTAACTTGGCATATACCGACATAATTTGCATGCTATTAGCAGTAGTTCAGTATGAACAGAGTAAAGTCTGTCACTTTACCAACACATAATAATTAAATCTATATTCACATCTTTCCACACAGCAATGTATTTCTGTATTTCCCCTTGAGCCATTTCCCCTGAAGAGAATAACAGGGCAGCTAAATAGCAGGAATTCGCTGCATATGACCATAATTAACATAGTTGACAACACGATCTTTTATTTCCTCTTTCAGATGCTTGTTTTGGGACCTAGTATTGGAGTGATACTGGAAGCAGCAATATAACAGATGTTGCAAGTTATGTTTGGTAACTGTCCTGTTTGTGGGCATTATGTGGGTATCTGCATTATCCTATCAGAACTCTAGTATAAATGTCTTCTACTGCTTTGCTATATAATGCTGGACCATGTTGTCCCCCTGTGTGTTCTTATATTTACCTTGAACTTCCTTCATTTTAGGGTGTAAGAAGCAGAATTGTGCATATGTTAATGCTGTATAAATATAAATGAAGGATTATCTGTAATTGTGCTTTATTTTATTTAAGTCCTTACAAATAAAAAATAGACTATGATAGTAAGCCTCCACTTTCTGGCATAAACACAGAAAGCAGAGAAAGACATTGAAGAGAGAGAGAGGCACGAAGGAAGAGACGAGATTGACAGTTTTGATGAAGAGCTAAATCTGTTGGGAAGAATGACCTTCGCTGGAGAGGAACAGGATGATTTCAGCAGTCTGGTCTTTGTAGGAGGAGAAGAAGATTACAGGATGAAGGAGGGATGAATGAATTAGAAGAAAGGACTAAATCCCTAATCCAGAATTTAATTTCCCACTTAAACCAACATTTAGAGAGATATATTCACGCAGATACCAGCCGTTTACCATGAAATGAAGCGGAAATGTCGAGCCTTTGTAACGAGGGATGATGTGAGCAGCTTGTAATGAAAGAAAAATATGCTTTTTAGAAGGAATTTAAGAGTGTTGGGGTGGAAAGTCATCCTGTAACCGAAATTCACAGGTTCCGAAGAGAAAAATGACATATCAAAAGGTTTGGTTTAAAGTGTCACAAGCAGTTTGTTTTAGTTTCGAACCGTTACCTCACAGAAAATCCAGACTGAAATATAAATTTTATCGCCCTTTTTTAATATGTTAATTTAAAGCTACATCAGGCAAAATTTTTATATTAACAATGAGTCAAATGACTGTGTAATGTAAGAGGGATTTCTCAAAGTGACAGAAAATGTTTCCAGTGAAAAAGCTCTGATTAACCCACCAGTTGTCTGCTCACGTCATTACAGATCCAGCCACTACCTCCCACTATTTCCCTCACATGACCTTCTCCGCCCACTTCCTCACCTGCTTTCCAGTTCCCTAATAAGCCTGGCAGGATATATGATGGTTCACTCGACTCCATTTGCTGGACTGTCTGGTTTGAATATGCCTAACTTTACAGCCTTTGGTTTTTCCTGCCTGATCCACATCTAGGTAGGTGTGCCTCTTTTTGATTTTTACCAATGTGAACTTGAATATCGACAGGCTTTTGGGTTCAAACCTGCTGCTTTTCTGAGCCGTTACACACTGGACACTACCTGCTCTGCACCAAATTGCAGACAGACTAGTTAGCGACTAGCTGGTGAACATAGTGGGAACATTTAGCAGCAAAAGATCTGGATATTTTGCTCAGGAGTGAATATTGGACTTTTGTTGGGTGGCCAGAACACACACCTCCAAATGAATGTTAATGTTATGACATCTGCTGGCTGCGTAAATAAAGTTAATCATATCAACTTAAAGGTTACGTTCACACTGCAAGCCTTAATGCTCAATTCTTGTTACACTGTGGTGATTATGTGGTGGCGTCAGTCATCCTCTTTGGTGTGGTATGCTGGAGAAGCAGCATTACAACGGCAGACAGGAACAAACCTGTAGAGGTGGTGGGAGAGAGGAGGGTGAGAGCTAAGCTCTCATCCATGTTGGAGACCTCGTCCCATCTCCTTCATGCGTCACTAACATCACTGAGCAGCTCCTTCAGTGGCAGACTGATACACCCACTCTGTGTGAAGGAGAGATTCAGAAGATCTTTTCTTCCTGCAGCCGTGAGACTTTATAATCAGCGCTGATCAGCATTAAACAGTAACCACAACTCAGACTCAGAAACTGAGTAAAAATCAATGCACAAAGTCACTTTGCATCTTTAATACTGAATTTGTTTTTATTTGTTTTTATCTGTTTGAAGTCTCAAGGAAAAGCACTCCAACATACATATAGTCACTTACACTGTTTCATATTTGGTAATTTGTTGTATAGGTGTAAAAACATAGTTTTTTAATTTTAGTATTGTATAATTTATTTTGAATTTTGATATTGTTAGTATTAAATTAATGTCACTTATTCCATATCCACTTTCTGCTGTAATGTTGAAATTTCTCACCTGTGAAACAAATAAATGCTAATCTGATCTACACACGGTAGCTCCACTTTAATCTTGAGAAGCTGCAGAGCTGCAGTCTCTTTCCATTGAACTTACACTGTAAATTTCCAGCTAAACTGAGGTGCTCTCTCTCTCGCCTGCCATTCACTGCTGCATCCTGGTCCAACCACAAATGGAGCAAGTATCACTGATGTTTCTACACGCAACTCTACCTCAGCTCAGGTATGTAGTATTGTTAGAGACTACTCATGCCCCAAATTCACACAGCAAACTTACCTTTTCTGATGTGCACTCTCCCCGAGCTCCACGGAGTATCCAGAGGGTATTCAGTGGCGTCCTATTAACAGGCCAGTCCTAGTAGGCGTCTGCAGTTGACCTTGCCACGGAGAAAGCCGTCCACACCACAGGAGGCCTCTTCATGTGTGGTCAGCGCTAAACTCAGCGCTACCCTCTTCCAGCACTCCAGTTCTGGTCATCTGAACACACCGGAGGACATGACAGCCGTCCGGATCCCGTAGGAGGATCATCCACCATTGAACTTGTGGTGTAGAACATATGTGCATTTGACTCTAGCAGCTGGACAGAGGATTAGTGACCTTTTAAGGGGAGAGTAGAGGTCAGTGTTTATGTAGGGAGTGAACCCTTCTATAGAATTTGACCTCTGACCCCGTGTTATGTTACCTCAGAATAGTACTGAACCCTTCTATGGTGTCTAACAGATGTTTACAGTTATCCTACAGCACTGTGCCCTTATATGGATTGGAGCCTTAGTTTGCAGTCTCAGACCCTTATATGGTATTTAGCAGATACCTAAACATGTCCTATATAAGCTGTGTTTGATGTACAGAGAGACAGAGTGGTCATCGGGCTGGGTCACTCTCCAAGCTGCTGCAGAGCTTGTAATTGATGCTAAACTCCTTGATGTAATAAACTTTTATGATCAACAACAGTGTCAAGCGGATTTCTTCTCAACCCATCATCGCAGCATTATTGTTTGGACACCACAAACTCACCGGCGGTAAAACCATCACGATCCGTGACGATACGCTTGTGAGTACATTCAAATCGAGGGACAAACACCGCAGGAATTCATCAGACAAACACGTGTACAAGAAAAACAAGTGTGGGGAAGTAAACCGAGCCATCCATAAGAACCGGAAGTGGAAATTCTTTCCAACAGCTCAAGGATTATCTGGGATCCGAAAGCAAAGCCAAAGGGCATGTTAGGCGGCCACCTAAACATTTGGAGCTTAAAATCCAAAAGTGATCAAATAAATCACATATTACTTGAGTCTAATTTAGACTTCCTCTGTTTAACGGAAACCTGGCTTCATGAAAATTCTCCATCCGCTACTCTAATCGTTCCGGGTTATGATATTTACCGGAGGGACCGAACTAATGCAAAAGGGGGTGGAGTTACGATATATGTAAGAAACAATGAGATTCAATTGCAAAATCCCAGTGATCTAGAATGTGTAGCCTTAAATATGATTCTTTCACCTCAGATGTCCTACACCCTTGTAGTCATTTATTGACCACCTTCCTCAAATTAGCTTCTATAAAAAAACTCAAGGCAGTATTATGTCAATTTGATTTTAAGAAAGAAATAATCATAATAGGTGACTTCAACTTAAAAGTCCTCAAGAACGAAGCTCAAGCAAATTTCTGATGGTTTTAATCTGGTTAATTGGTTAAAGGTCCAACACGAATAACAAACAGCACCAGTACCCAAATTGACCTTATATTTAGTAACAGACCAGAAAGGATCACAAAATCATTCAATATGATAACTGGGCTATCGGATCATAATATGGTGCTCATATCCAGAAAACTCACTTGCAAGCGGTTTCTGAACGCCGGCAATAAGGAATATTTTGGCATCCCGAACAAAACAAACAAGAGAACTTTAAGGCAGCCATAAAAAACATCAACTCCGATGAGCTGCTTCCTGAAAATGATTTAGAAATGACCAGTCAAATATTTACAGAAAAATTGCAATCCAAAATCTATGAATTCTCAATTAGAATTAAATATAAAAACAAGAAACAAAGTCTTCCCTGGATGAATGAGAAAGTTCTAAAATTAATGAAGGAGCGGGTCAATGCTTTAAAAATAGACACAAAATCAAAGATGTCCCACAATAGGCATAAATTCGTTAGGCTAAGAAACACAGTAACTAGAGAACTGAGAAAAGCAAAGGCGGACTTTTTCATCATAATTATTGAAAATTCAAATGGTAACTCAAAAGCCATATGGAGTCAGATTCAAAAATTAAACATTATTATCAAAACATTATTATAACCAAGCTACTTGTACTAAAAGTGATGAATCCGACTGATGTGGCACAGGCCTTCAATCAATACTTTAAGTCAGTAGATACTATCGCAGTACAACAAAATAATGCATGTACAGCTAATACTAGAGAGCCAGCATTAACACTAAGTCCAGTATCAGAGGGTGAGGTTGTAAAAGTAGTCACATCTCTCAAATCCTCATGGGCTAAGGATGTCTATATGGATACACTTATGCTGAAAGAGATTAGTTCTCCAATAGTTACCCCATTAACACACATAATCAATACTTCACTAGCTCAAGGAAGGTTTCCTGATTCATGGAAACCTGCCGTTGTGTCCCCTATATTCAAAGGTGGTGACCCTCTACTGACTTCCAACTACAGGCCCATCAGCGTTGTACCTGTAGTATCTAAGGTATATGAAAAACTGATTAACAAACAAATCATTGACCATCTCAACAATAGCTCCTCTTTAATGATTTACCTTCTGTTTGTGGAAATTGTGATATTTTAATGGATGCTGATGATAGTTATTTTTACTCATAGTAAGACTGCTGAAGAGGTTGCAATCAAGCTAACAGATGTATTAGTGAAGGTCACATCCTGACTTAATCACTGTTGTTTGCAACTGAATGTTCCAAAAACAGTTTGTATGTTTCTTTCCAAAGGTTTCTGCATAGACACAGAGCAAGATATTTTCATTTCAGGACACAGACTAAAAGTTGTCTGAGAATACAAGTACTTAGGACTACACTTAGACTCAAACCTTGCCTTCAAAACCCACATAAAGAAGGCCTGTAAAGTAAAGTTCAGTTTGGCTAATTTCAGGTATCAACTGAGGCAGCTAAGTCATATTTCCACTCATTGGTTCTCTCCCACATCACGTACCGTCTGAAAGCCTTACTCTACAGCCTTAAAACCACTGAAATCATTATACAAACAAGCACTTAAAACTCTAGACAAAAGGCCATTTCGTTAACATCATTGCCATATTCTAAAAAAGTATAAACTACTTAATTGGGAAAACCTCATTAAATACAGAAATGTCTGCTTAGTTTATAAGATCTTGTACAGTTTAGCTCCTCCTCCTTTGTCTGGCCTAATCAACTTTAAATCAACTGCAAACCAAGTTATTAGAGGTGCAGCTAGGAGGGACTGCACAATCCCACTCAAAAAAACTGTATTCAGTATTAACTGTATTTACAGCGTCACATAAATGGAACTCCGTACCACCATCAATTAGAGAGTCTCCATCCTACTACTAATTTAAGAGTAATGTTAAGAAATGGCTTATTGAAAATCAACACTGTCAACACTGATGCTGGTCCCATCCACCAACAATAACTGTATCATCTATTTTTTTATTTGATCTGCTCATCTTGTTTACTCGATTATTTGTGATTTTTAACACAGTGTAATTTTTTACCTTTTGTCAATTGTATAATGTATTTTATTGTATTATAACAGTTTACTATTTTAAGATTCCTAATAACATCTGGCAAGGGCACTGCCGATGAAAACTAGCCTGTGACTAACTCGGGTACGCTTGCATTTGCTTGAATGTTGATCAGTGTACATTGTCCCTTTTCTAATAAACAAATAAAAAAACTCGGCACAACACCAGTGAATCTGGGGCTCCATATATTTAGCATAGCAAGTGTTCCTCTTCCGCTGCTGCACACATACACGTTACGCTTACACATGCGCACTGACGACCCAGGGTTAGGGTTACAATTTTGGATTTATTCACACACTTTTAAAACATTTATTGGAAGTTTTATTCTTTTTAAATGTTTATTTACAGCATTAAATGTTGAAATGTATATTGTAATAGGCTGTACATTAACTTATTGGGAGAAAACTGGTAGTTCTATGTAAAATCAGTTGAGCACCCCCATATCGCCACAATGGCATGATCCTTGTTTCGCTGCGAAGCTTCGACTGTGAGATTGACAGTCGAATAAGGCTCCACCCATCAAAGCATCGCATCTTACACTATTCGGGGTCAGCTCTAGTTTACATGTTGTTTTTGCTGTTGTCAAATGGGAAAACATTAATTTTGCTAAAACTTCTAACTTTGCTAAAACTTTGCTAGTTCTGAACTGAATAAAACAACACAACAAAAATAATTTTGTACATATTTGACAACATACGAAAGGTTTTTGATGTTACATAAAATAGAAAAGAGGAAGGAAAATATTTACTGAATGCTGATGGATGAAGGTAAAATGGACAACATAAATGGCGACCAAGTTGCATGAATGTGTTTAAAACCTTTTTTTTTTTAATACACAGTGAGGACAAATTCAGTAATATTTAACTTGAGGTGAATATAAATTTTGGTAGTCACATCCATTTTACAGTCTTTTGCAACCTCTTTCCCTGATAATGCAGCAAACCCTCCTAGTTTTAATCTGCTTAATGAGAACCAGGTGGGGTCAAAGAATATCCGCTATCACAGCCACTTATCTACATTGGGGACTTATCAGATGTAGATGAAATGTCCGCATAAGCCAATTTCTTTTGAGTCTCTTTAATCGTCCCTCTAGCAGTCTTATCTCATATGAAATGCAACTCAGGAACATCCACAAAATGTAAAAATAAAAATCCACAGAAATCTAGAGTAAATGATATCCATCTCATTCTTTCTTGCTAAATTGAAACTGACCCTCTGGGAGGCTTCCTTTTCCTGCTTATGCTGCTTAGTTTTGTAATGATGATAATCCAATATCTAGTTGAATGACCCATGTAGAGTCAAATTGTTTTAATGGCACAGAAGTAAGAAGTGATAAGCTAAAGCCAAGGAATGGGAAATGTAGGAAAGGAGAAGAGGCAATATAAAAATGTGGAGGGGAGGATGAAATTTGTGGGAGGAAGGAAAATTGATAGGAACATAAAGTGATACAAGAAATTGAGGTCATAAAACTGTAATATAAAAAGGTGGGAGAAAGATAAAAAAAAAGGATTAAATGTGAGTGGAAAAAAAGTGGAAGAAAACAAGTAAAATTAGAATGGCAGGACATGGATAGAAAAGAGAATAGAGAGAAAGGAATAGAAGAGGATCAATGAATAAATGAAAACAGACTTTAGCTCCAAATACCCCAAAAATAGGAGCTACTGCAAGAGAAACCAAAAATCTAGAGATTACCAGATTAGAGGGGGAGAAAACTATGAATAGAGGATTTATTCTTGTTATACGTTCACACTAACTCTCCTCGAACTTCCTTTAAGGGCACACAATCTCTTCTTTTTACATTTTCCTCCACCTGCTGCCTCCTATGAAGAATCTTATAATCTTTAAATCTAGCTCAGCAGAGGGGAAAGCCTCAAATGATCACTTCTGCTCAATATACCTCCTCCCTGGGCTCTGACATGATCAGAGTCATCCCTTTCTTTCTTCCTGGCCACTGCTGCTTCTTGGTTTAATTTTGACACTTTCCCAGTCTTTTTATCTTTGTTTTATTCCTGCAGGTGACTTTTCTCACTATCATGATCAGACAAAGGCTCACACCCACCACACCAACAATTAGTTTCTCTTTTTAGTAAAGAGAACAAAATAAGACTAAATGCCCTATCTTACATGTGGCGCACTGTCAATATTTCCAATCAGGAAATCAGCATTACTATCTTGAGGCAGCAGTAAGTGATTGTGCCATTGACTTTGAACCAGGTTATTATTGGTCAATGGAAGTATTCTCCTGCTATGTAAAGGGAGCATTATTCACATAATGTGATGCGTCTGTATAGGTGGGTTCCAGTGATGGGTTCCTGTGGGCACTATGGATAATCTGCAAATTGGATGGGCCAGGTCATAAAAATGAAAACACAAAGGTATTTGGTATGCAGGTTTTTTGGTATTGTAATTATTTGGTCATAAACCAAAGACGGGCAAATAGAAAGGTTTTACAATACTGCTAGATGAAAAGTTAGTAGGACACATCATCTAGGAACCTTGAATACCACATTTTTTGCTAACCCATCTTGAAGATGTGGAGACATTTCAAAGGATAAGTGAAAATGTTTACCTTCTAGTGGTGCTACAGGGATCACCAAAATCATGAGGATTCATCCTCTGAGAATCATAAATGTATGTCTAAAATTTTATGGGATTTTATACAATAGTTGTTGAGATATTTCAGTCTGGACCAAAGTTGTGCACCAACTGATAGACCGGCATTTCCAGCATGCTAGAGTGGCAAAAAAACACTAGCAAGTAGGTGAAAAGTATGATGCAATGGGTCAGCTTTTTTCAGATATTCATTCTTTCTTCCAAGCTAAGTTCTTAGTTTATTCTTATTTTGTCAACATGACGAGTCAAACAGAGAAATCCGCACACCAAATCCCGTACAAAAGTTTATGTAGCTAGCGACATCCCAAGCACAAGGGTTAATACTCACAAGCCATCTGGTGAACACACATGAGTAACATGCTGAAGATAATGTGATTTTTGGCACATGTTTTAGGCAACCAGATAACTATATCCTTTCAATCACAAAGACACAGGGGCAGACATGAATCAGCACAGTCTGCTCTGTAGGAAGTGAAGGGCAACCAGGATGGAAGGGTAATACTTTCACTGGCTGAAATGCCCGACGCATACAAATAAGCAAAACTGATTAATTAATCTGTCGATCACACATCAAAGGCAAAGCAAAGGAAAGAACAGTGTTTAAGGCAGCAGTGAAACAGGAACTTCCAGATTCTGTTTCAGATGTAAGAAAACATTTTTCTCCCTTTTTAATATTACTGTAATCTAACAGTATCCAGGTTTCTGACAGCGGGGGCTCGTCTTTTGTTTGATTACTCATAGTAATCATCAAGTTGTGTTGTGTGTTTCCTACAGCAGTAGTATTTTACATGTTTTGCTAAAACTGTGTGTAGTCTTGTTGTCTTTGCTGCAGGACATTTTCCGTCTGCAGCTCCGTCTTTCTTTTCTTGTTTTTTGTTCATAGCAGAATTGCACACAGTAACGCTGAAATATCAATGGACAAAACTGACCGGAGCATAAAAGTTGCAGGTTTTGGCCGTGCACAAAGGCTGATTTAAACATGTACAACATGCAAAAAATGCAGTGTCTTCCCAGCTCAAATCATCATTACATTGTCTAGGTATTTTAACTTTTACTGACTAACAATTTGTATAGTCGACTCAGAATTGTCAAGTCTTGCCTATAGTCGGTCGTCGAATCGTGTGGTGTTTATGTGTTTGTGTCCGGAGATGGGGACTTAATCTCGAGACGCTGCAGAGCTGCAGTCTCTATTCATTAGTCACTGTTCTTACTCTGTCCATTTGAAGCTAAACTGAGGATTTTTGTTCACGTTTTCTCTCTGCTCGCCTGCCATTCACCCGGTGCGGTTTCTCCACCGGCGCTGCTGGTGTTATGTGGTCCTCTTCTGCCACACACACATACGCGCTACGTCCACACATTCGCACTGACACCCCCTACCTTAAGGACTAGGGTTACAATTTTGGATTTATTCATCAAAAGCTTCTTAATTTTCACATTTTTTTACGACAATATATGACGACTGAGATGATTCCCTAGAAAACTGTGTATGTCAATACATTATACACTTTCTTAATAAAGAAAGAGATGCTTTTGAATATCATGTAGCTTTAGGGAGAGAAAATAAAAGTCAGACAGATAAAGTTGTGCCAAGTTAGTGTGGAGCCGAATATTACCTGTGCTGTCATCCCTTCACTACTTGACAGCAGAGTCTTTCTTGTACATTAAGAGTTCAGTGAAGTAACGAAAGAGACTGCGTGTGGGAGCCCATCCTGAATACAGAGTAGAGTATTTGCTTAAAGACTTGTGTTAATGTCTTGCATATATAAAAACTTCTACCTTGCTCAGAGCACAGTGAAGACAATATGCATCAATATGATTTATAACCAAACAAAGTAACCTTAGTGAGTAAAATGTATAGAGTGTGTGTGTGAGAGTGACACTTGGCCACTGAAGCAAACAAAAGCTTTCTAGCAGAGGCTGCAAAGATGAAGATTATAGCAATTTACTCTTGTGTCTCTCAAACACACTTGATCTGTCTTTCTCTCTCTCACACAAACACACACGCGGACACTCTTAGAAATCAACAAAGAAATTAAAGACAGGAAACAAAGGTTAAGGTAGAAGAATACGGTGGCCCCGAAAGCTCACGAGAGGATTCTTTTTTGAGCACTATTTTTGCGTTACCTCTCAATACTTTGGGTCCCCTTGCAATACTTTTGCGTTCCCAATACTTTTCTTCTTCCGTTACTTCTGAGCCATAGCTGTGTATGCTCAGCTGCTCTCAGCCTAACACTCCAGTATAGATCAGCTTACTGAATTTAACTTTGAACCGAGCATGTCCTATGTTTGGATAGTACTACTAGGCATATTTATGTAGGCTGCTTGATCAAAAGGACCAGGCACCACGGCGAGTAATCGCTCCAGAGGAGAGGGAAGACAGCCAGGATAGATGTTGGCTCAGCTTGGCCTTAAGGCTGCTCCAGGTAAACATCCGGTCTGGAGGAAATGGGACTCATGCTGCCAAACACCGGGAAATCAAAGACTGTTAAGCCCACAAGTAGATGGACACTTTGACTGTATAAAACTGAAGTTATTGTTCTGGGCCCAGGCACCTCTGTGACGCATTATCTAAAGATATAGTGTCCCTTGATGGCATCGCCCTGGCCTCCAGCACCACTGTGATGAATCTTGGAGTTATCTTTGATCAGGACATGTCGTTTAAGTCTCACATTAAGCAAATTTCAAGGACTGCCTTTTTTCACCTACATAATGTTGCAAAAATCAGGAACATCCTGACAATGATGCAGAAAAACTAGTCCCTGCATTTGTTACTTCTAGGCTGGATTACTGCAATTCTTTATTATCAGGCTGGTCGAAAAAGTCCATTAAGACTCTTCAGTTTATCCAGAATGCTGCAGCACGTGTTCTGACAGGAACCAGGAAAAGAGATCATATTTATCCTGTCTTAGGGTGCGTTCCGATCGCCCTATAGTTCCCTGCTAAGTGCACTGCACAGGGTATTCGGCCATTTTAACCCCTTAACTCCTGAATTCATTTACAATAAAAAAATATGTTTTTGTTTTCATTAAGTGAAGATTGTTAATTTGTCTATAGAACATAGAAAAGATATAAATTCAGGTATGTGTAGGTATGATGCAAATTAGCGACAACAGGCATAAATGAGAAACCAGGGCTTGCAAAAGGTTCTTATCAAACATGCACCAACAGGCATTGGGGGAATCCATGTGCTATCTTGGCTTGCAGTCTGCAAGGAAGAGGCATGATGCGAATTCGCGACAATCGGCGTCAAGGGGTTAAGTGAGATTCCAAACCGCAGGGAGCACAACATGTTCACTGCAAAGGGCACTGTGAACTGTGTAGGGAAGAAGGGAACAACGGTTCATCAGTTCGCAGGAAGTTGACAAGAAATATTACCCATAAGCCTTTGCGCCTCATAGGAGCTAACAATAGAGCAGACCACAGAGTTTGTATATCTGTAATTATTGTCGTTGTACCTAATGTTATCATTATTTATATGATTATTTCAGAGGTTAGGTTACCTAAAAACAACAATGCTACATGAATCTTTTTAAGAATGACGCTATCTTGTAAATTAATCCAATCACATTCATTCACAAGTTACATACATTTTAATAGAATATAAATAGAAGAAGTTATGGAAATATAAGTTTTGTAATTGTATCAGTTTGTTTTAACATAGATTCAATATTTAATTTCAGTAAATGTCTACAGTGGCAGCGGGTATCCGAGGTGTTTACATTACCAGGGTAACACACAGTGGAACTGACGTGTGCTTTGATGATGTTGCAGGGTCTTCCGAATGGAAGAATTCTGTCGAGGGAAGTTCCCCTAACCGACATTCCCTGAGCAAGGAGTACACACCTGACCGCGACACAGACACCTGTGCTCTCTTTGCTGTCTCTGTCCCCCTCGCTCAGAGACACTTTGCTCTGTTTGACGGTCTCTCTGCTCCAGGATGCTTAAATCCCTCTGAAGCGGCTGTGAGCTGAACTGAATCAGAGGAGCTGAAGTGAACATACTACCATATCAGCAGTGGGCCGGTAGATTTTGTTAAAATATAATGACTTAATTGTCATTATATCTCGTAATATTATATCTCAAATTGTTATTCTGCAAATGTCAGAGAACACAGATATGTGGGAGAGACCGGACGTTTACCCGGAGCAGCCTTAAGGCCATGCTGAGCCAACATCTATCCCAGCTGTCTTCCCTCTCCTCTGGAGCGATTACAGCACCCGCCGTGGTGCCTGGTCCTTTTGATCAAGCAGCCTACATACATATGCCTATTGAGGAGTAGCAGGCAACTATATCAACATAGGAAATGCTCCGTTCAAAGTTAAATTCAGTAAGCTGATCCATACTGGAGTGTTAGGCTGAGAGCAGCTGAGCATACACAGCTATGGCTCAGAAGTAACGGAAGAAGAAAGGTATTGAGAGGGAACACAAAAGTTGTCCTCGGGGCCACTGTGGAACAAAGTTTTGAAGCGGGATGGTGAAAATAATAAAGACATCCATTTTATCTTCACATCTCATCCACACACACTCATCAAAAAGGCAAAGACGGAGACACACACAGACGCATACATGCACACGCCACAAGGCCATAACAGTGACTCAGCGCATAGTCAGATTCTGCTCCAAGGATACATTTCTTTCTGCCCTGAAGAAAAGTAGGAAACTCAGTGGAACCGTGAAAACATAGCTGTCAACAGTATATTCAGAGTTCATGAGAAGTTTCTGAAAGAAGAGTTGAGGGAATAGGAAGTGATCCACGACTACATGAATCAACAGTTATTGTGGCTGTAACATCTACCACCTTTATGACTGATAGTCCTACAAGTGCAACTTCTGCTACTGCTGCTACTGTCACTAAGACTTACTGGATTGAGTCGACTCTGGATCTTCCAACGCTAGCTCTATTTTTCACATCTTTTAATGTGGCTTCATCAGAATTGGTGCTTTTTATTTACATTTTTACTGTTTGATACTTATTTATCCCTAATTTTATTTTATTTTTCTTAAAGCAGCTATAATTAATATTATTAGAGCAACAATGTATCAAATGACAATGTGAAAACAATCTGGCAATGTGAAAGGTGTTGCTCCTATTTTTATTATTACCATTATTATTATTATTGCTGCTGTAGCTGCTTCAACTACTACTATAGGAAAGTTTAGTTGTTATTTCTGTGTCATGGCCCATTCCACATAGGTAACACACACGCGGTAACACATAGGAGATATGTATATCTCTAACTGTATATCAGACATTAAAACACAGGTACTTCTTAAAAAATTTTAATATTGTGGAAAAAAATGTACTGACAAAATAGTTGATCGAGGGGTCTGGGGGAGATTTTAAACATTACGCCTAATTTCCTGCATTCTGGAGACATATTTTTATCAACCCTCAAAAACTGCTACCTTGTTATGCCATTTGTCAAACTGAACCCTATAAATCATTGAACTACATTTTAATTATTAAATATCATAGGCCATATAAATACATTTATTATGATTTTTAAAATTACTACTGATTATAATAATTAAAAAAAATATTCCAGAGGGCAGTCTGGGGGTCCTCCCCCTGAAAAATTTGGGTTTTAAACACTTCATTTCCTGCATTCAACACAAAATTCAGGTGACAATTCAAAAAATAAAAATGTAGTGTAATATAGTGCTGTAAGGCTCTCAGACATTCTGTATTGCTGTCAAATATGTTTCTCCTGTTTTTTATTTTATTTCGTCCCTGCTGAGTCAACACACATGCAGGCATGACTGAAGTAACCTAAAGTCTTTAAATGTGCACGTGGCACCTTTTCACCTCAATGATAAATGAATTCATTTTAATTCAGTTATAAACCCGTGCACCTTAATAGCTAGCTAGCTAGAAAACCAAAACTGAAAGCACTTATATCAGCACACATTCACACACATGTTCACTTCAGCTCCTCTGATAAAGTTCAGCTCACAGCCGCTTCAGAGGGATTTAAGCATCCTGGAGCAGAGAGACAGTCAAACAGAGCAAAGTGTCTCTGAGCGAGGAGGACAGAGACAGCAAAGAGAGCGACAGGTGTCTGTATTGCGGTCAGGTGTGTCCTGTTTTTCTGTCACTCGTTTGTGTAGCAAGTACATTGACTAAACACTGACAAACAACATTTATATTTAAATGTTTTGATTCAATTTTGCTCGGGACAAATTAGTAGTGGCTGACAAGCCCTGAAGCTGTGAGCAATGCTCTCTCTCTCTCTCTCTCTCTCTCTGCAGGCAGGCAGTAACGGCGGGGGGTCACGTTATGTGAACTTCAAACAAAATGTAGCAATAGTAGGGTAGCATAATGCAAGGAACACAGAGCAGAGGGGTTGGGGGCTTGTAAGAGATGTGATTGGGCCGGCCCAGTGTCAGTATAGAAAATCACCGAATGGGCCGCAGTCCGTGCTTTATGGGCCGGTCGTTGGCCCATTTAAAAAAAAAAACAGTTTAATATAATTAACAAAGGTGCGTTGGCCCACCGGGCATTTGACCGGTATGCCAGATTACCAATCCAGCCCTGACAGTAAGGCATCTTCAAGTGACAGTACCTCAAGTCAGTATTCACTTGTATATATACTTGTGTTTTAGAACTGGTTTGGTTAATATTCACTTTGTGGACTTATCTGCCTCACTTTTCTAGTCACTTTCTTATGTAGTGTGCATGCCTCTGAACTGAAGGTGTTCACTGCTGCAGGGATTTTCTGCCACTCTGCATACTTTTTTCAAACACCACTGCTCAGGCGTCAAGACAAGATTAATAGTCTATTATGAACATTTTCGGTTCAAGGTTCATTTTTCACATGCCGTTGTTCCAGAGGGATATAAACAGAGCAATATATGCTGCGCACGTAAATTATGTGGGTATTTTCTGCTGTGGTGAATGTGGGACGGTCATTATGTGCAGGCATGGATGCTGATTTTCTCATTCTCTGTTATCGATCATTCTCCTGTTTGATGAAATTATATCTGACGTTTTTGTCTGAGGTGTTGGGATCACAGGGACCTCAAAGATGAAGTTGTTCATTTGTGAGAGTAACTGAACTTTTCTCATGTGAGTCATTGAACTCAGTTTCCACAAACCTGAAGCAAGTCACACCAAGGTGGCCCAGTGGCCGTTCACCTACACTGGGCATGCGTGTGCTGGTCTATCCCATAGTTACAGAAGATTTGGCAAAAGAATAAAGAGAAACAGGCGAAGAACCACACTGGATTTTGTAACACGGGAGTTAAAAGCAACTGTGGCGGCGGAAAACAGACTGCGAGTTGATGCAAAGTAATCGGCGACATGTGTTATTTGCAAGGTACAAAATATTCTAATAAAAACACCAAATCAAGAACTCTGTGAGTAGCATCATGTTTCTGCTTTGCATGACTTATGAGACCTAAAACTTCTACGTTTTAGGTCTTCGTTTTTCGCTGTTTTAGTCTGGACGGGAGGTGCAAACGTAGCAAAAGGTCTCCGTTTTAAAACGAAATGTAGTAGTGTGGATGGGGCCTCAGCTTGCAGCTACGATTGGTCAATTCAATTCAATTCAATTCAATTTTATTTATATAGAGCCAAATCACAACAGTTATCTCACAGTGCTTTTCATAAAACAGCAGGTCTAGACTCTATGATGTTATTTACAGAAGAGCAACGATTCAGTCAGGGTCAGTGATCTGTGACCTCTGACCCATGATGTCATCTTATTGACCTTATAACCCTAACTTCTGCCCTTCGCAGCAGTGGTCTTCCGGCGTGGCCTGCTTGGAACGAAACTCTCTTCCTGTTTAAGATCCCTGCAACAAGCTCAGTTAGCCAAGTGGCTAGCACTGAGGAGGCCAGACAGAAATCTGCCGGACCCTCTCATCTGTACGATTGGAACACAACACAGTAAAAGATGGCCACTGAAGCACAATTCTTCCCCGCCTGCCTGGATCCAGAATGGACCCGCCAGCTTACAACTAGCATGCCAAAGAAACTTTCTTCCTTTACGGACTGGTACTGTAACTGGGCATTAAAGAGCCCAGTTATGGTACCAGTAACTTAACGTTACTTCACTAAGCACAGCATTTGTAAATGCACATGTACAGCCAGGTCTTTTCCTTCGAGGTTTTATTGATCCTTTCATTATTAATGTGAGATCATGTAACAATAGTTCTCAGCCACCCTAAATTGTTACATCACATAAATGTAAACTTCTGACTTGGCCTGAAACACAACCACACATGCAGAGATACAGTTTAAAAAGAAATAATCTTTTTAAATAAATGCTTGGTATATACATGCTGGTGTGGAGTGTAATTAGTGAGGAAACAAGAGACGGATGTGCGTCGAGTCAGCTTTACTCTCCACTTCAGTATAACACTGTACAGCGTACGAGATCAAAACACTAACCTGTGAACCCGAACTCTCTAACCAACATCTCTCCCTTAAAGGTACAGTCCCTTGGTGAATGTCTCTTTTTGTCTTACTTGTGGGTCACCACACTGGTTTCTTTAAATGTTGCATGAAAATGAATGTATTCCCAACCTCTTCTGCGCAGAACTCCTCCTCTATCTATTCGTTTTGTTATAATTATTCATTTAATTATTAACCGGAATTCCAAATTGATAGTTTTCTATGAAACTGAATTTGGTAATTGGTAATCATTTTTTTCTAGTTTAAGAGTAGTTCCCAAGGTGAATATAACTGTTAGTTATATTAATAAAAATAAAATAATACTAATCATTAAAAAATTATTTAATGGAAATATAAACTCTAATCCCCAAGACTGGCATTATGTCAAGAGCTCAGTAATATTGGAGACATTTCAATTATTTTCTTCTTATAGCTCTGCTCTTTACACTGTGTGATGAAAAGAAAACAAGCTCTGTTTAACAAGAAAGATACATTACAGGCACATATTCTTTGAGCTTCATTTTTCTCTGTGTATTTCTTGCCCCTGTGTCAGATTTTGTTTTTGTCATCTTTGTGTTCTACTACTGTGTGAGAAAATCCACAAACACATTTTACACCATTGAGACTAAATAATACACGATCACAGCCACAGAATAATAACTGAGTGTTTCTGCCTGCTAGTTACTTTTCCGATCAGTCACCCAGAATATATTGTGTACAGTGGCCTGTTGGGGACAGTAACTGCATTCATGTGTGAAATTTGAAAATTACATAGAAAAGGAACAGGAAATGAAAAATAAGGTACATTTGGCCCAATTAGGTTTCATTTCAGAGGACTTTTGTGAGCCTTGAAGGGTAATGTGGTTTACAAACACACAAAGCCACATGCCTACAAACATCATCAGAGTGGGGGCGACACAAAAACACACACTAATGAGTGCTCAAACACACTTGCAATTAGTGCGCATCATTTTTCAGCCGATTGTTTTTATACAGAGGTCTTGTCACATTTTCTGTGTAATGCTGCACATTTTAATAAAATGCGAGCAATCAAGTGTTTCAAGTAATCAAGATTTATCTATTGGCTTGAATTTTGGCCAGAAACACTTGATTGTATTGATAATATTTGTTACCATGCTGTCCTCAAAAGGCCAAAAAAGAAAAAAGGTGTGGTTACAGTTGCATCAGGACACAAACTTTTCAGCATGCTGTTAACATACTTAAAGGCCAATATTTTTTTTTTTTTGCACTTTATTGAAACATTTTTTTTAAGGTTTGTTTTATTGTTGACAATCACGGTGTTTGAAATTTGTACTTTGACTTGGATATTTTTTACATTTAAAGAAGGGGGCTTATTACTATACTACACTGTGAAAAATACATTTGGGCACAGAATTATACCTTATACTGAGAATTGTTTCACACTTTCATGTTATGCATCACCAACCAGTACATAGAACAAAAGAACTAAAACACAGAGTGAGGTGAAGTAGGAGAAGTGCATCACGTTTTCACAACTGTCAAATACACTGCCACCACCTGTAGTGGCGATGATGGTAGTGGTGGTTGTGTTTGTTGTGGAATTGCTGGATAGTGCTGTTGGACAGGTAAAGTTTACGACGCTGACAACGCCTGACGAGGTGAAGGTAACTAAACCTGGTTTTGACATTGTTGATCCATCCTTGGTAGTTAGACACTCAGGTGTAAACCTCAGGAATGTTGGGTGCGACGCAGCCTGCATTATAACTCACAATTCCACTCTGGACCCAGATCATACCTTTTTTGGTCACCAGTGGATTCGCTCCATCTCCCTGTGGAAAGAAGGTGATGATATATATTTTTTAAAGGAGGACCTATCTCAGAAGCATCCAACCTGCTTAAATACATTTTAAAAAGCATAATTCCCATAAAGTGAAAGGGCTACCTATTTTTTTTTATGACCTACAGTTATTTGAAAATTTAGCTTCATCTAATGTGTTTAGCCTTGCTTAGCACAGACTGGAAGCAAAGTTACCCAAAATCAAAAAGAAAATAATCTTTCGGCAACTTGGAAACAACAAAGCCAAGAGTCAGCTGCTTTTGAGCCTGAAGCAAGTCATTTGACTTCAAGATAAAATTCCCCTAGTTGCAGTTTCTTATTTGTGAGGAGTTGTTGCTTTTTTCCTATTTTAACTGAAAATCAAGTTGTAGTTATCTAATATCATTAGTTGCAGCCTTCATATGAACATGCATTGTATGTTTGTTTTTGTTAAACAGTATCCCCCACCGCCCAAAAATATCTATTCTTCAGAAGTTTATTTAGCTGGTTGACCTGTTTTCAGTAACGTCACATCACTGCAAGAAATTTTGGCCAACATTAACAGTTCTTACAGCAACTAACATTAAAACTAAGGTAAGCTAATGCAAGCATAACTGGAAAAAAATAACAATAATCCAGAGACTCAAGTGTGACTAAAACAAATACTGTAACAAATACACGAAAAGTCCCCTGACATGAAGCCTTCCCTCCAGCTCCGAACTCAGCATAGATCACATTTTCTGTTAGTCCTCTAGGTGCAAATGCACTCATTGTTTCCCACTATTGGTAAATTCACCTCCTGGAGGATGTCGGCATAGGTAATGGCATTGGACATGTTTCAAAGGTAAGATTCAAATTGTTGTCCAAAACAAACAAACAAACAAACAAACAAAAAACAGACAAGAGATGAAACATCACAGCTAAGAGCTTTGTGAGGAAACCAGCAGCAGTAATGCAAAAGAACAAATGATTATATGCACAGAAGTTATTACTCAAGTATTATTATTGTCAGAGGTGCCACTTTTGTTTGTTGTTGAGGATATTTCTTAAGGGGCTTTTTTGATGTAACAGGAAAAGGTAAGACAGGTCTAGCTTAGAGTAATTTAGATGACCCCATAAGTGTTTTCTGACATTCTAGCTTTAGGTATTTCTCTCATTTACTTATCCTTGTCAGGGAGACAACAATAGACTGATTAGTTAGAGACATCAGGCTAGCAGATATCAGTGTTCTCTGGAAATCTAACAAGGTTGAGTCCTACTAGCATGTTTACTATGTTTTCACAGATTAAAGTACAATTTGTGGATATTTCTCAACATACGGTACACATCTAGATGAATCATTGCACATCTGAGACCCTTTTATTATGTCATACTTATGTCATAAGAAACCATATTAATCTTTGAGTGTAATCTATGAGTCTATGAGCACAATGCTTTTTCGTTTGGAAGACTGTAGTTAGTCCTATTACGTCTAGCTTTTATTGGGCTTGTTTGAAGCAGGAAGAGGCCAAGTAAGGTGAGCTTTGAGCTTGGTCTGATCACGATGCAAGCTAGACCACCTCCAGATGTGGATATTAAGTGTAAATATAAACTACCAGCAGGAAGAGACTTAACATTGATTAGCACATAATTGCTCAAGTAAAAGTAGTAGTTAATTACAGGCCGACTAAAGTTAAAATGGGAAATCACATTTAAATGAAATCACATACTGTACCGCTGACCACCTAAGGTCCAGAGACTCTAAAGTGGTATTTAAAAGCCTGTTTTTGTACATTTCAATATAAAGCCCAATGCTAATTTCTAGTTGGTTTATCCCTTTCTTATAAATAATCTAAATTGTCCAGTGACATTGTTTTAAAAAGGATTACTCAGTGATTATTTGGTAATTATAGCATATTGATCGTCCTGTCTTGGTCTTGGTAAGACTTTACCTTTTTTGAAATTTCCTGCTGTGAATGTTACTGGTATGTTTTAGTTCTTCGTTATGTCACAAGTGCACAGGACGCCCATAATTCTTAACTCCAACCATGGTGACATGTGACATTCTTTAACTTTCTATAGAAAAGAGGTGAAAGTGGCACTGCTGGCCTGCAAGTGTGGATTCTGGTTTTCATGACTGTCAAAAATGTTCACACTTTCATAAAACTGTTAACTGATACTAAGTTTAAAGAACTGTAACCTGCTATACGTACGTCACGTGATGTTTGAACGTGTTGATGTGTCTAGACTCATGTTGTGTATTGCTAGTCTCTGTCATGTGCTATTGCAAACTAACAAACCAAAAATGTTTATAAAAGGAAACTTGCAACAGTAGTCCCTCACCCTGTTATGCAGCGAGCAGATGTCAGCACCTACTGGTCAGTAATTAGGGACCCTCCACAGAAGGCATAGCCTAAGTCAGTGTTTAAACTGGCCTGCCAGGGCCAACTGCCTGAAGACGCATTTTCACCTCCCACAATTCTGATGTTCAATGTAGCCAGGCCACATTCTGACAGAAGAAAACAGGAAAGAGTTAAACGTGGTGTCCATGCAACAAAATCTCATACATAAAATGATAAAATATGTCCAATTTCTTGCTTTTAAAATGGAAAAATTTGTTGTGCTGCCACCCATTTGGTTGTAATATGGTTAGAGGGTAATTCTGGTATTTAACCTGGGCCCTAGTTTTTATTTAGACCACAAAGTACATATTTTGTGGTCTGAATAGGTACAAGAAGTGATCAGCCAAGAAACGGGCTGCAACGTGATCCTTTTCCACTCAAAAGTATGCCCTCTAAAAGCGCTTGTTTTGCCACTGGCTGAGGGGATCTACTGGACCAATTCCAAAACTTTTTACACCTATTAGTCATTTAGACCATTAAATATGTAAAAACAGGGCCCAGGTTCACCCTTTGTGCGAAATTAATCTGTGCAAGTTTCCACATCAAGTTAAACTTCGGTGAACTTTGACATGTTAATTTGCACCATTGACTAATAGCTAAAGTCCACAATATTGGAAGCTATTGTGGCTTATTAGCTTTTTAACCTTCATTGTCAGACCTCTGTCAGAGATCTTCACAAAAGAGGTATGGTTTGCTGAGAGTTACGAGACAGTAGTTGTTGGTACAAAAATGCTTTTTGACTCTGTGAACTTATTGTCCCATTAGTGAACTAGCCAAGCAACTTGTTTGGAGAGCTTTATTGTCCTTCCTGAAAAGGTTTACTGAACAAATGGGTGTACAATTGCCAGGGCAAAGCAAACAGAAAAACAGAGAGAGAACAGAGATAAGCTGTGGCAGCTATTGTAATTGACAGCGCTAGCGAGAACGTCCCAGCTACCAGTGGTGGCCTGAGTTGGCCTCATCAATTTCACGAGGACGAGCAAATGTCAATTTGCCTTATTACCATTTTCCAGACTCCCTTAACCTTAAGTATGTTGCAGCAGGTTTAGCTTGAGCTGAGGTCTAACCAGCTAAGCAAGTGGGGTATTATCTCTATAATTGTGAATGAAAAGTAACTGAAATGTAAAGTTGCCCATGGTCAAGGCACTAGATCTGGAGTCTCACTGATCTCCCAACAAGACTAAAAGTAAGACAAAACCACTCAGAAAACTCGTGGTGGTTAAGCCTAGGACGATGGCTTTGCTCTTATTACCTGCTTGTGATGTGTCATCCTCCAGCCATGAGAACAGGTACAGAAGTTTCTGATCTTTCTGCACCTGTGGGGAGGGCGGGTGGCAAACACATGTCTTGTAAACATATTTCCTATAGATAATAATGAATTAAAAGCTTAGGATATGGCTGGTACTGGTAACCATGCAATCAAGGTGACAGTATCAAGTGACAAAAATTACACTCACTTTTATTTGTGTAATACAGTATCTGTATTCCTTACCTGGTGTTGGATGTCTTTAGCCTAGGCCCGATACAGTTTTTTATTATCAGAGATCTATTTTTAGCACATCAACATCTCATCTCAGTCATGGAAAAAGGTTGTTGACGATTATTTTTGGTCATAGTTTACGTTGACGAAATTAACACTGCTCTGATGTTTTAATCCTGGTTTGACTAATATTCACCTTGTGGAATGATCTGCCTCCCATTTCTAGTCACTTTGTTATGTAGTGTGAGTGCCTCTGAACTGAAGGCATTTAATGCTGCAGGGATTTTCTGTCACTCCGCATACTTTTTTCAAACACCACTACTAAAGCCATAAGACAAGATTAACTGTCTATTATGAACTAATTCGATTAAAGGTTTGTTTTTCTAGAAGGATATAAACAGAGCAATTTATGCTGCACACGTTAATAGTTCAGGTATTTTCTATTGCGGTGAATGTGGGATGGACAGTATGTCATTCTCTGTTATCGGTCCCTCTCTTGTTTGATGAAATTCTATCTGCTGTTTTTGTCAGAGGCATTAAGTCAATAGCTCAGTAGTAATGACAGCATTACAATTCATTTCTTCTCATGGCTCTGCTCTTTACACTAATGTGATGAAAAGAAAACAACAAGCTTTTTTTAACAAGCAAGATACATATTGTTTGAGCTTCATCTTTCGCTTCCAAAGAGACACAAATTGTATACATTATATAAGAAAGCATTAAGGGCACTCAAAAGTAATGAAAATGGACAACAATAATAGGGATAGTTTTTCAATAACAAAAAATAGAGACAAAGTGCATCAGGAGGAAAAAAATCAACTTTATTTTTAGGAGGGTGTGTCTCGCCCCAGAGTCAGATTACGTTTTTGTCATCTTTGTGTCCTACTACTGTATGAGAAAAGTCCAACACATTGAAACTAAATAATACACCATCACCGCCACAGAATAATAATGTTTCTGCCTGCTAGTTACTTTTCCGATCAGTCACCCAGAATATATTGTGTACAGTGGCCTGTTGGGGACAGTAACTGCATTCATGTGTGAATATTTGAAAATTAAAATAAAAAAAGGAATAGGAAATGAAAAATAAGGTACATTTGGCCCAATTAGGTTTCATTTCACGTTTGTGAGCCTTCAATCGTAATGTGATTTACATACACACAAAGCCACATGTCTACAAACATCATCAGAGGGGGGCGACACACAAACACACAATGAGTGCTCAAACACACCTGGAATCAGTGGATGTGATTTTTCAGCTGATTGATCCTGCAGGCCAGGGATGTGAGTTGCACGTCCCTGCCAGGTTAACAGTACAATCCTCTCAGGAGCTTTATGGGAAATGACAGAGCGGGAAAACAAACCAGAGCTCCCAGCGGTTTGAACATCCAGCTTATGAGGGAATTTTCACCGTGTACAAAAAGCATTTTAGTTTTCATACAGAGGTCTAGTCACATTTTCTGTGTAATGCGGCACATGTGTGAGTAATCAAGTGTTTCAAGTTACACAGAGTTGCTTGTAGTGATGAACACATTGGCATCAATTCTGCAGAGTCTGAGCATATTTCTGCTTTTATTTTGACAATCTGCGACTTTACTGTTTTGGTTCAACGTCACTGCTCTCATCAACCTCATTTCCAAATAGGACTGTTTTCAGCAGATAGACAAAGTTAATGATGCGTTGACGAACATGGTGGAACATTTAGCTGCTAAAGAACCATATGTTCCCCCACGGAGTAGGTGAAGACCAAAACAGAGCTGAAAGCAGAGTGGATATTGAACTTGAACTCATCAGATGGCCAGAAACACTTTAAATGAATGCTAATGTGTGTTGGCGTGCTGTCCCCAAAAGGCCAAAAAAGAAACAAATCATTAGCTTTATAACAGAATACATATTTTGAACTTTGACGATTAAAAGAGTAAATATTTTATTTGCTGACCTCCTGTGGTTTAACTTCTCACCTTGTTGCTGTGACATCACCGTTGGGTGTGGTTACAGGTGCAACAGGACACATTTCTGACCACACCCAGGTGAAACAGGCTTGAAATTTTCCATCAGAGGACAGTGACACACTGCTTTTCAGCATGTTGTTCAAGTCGAACAATCACACTTTTTCTTAAAGTTTTTATCGTATATATTAAAAGGGTTGGTTTCGTTGTTGACAACCACAATGTTACCATTTTGTACTTTTACCTGCATAGATTTCACATTTTCATGTTATGCGTCACCAACCAGTACGTAGAGTGAAAGCACTAGAGCACAGAGTGAGGTGAAGTGAGTGAAGTGGGAGAAGTGCATCACGGTTTCACCACTGTCAAATATACTGCCATCACCTGTTGTGTAAATGGGGGGTTGTGTTGTTGGACAGGCAAAGTTTACGTCGCTGTCAATGCCTGTGGAGTTGTAGGTAACAAAGCCTGGTCTGCTGTTGCCAGTGATGTTGCTGATCCAGTCCTGGTAGTTGGACACACGGGCGTAAACTCCAGGAACTCCAGGCAGGCCGCAGCCTCTACCAAAACTCACAACTCCACCCTGGACCCAGGTATTACCTTCTTTTATCACCAGTGGCCCCCCTGAGTCTCCCTGTGGAAAGAAAGTGATGATGGTTACTTATTTGTCTGACCTATAATAATGAGAGAATTTAAATCAGTTTCATGGATAGCTCTGTGATGTGCTTAGCAAGGTCACAGTCATGTTTATTTATTAAATACAAGGGTGGTAACACAAAAAATCTAGCTTGTATTGTTGTGTTACTTTTGTCCCAGCTGACGGGATCAAAAGTAACAATGTGCCACATAAATTTAAAGTGAAATTATAGGGAAGTCGTTCTACATTTGTACAAAATACCACCTGACATTGATAGACCACACCTGTGAGTTAGTGACCACAGCAAAAATATATCTCTGTCTGAAACATTATCTTTTAAAATCATTTTTTTCTGAAAAATGGTACTTTCGCCCCTTCTCTCCCCTACCGCGTGGATCGTGGTCAAATACCATCATTCATTTATTCATACTGTGTTGGCATAGTGAGTTTCTGGTCTTTCTTGACCACTATTTCTTCTGTGGTTGTTGACATACTGTGTCAGCTACTTTGTGTTGACTTGTTACTGCGGCTGGCCAAAGCTATTTTGGTTGTTTGATAGTCCGAGACAGCAGACTGTGGTGGTTTGGGTCTGTTTTTTGAGCATGAAGCTAATTATTGTGAGTCATGTTTCAAGCAAATGTTGCCAATATTCCAAGTTCCTTAGTGTAATTTGTCTGTTTTATGTGACAATAAACATAATTTTTTTTCAGTTTTGGTCTATTGGTCAGAAAAAAACAAAAGCAATTTGAATAGGTAGGGCTTTACCTCCACCTTATTAATGTATTTTATTTTTTATTTTTTTACATTTCTCGACTTCTCCCCCTGCAGTGAAAAAGGTATAACAAATACACAATAAGTCACCTGACATGAATCCTTCCCTCCAGCGCTGGTCCCAGCACAGAGCATGTTATCTGTTAGTTCAGGATAGGTGCATTTGCACTCATTGTTTCCCACTATTGGTAGCTTTACCTCCTGGAGGATGTCGGGGAGGAAAACGGAACCTAATTGGAAATAAGCAAAAAGAGAAAACAAAAGAAACTGTACAGCTTAGAGCTGTATTATGTGCACATAATTTATTATATAAGCAGTATTAACATGGCTGTTATTGGCAGTGGACTAGCCTAAAGTGAGAGGTGCAACTTTTACAGAACACCTCTACTTATTACGTATTGTTTAAGAATTATGTGTCAAAAACAAACTGTAATGTTTCTTTTGGATTGAACAGTCTGTGAGCTTACCATCGCCCAGAACATTACCCCATCCAGTGACCCAGATGTTAGTCTCGGCGTAGAAAGTGCTTCCTTCTGAGGCTAAGCAGATCGGAGATATGTTTTGCGTGAAATTCACTGGGGCCGACAGCTTCAGAAGACACAGGTCATTGTCATAGGTCCAGGAGTTGTACAAAGGATGGCATATGACTTTGTCAATTCTCCGTGACACTTCAGTGGGGTTTGGACTTGACTGAGTGTAGCGTCCCAGAAGCACCTCTAAGTTGGGTGGAATTCTTGATGACAAAGAAGTAAAATATTTTATTTTCATTGTTTTAGTTATGAGTGCGTCAAATCTTAAACCCCATTTACACTTAGGATTCACTTGTAATCTCTATCTGGATAAATTATCTGGATTAACAGTAACTTGCTTTACATCATATAGACATCATTTAAAGCATGTTTTCCCTGACAAATGAACAAAATATAAGTGAAGTACTGGCTGATCATGTTTCTTGACTCATGTTGTGTATTTCTAGTCTCTATCATTTCCTGCTGCAAGCTAACAAGCCAAAAACATAAAGTTTATGAAAGAAATCTTCTAACAGTTGTCCCTTACTGTGTCAGGCAGTGAGCAGCTGTCAGCACCCACTGGTTGGTAATCAGGGATCCTCCACAGAAGACATGGCCATTAGTGTTTAAACTGGCCTGCCAGGGCCAACTTCCTGGAGATGAATTTTCACCTCCCACAATTTTGGTGTTCAATGTAGCCAGGCCACATTCTGAAAGGAGAAAACAAGAGTTAAACATGGAGTACATGCAACAAAACCTCAAACCTCAAATGATACAATATGTCAAAAATATGCATTTTAAAATGACTGATTTTGTTGTACTGCCACAAATGCAGTTAAGATATGGTTAAAGGGGAATTATGGTCATTTTAGGGTTTTATTTTTATACACTGGATCTAAATGATTAATAGGTACAAAAGGTTTTGGAAAACTAACATGTTGGTCCAAATATAACACAGGTTGTTTTATCTGGAAATTCACCTGGTCTTGTTTTCGGGGTCTAGCTCTTTAAATGTTACTATACACCAACAACAACAGATGCAGCAAATATAGGCAAAGCGCATGTTGCCCTCCTGACAGATGCGTGTCATCTTCCCACTGAAACATGGAGAGAGACACAGTGATTGTTTCAAACAAAGTGGCTCAAAAGTAGCTCATGTTAACCAACAGCTGAGAAGGAGTTAAAGTAAAATCTGTCTGGCGCAACATGGTATCCAGCTCCTCACTATATACCAGGCTGTGGGGCAGGACAGGAAAATGATTTAGTGCAATGTACACTGTTCAAAGTTGTGGATTGTTGTATGTGTACTATTGTATACATGTGATAACCTCTACATTTTATTGAGCAGTAATTTAAATGTGACCATTTTATTTAAAATGATACTGAAGATGTTATTTTATTTTAAAGATGTTAAAAAGAGATATGGATGCAACGTAATCCTTGGGAGGGACACTAGAACAACAATCTGAGCCTGTCAGTGGTAAAAACATGCACTTTTAGTGAATGTACCTTTCACAATTGTAATTGTACCCAAGTATTGCGTGGCAGCCACTGCAACCTGTTTCACACCTTAGGCGATCTATTTGATTTATTCCCATTTTTGTACCTATTTGTCATTTTGACCACAAAATATATAAGAACAGGGCCTAGGTTTAAAAATACAGGAATCACCCCTTAATAGTGTCAAAGAGAGAAAGGTCAAGTTGATTGTTAGGTTTAGGGAAACATCTTCATGGTTAAAAGAAAAGTTGACTGTTGGATGGAGATGGAGAACAAAAATTGTAAATTTGGAGGCTTACTTGGCTGCTGCTGCGAATGACACCCTGAAAGTCAAAATACAGAAAGAAATAAGTTAAGCAAACCATTTAAGCAGATGATGGCGTAAGCACAGTTCTTAGCACACAAAAGGACACTACAGGGAAAATTAAATAAAAATGCAAGTGCAAATGCACTTTTGTTTTAACATGAACAAGTCTAAACACCTGAGATCCTTTTGTGGTTAGCCTGACATAATTGGTGAGAACCTGTTGGACTCCCAGACAGCAGGGCAACACCAAATTAAAATGTTTTAATTTTACTGCCATGAATGGTTGTCTTTGTGACGGAGTTATTTTTGAAAACAACAACAATGACTCAAAAGATACAAGGATGTGAAGAAGGTTGGTGGAAATATTGCAGTCAGAAATATTTATGTTCCACTTGCAGGTAAAATATTACACATGGATATGGCACCTTAGTGACTTTCATTGATTAGCTTTTGTGGCACGTGGTATGTGAAAGTATAGCTCATAACTCATTTTGACACCAAGTAATCTATCTGAAAAGCTAATTTCATTTTGAAGATTATTACAGTACTACACTATTCTATTTTATATTATTATTTTTATATTAATATTCTATAGTTTTTTATATTCATGTTTATATTAGAATGTCTATTAAGTTTTGTCACTGTTTAAAAACTATCCAGTGAATAAGAATTGGAAAACAGATAATGCTGATCCTTGTCTGTGGGTTAATTGCTCGTTTATGTGTTGGTAATGCCACGGGACTCCAGTAGTAGATCATGCTTCTCTTCCCGGTTCAATACAGAGAGCTGCGTGTGTGTGTTTCTTCAACCTTCTCCCGTTACTTTTCCCCTTTTTAAGGTAATTACCACCCACAAAGCAATGTAAACTTTAACACATGTTGATGCATTTCGTTATGTTTCTGTGGTTTTATATGAGTAAAAGAGACGTATTTGCATGTACATATTGTTTACAGAGTATCGTGCTAACTGAGAAGATGTGTATGCTAGCAGCCGGAGATCTCGTGTCCGAGTCCCGCCATACACAAGTGTTGTGTGTACTTTGTCGTTGGTGTTTAAGCTAGCTACAGCTACTCCACATATTTTTGCTGGAAGGTTTTTATATATTTATCACTATAAGGGTGAGTTCATGACAATGAATAATGTTAAAAGTACATTTCATTTAAGTGTTTTGTGAGAACTCAGTTAAAAAGGAGTATTAAAATGTCAAGTGATAACTTTGGTTAAAACAATTTACATTTCATGTGCGAATTTAGCTAAAAATATAATTTAGAATGCAATAAGAAGATACTGTGGTCCTGAATCTGAGTGCAGAATATTGAATAGATGTATGGTTTTTTGTAGACATTGTTCGAAAACTCTTTCAATACAGACGAGTGAAGGCACAACAATACTTTTCTAAATTACATTATGAACAGCCAACAATTTCTGCTATTGATCAGGAGTCAGGAGAATTTTCCATTTTGATTTTGCTTTGACCCGTTTTCCGCATTATGCAGCAAACTGTGAAAAAGCTTTTTGAAAGAAAAAAATGTTCATCGCTTTGAAGAACATCGTTAAACTGCAGAGTAACTGGTTGGTGTACTGTGTTCACATTGAACAGTAGATGGAAAAATTGTATTAAGAGTAGTATTTAAAGAGCTAATTTTGTACTTTTACTAGAGCAGTTTCAACCCAAGTGCGCTAACATCAACTTAAGTAAAATAACATGACTGTCTTGTACTCCTTCCACTCTTTATGGATTAAAAAAACAAATATGTGTTATATTGTAAAGAAAAATCTAACTGCCTCTTACCTCTGGATGAGAGAATGATCATCACAGTTACACACAGAAACTGGTAGAAATCCATTTTAACTGTGCATCCTTCACTTTGTCCTCAAGTTTAAATACCCCTTTTCCTGACTCTCAACTCCACCCCTAGTAACATACCTTCTATTAAACCATCATATTTCACATACCTCGACTTTTGTTAAAAAAGCTCTGGGGGAAACAATAAGAAAAGCACAAACTCAAACATGTTTGTCTTGATGCTTGTGCTAATCTGCTTCCATGGTTGCATGCAGCTGCACCCATGTACAAAAGAAGAATGAATTCATTGTAATGTGTAAGAGATGAAAACAGATGCTTCACATAAGTCCTTTAAAAGATCAAAGTCATGGTTGGTGCAGCAGCCATAACTATGATACTAATGTCACAATGGTGAATTAAGCCTATGGCCCACTGTTGAAAGTCGGACTGCCAGAAAGGTTAAGGAACCCTGATCTAAATGATGTAAACGATTACAAGCCTGACAAGTTAAATGTTTCATAAGTGAAAGAATATATAAGCTATTTATTCTAAGTGACATACTCTTACTGTTATAAAATGACTTTATCAGGTATGTGAAAATGCGCCATGAAGCTGTTATAAAGTGTTTGCCTTTATAACAGCATGGTCTTTAGAGGGGAGTGTTACCTTAGACATTAAAGGCTAGAATCACACAGGGCACATTTTTAGCATTGAGATTTTAATTTTGCTTGTTGTCTTCAGAATAGAAATATTTTGCAGTTTTGAGCTCCAGGTGACTCTTTGTATTCTTTGTATGAGTATTTTTCCTCTGCTGTCCACATTCTTTTTACGTATGGCCCGAGCTGCTTTCATCACCTGTGCTTGCTATTTGACTGACAATGACTCATTGTGCAGTTGCAGAGCAACATTCTTGCTCTGCTGCCTGTGCAGACTTCTCAAAGTAAAGAGCAGTGTACCTTGTGTGTTGTGTAAGTATGGAATATCTCCAGTATAACTTTTAATTCTTACAAAAAGGTCACAGTTAGAATACAGTGTAGTTACAAAAATGTGACACTAAAGTCATCAATGAATATTGACTTTAAAAGTCTTTCTGTTTCTTGTGCCGTCCTTCCCACTGTCCAGAGGGCATCACACTTTCAAAACTGACAAAATGATGTTCACTATCACAGAACACGCGAATGTGAGGTATGAAAAGGTAGTTTATTCAGATGATGAGTATTTATGATGAAGGGGTCGAGAGAAGAGGGATGAGGGGGTTTTAGAGTTTAGAGTTTGGTGGGAAAACTTTTAATTTAATTTTAAGGCAACAAACTTCAATAAAATTTTAAGTTGGGAAATTAAACTTAACATTTCAAGTTTAGCTTTAGAGTTTCATCAACTTTCAGTTTTAAGTTTTCTTAACCCAACTCCAAGATAATAATAACTTGTAATTTTGAATTGCAACAACTTAGACTTATTATTTAAGTTGTAATAACTTATACAACTTAGAATTATTACTTCTGTTAACCCCAAGTTGTAAGAACTTATAATTTTGACTTTGACACATCTAAATGTATAAATAATTACACATGCAATGTCTACATTCAAAATGTGTTTTATTTTTAGCGAATTCTTAATGGCCAAGCAAATTACAATCTGTATCTGTCCCGGTCTTAGCACTTTTCTTGGGTTGTAACAATGTATCACCTCTCAAACCGCAAAATACAATTTAGGGAGATCCGAGAGGATTTCCATGGAAGTTTTGACCATACCAAGATGGAGTTGATATTAGTATCAATATTAGTATTCAAAATCAATATAAAATATGCAACATGACAAAACTTAACAGTTACCAAAAAGGTAGCTCATGGGCTGATATAAAACAGCGCACAGAAGTAGTGTCTACAAGACAGGTGGAAAGGGAACTTTACGTCAAATTTTAAGTCTGCAAAACTTAAAATCCCTTTTAATGCCAAAAAATCTAACTTGCCGTTTTTACAGTGTTGGGTTTGAGACTCAGGGTGGGGGCTCGTCTTGATAAGCGGCTTGCTTGTGATCCCTCTGTGGTTCCTGTGGTAGAAAAAGAACAATTACTTTAGCGGAATTATGGATTTTAGCGTGCATGTCTTTGATGGTCGGAGGAAACCGGAGCACCTGGGGGAGACCCACGCAAACACAGGGAGAACCTGCAAACTCCACACAGAAAGACCAGCCCATTCTCATCTCAGGGCGTCCAATACCAACGCTTTCAGAAAAAGTGACAAAACGTAGTTATTTGACCCTAAAGGTTTAGGGTGAGACGGACGTACAGACTGGAAGTGCTGGTTAGCTAGCTACGTTAATGATAAAGGTGTTGACATTCCCTGAAGCCCCTACCCTTACCATACCATCAGAAATGTTAGTACCTAAACCTAAGTCACTGACTGGGGTGTTTCATACGGATGCTGAAGAGTACCTTTAGCGTAAAATCCTTATGCTTTGTCACGAAAGCGTCAGTTATGACAAACTGAGATGACGATGTGTTGGAAAGGCCGGGGCTGAGCGAGGTCTGAACCCAGGACCTTCTTGCTGTGAGGCTGCAGTGCTGTCCACTGGGTCACAGTTCTGCTAATTGAAAGAGGTGAGAAACAGGGTTTTGGGGAAGGGATGTGAGAACTGAGAAATGGCAGAGTGTGATTTTGTCTTCTGGTTGACTGACAAATTGCCAACTGCTTTGTTAATAATAAGGTAGGACCTCTTGTACTTTTAAGGCACACCAGGGTTTGAAATTTCATTTATTTTCAACATAATCAATTAATTACAATCAAATTGATGTGATTGGAGAATCTGCTTGAGGCAAAATTAATCTGTGTGAATCTTCCACATCAAGTTAAACTTTGGTGATCTTTGAGACGTTAATTTTCACCAATGACCAAGAGCAAAAGTCCAAAATAGGGGAAGCTTTTGTCGCTCATTAGTTGTGTTTCACATCAACATTTTTTAACCACCTCTGTCAGACTAAAAACTTGTTTTAGAGACAACTGTATATTACAACAGTCAATGGTACAAAAATGTGTTTTGAATAAACTGTGTGAAGTTGTCCCATTAGCAAATGTCCATGTCTTCCCTGGTTAGCCAACTGTTTGTGTCGCTTTGACCAGCTTCTCTTGCTTTTGCGTTTGTTAACGTTTTGTGAATGAGCCTCCGGATGATTTTTTGAATAAAAAACCCTCAAACTCAAACAAGCTATCAGAGCGTGCATAAATTTCCCACCTGCACATTCCAAAACCACCTTTGGGAAAAAGCGATGATCATATTCATCCGACTACTTCGAGACCTACCCATTTATTGAATATAGCCAATCCTCAGATGCCATATCCTGTTTTCCATGTAGACACTTTTAGAAACAAGCAAGAATAACAGCATCCTTCGCAGTGTCGTAGAGAATTGGTTTTACACTGTTCTAGTGGATGAAGAGCAGCTCTTTTATGCAAGAACAAATTACCATGTGTGTGAGACACTTAGAGGAGCTGGAAGTAAAAGAGCGATACCTGTGATTTGTGGATTGCTCTGAGGTATTCAATGGTCACATTAAGAGTTTCTGGAGCCGCGTGGTCTGTACAATTTACCTGTTGTTATGATGGTGCTGCGGTCATGTCTGGCCATGTTAATGGTGTTCAGAAAAAACGTCTCGGGTTACGTATGTAACCCTGGTTCCCCGAGAAGGGGAACGAGAGACTGCGTCGGTTACGACACTATGGGAACGCCTCTAGGCGAAGCAGGTCTGAACGTGAATGAAATCACTCCAATCCTATTGGCCTGTTGCTAGAACGGTAAGGTGTGACGGAATAACCGGAGGAGTATAAAACACAACCTGTACACACTCATCATTAGCTTAAACTATGAAGCAGGCACTTCAGGCGGGGAGAGAGGTGCGGCGGACCGACGCAGTTCGAGTTCCCTCGAAGGGGAACGTCTCGGGTTACGTATGTAACCCTGGTTCCCCGTTACGACACTATGGGAACGAGATACCCACTAAACCGTGCCGAAAACCCCGCCTGCCCCTGTGTGCAATAAAGTGGCACTACTAAGAGGAGAGCGCACGAGTGCCAGGTGCCGAAGGAAGGTCAAGACTGTAAAACCGAATGAATGTGTGCGGAGTGGCCCAGCCAGCCGCTAAACAAACATCCTGCAAGAGGCCCCGGAAAGGAGGGCTCGAGAGGCCGCCTTGCCTCTGGTAGAATGAGCCCTCACAGCCACAGGTGAAGGCAAACCGCGCACCTGATAGGCCAGGGAAATAGTCTGAACAATCCAGTTGCTAATAGTATGTTTGGATGCAGGGAGCCCGCACTAGCAGCGGGTCAGCCTTCCTCCAACGGGAGGACCGCAGAGTGTAAATACTCAGTGCTCTGACAGGGCAGAGCAGATGAAGTCTCCCGTCCTCCGCCGTCACATGAGGTGGAGGATGAAATGCCTGCAGCACTGTGGACCCTGCCACACAAGAAGGCACTTTAGGGATGTATCCTGAACGAGGGTGCAGGATAGCCCTAATATTCCCCGGGGCAAACTCCAGGCTTGCGGGGAAACCGAAAGCGCTTGGAGCTCCCCCACCCTCCTCAGAGAGGTGATAGCAAGGAGAAAGGCCATCTTGAGAGTCAAGTGCTTAGCCTCAGCTGACTCCAGGGGTTTGAAGGGGGCCTCAGCCAACGCCCCAAGAACCACTGCCAGATCCCAAGTGGGAACCTTGGACCGAGTCGCAGGTCTCATCCTCCGGGCACCACGGAGGAAAAGTACAACCAAGGGAAGTTTCCCCAAGAACCCCTCCCTCAGAGGGGTGTGGAAAGATGAAATAGCTGCCACGTACACCTTGAGGGTGGAAGGGGAAAGACCAGCAGAGAACCGGTCCTGGAGGAACTCAAGTACCTGAACCACCGGGCAGGTAACAGGGTCCACCGACCGCTCCCTACACCAAGTGGAGAAAACACTCCACTTCAGGCCGTACATCCTCCGTGTGGACAGGGCCCTGGAGCTCAGGAGGGTCTCGACTGCTCCGGCTGTTAGACCCGCCTCTAGGTACTGTGCCCCCTCAGGGGCCAGACCCACAGTCGCCATATGGCGGGGCAAGGGTGAAGAACCCGGCCCTGCGCCTGGGACAGCAGGTCTCTCCTCAGAGGGACCCGCCACGGCGGGCCGTCCAGGAGCGACATGATGTCCGAGAACCACACCCGGGTTGGCCAGAACGGGGCTACAAGCAGTAGGCCGACATAGTCCTGGCGGACCCGCTCCAGAACCCCGGGAGCAGAGCGACTGGGGGAAAAGCGTACAGACGTAGCCTCGGCCACGAATGTACCATGGCGTCCAGACCCAACGGGGCTGGAGGAACGAGAGAAACCATAGCGGGCAGTGCGTAGTCTCTTGAGACGCAAACAGATCCACGTCTATGGGGCTCGAACTCTTCGCACAAGAGCTCCACCACTTCGGGGTGAAGTCTCCATTCCCCGGGCCTCAGCCCCTGCCTCAACAGCAGGTCTGCTCCCTGATTCTGCGTCCCCAGGAGATACATCGCCCTGAGCGATAGTAACCTCTGCTGGGACCACAGGAGGATCTGACGCGCCAGTCTGTCCAGAGGGCGCGAGCGCAGACCGCCCTGGTGATTCAGATAGGCCACCACCTGGGCTAGGATGAGCCAGTCGTCGATGAAGTTGAAATCCGGATGCCCCGGAGCCTCAGTGGGGCCAGTGCTGCATCCATACACTTGGTGAATGTGCTAGGGGAAGTGCCAGGCCGAATGGAAGAACCCGATACTGGTAAGCCACACCCCCGAAGGCAAACCTCAGGAACTTCCTGTGAGAAGGACGGATGGAGACCTGGAAATAGGCGTCCTTTAGATCTATCGTGACGAACCAATCCTCAGATTGGATGTGCGTCACGGTGGCGGGAATGATGAGCATCATTAACCTGAATCTCCTCAGAGACCGGTTAGAACCCGCAGATCCAAAATAGGGCACGCAGCCCTCCGTCCTTCTTGGGGACTATGAAGTACCGGCTGTAGAACCGGCGTCTCTGTCTGGGGGGGAGACACGTTCCACGCCCCCTTTCCTCAGCAGAGTACAAACTTCCTGTCCCAACACCGGACCTTGCTCCGGGCGGACCACAGTCCAAACCACCCCCTCTCTTCTGTTGAATTTGGAGGGCGGGTTTTGAACTGTAGTCGATACCCATCTATGGCAGTGCGCAGGACCCGCGGAGAAATGTTCGTCAGGCTCCGCCAAGCGTCTGCAAAGTCTGCCAACGGAACCAGCCCCTCGGGGCTGGTGGTCGGTGTCTCGTGTGATCTTCTGGTGGACCCCTGAAGCCCCAGAACGGCAGGGGGGAGCCGCCGAAGATCCACGGTGAGTGAGTCGGGATGCCGTCCGCCTGCAGACCCTCGGGGCAGGCAGTACGGCGCGGACTCGGTGGTGGCAGGTGCGTCCTGAACGTGTAAACGGCGGGATAACATCACCTGTTGCCACGGCGGAGGGGACCTCGGTCGGCCTCCGGGGGGGGTGGGGGGGGTGCGGGAGGGGAGAAAGACTCCCCTACCCCGGTCTTCCCTGAGCTCCGTCGGGACTGGATGACGGTCCTCAGATCGCGTCTCTCAGACGGCTGAGGGTGAGAGCGCCGTCTCGCTGCCCCAGCTCCTCGGGGGGCCCCCGAGAAGCGACACTCTGCTTCCCTCCTCTCCGTAGGAGCTCGTAGAGGGAAGGGACCTACGCCTGGCAGCCTCAGCTGCCTTGGGTCCAGACCGGCGAGGGAGGTACTGGCGGAACGCTTCGCACTGCGTCTAACGCTCCGTGGTTCTGCGAAGCTCCGCCAGATCTTCCTTGGAGGGACCCTCCCTCTGAACCATCTCCTGTAGCAGGTTGGCTTGGTAGGCTTGAAGCACCGTGGTGTGCAAGCTCGCACCTGCCTGGCCTGCTGCCATGTACGCCTTCCCCACAAGCGTGGATGTGGTGCGACATGGTTTGGATGGTAATGCCGGCTTCTCCAGGAAGGACGCAAGTCGAGGGGAGAGACAGCTCGCAAGCGCATCCTCCACCCGAGGCATCCTCCCATAACCACGGTCCCTAACCCCCATCACATTACTGTAGTTCAGTGATCGGGGTGTGGAAAGCCATGTAGAGAAGGGTCTGCCCCATGATTTACTCAGTTCATCATGTAAATCAGGAAAGAATGGCAGAGACCGGCGTGGAGGTGGCGTGTGGTGCTTAAGAAACCTTTCATCAAGCTACCACTAGCCTGTGGTGTCTGCTCCTCCCGTGGCCAGTTGATGTTGAGCTTAGCCACGGCTCTAGTCACCACCTCCAGCAGCACGTCATAGTCGGGCGCGGCCAGATGACGCCGCCCCGACACCCGGAAGTCATCGTCCACTGCGCTGAGCACGTCCGCCTCCTCGGAGTCGGATTGCTGCAGCGTCTCCGGATCCAAAACCGCGAGCGGGAGAAGCCGAGAACGGGCTCCCGAACGAGGAAAGGAAGCGTCGGAGCCAGCGGATGAAGGTCGGGAAAAAGCCTCAGCCGTCCCGAAATCCTCCGACAGATCACGCTGTGAACCCATGAGTGAAGCCGCCGGGCCGCCTCAGCGGCCGCAGGGCCCGCACCACGGGGAAAACACATCCGGCCATCCTCGGAAAAGAGAGCCATGCGGGACCTCAGTACCCGCACGGAAAGGGCTTCGCAACGGGCGCAGGCAGCCCCCTCGAGAGCTGCCCGTGCGTGCTCCATCCCCAAACATGAGACACACATCTCATGAGAATCTCCATCCGTGATGTACCGAGGGCAAGAAAAAACACACCTTCTGTACATCTGGTTGCCGGACATGCTGGTAGACTTCTTCTTCAGGTAAGACATACTGCTTGTAGGACTGGAGCTTTCTTCAAACAACATACAGAGCGCCTGCTGAATAAAAAAAAGCTAATGATGAGTGTGTACAGGTGTGCTTTATACTCCTCCGGTTATTCCGTCACACCTTACCGTTCTAGCAACAGGCCAATAGGATTGGAGTGATTTCATTCACGTTCAGACCTGCTTCGCCAAGAGGCGTTCCCATAGTGTCGTAACCGACGCAGTTCGAGTTCCCTCGAAGGGGAACTGCGAAGATCATTCTTCTGCTATCTACATCCATTGTATGGCCCACAAAATAAACCTGGTCTTGGTGGATGCCTGTAAAATACATTGCAGAGTTATGGGATTATTTCCGTGTGCGGTTGTCACCTGCACTCTTGGCCAGACAGAGCACCAAACAGCAGAAGCTAAACGGGAATGGGCAAGGGAGTTATTGTTTCCTGTTTTGGATGCTCTAATCATTGATTGTTCAAGCAAGGTTTTCAACACAGTCTATAGACATTGCAAAAAATGCAGACGCAGGGTTGAAATGTGACAACAACCGGAAAGAGAGCCTGCTCAGCAAATATGCAAACGTGCTCAACTTTATCGTTTAGCTCTTTCATTACAAGTTGGCACAGCAACATGTGAGAGGTCATTCAAATTGGTTACGGACTAGGATGCATCAGGAAAAACTGTGAACACTGAGCCTGCAACACGCACTCAAAGAAAAAGTCAGAAGACATCAGTGATGCTTATTCTGCAAAGAAGAAGCACTGCATATTGCTTCATTAAGGTAAGACTTGGTTTTAATTTTTAAAATGAAAAAATAAAAACAATTAATAATTTGGGTGCAGCGCGGTGATGCGGTGGTTAGCACTGTCGCCTCACAGCAAGAAGGTTGTGGGTTCAAACCCCGGTTGCCCCAGCCTTTCTGTGTGGAGTTTGCATGTTCTCCCCGTGTCCGCGTGGCGTCCTCCCACCCTCCAAAGACATGCAGGCTAGGTTAATTGGTGTCAAAATTGTCCTTAGGTGTGGATGTGACTGTGAGTGGTTGTCTGTCTATGTGTGGCCCTGCGATGGACTAGTGACCTGTCCAGGGTTTACCCTGCCTTTCACCCGATGTCAGCTGGGATTGGCTCCAGCCCCCCGCGACCCTGTACGCAGGATAAGCGGTTGATAGGATGTATAATTATTTGGCATTGTGAGGAAGAGACAAAAAACAGCACAAACTAGATTATAATCTGGACCTAAACAGAGATTATGAAATGGCTGAATATCTCTCTACTGTCAGAGATATCAAGCAGAGGCAGCTTCTTACCAAGTACAGACTCAGCGAGTGACTGTTGCATTTAACGTCTGTTGCATGGCAACTATCTGGATTTGTTGTTTTTGTTTTTGTAATTTATAACTGAAAAATTAAATGGTCTTGAATAGACTAATCTAGTTATGTCATATTTAAATGTAAACTGTTTTGACCTTGTTGCAAACTGCTTTCGCAACGTTGCTTAAATGAAACATTCATGCCAAAAAAGCGAACTGAACTGAGAGAGAGAGAGAGAGAGGTGCCTTCTAAACATGTTTAAAAACACTTATTAGGATGTGTTTCACACTCAATCATGCGGTATGACACAGTAATTTTTTTTTACCTGAAAAGTAGCAGTATCTGGCAGGATATTTCTCATGCCGTGACTGCCCTGGAAACCAAGCTGACAAAAGAGTTTCTAACAGGAAAACTAATGTTTATAGTGTCTACATTATGTCCAGTGTCTCATATATCAGACGGATAGGCAAAGATGACAATCTCTTATTTTCATGTGATTATTATATACTTATTTAACAGTTATTAAAGAAGCATGTTATGCTGATGATATAAATTTAACCGTCAGCTAAATGACTAGTTATTAGTAAATAAGATGGAACTTGCTATCACTTAGATTCATTCTTTAAACATCAGGCGACACATCGTGCCATCAGGTAGCGTGCTGTTATGATAACAGAAAGGAGGAACTTGTTTTTTTAAACCCAGCAGTGACCCTATTGAAAGCAGACATATAAAAATAATGTTTATGCATTGCTAAACTACTACTAAATCACTTTGACCTTTACCAGCACTGCTAATACACAGATAATCCCATCATTTTCAGTGGTGTTTTGTTGTGAAAAGGTGCTGCTTTTACCTGTTTGGCTCATTGTGAATGAAGAATGAATTGGAATGGCGCCAGGCACGCCCATGAAACATGACATTTAGAACTCCTTTTAACAGAATCTAGACACAGGGTGGTGGCCAACTGCCTCGACCAGTGGGGTGGGATGGTTGCTCTTACACCTAATGGTGAGGGTGAGTGTGAAATCAGGATAAATTTAAGGTGAGAATAGATTGACAGGTGGAGGCTGTGATGGAAGGAGAGGCTGATAGGTAGCTTTGGTCTGTTTGGGTGATTGTGAATAAAGAGTGATCTTTGAAGAATCTGGATAGTGCCAGTTAAGCCCATCAAAAATAACAAGACATTTATTTTCATGCAGCTCTGTGCCAACAAACAGATGAATTCTACATTATGCATGGCACACCTGAGTTTTGATATATTTTTATATGACTTTAGTTGGTAGAGTTGCACGCACATAGAGCTCCATCCTTCTCTTTTTAGGTTGACTATGTAACAACTCTCCATGGACTTTAGATGAAAAGTCTTTTGGCTAACTCTGGCACATTTACATTAGTGTTTTATTATTATGCACTGTCCATGCTAAATTAAACTGAATAAATAAAACAAAAATTTAATACATACATACAATATGTTTTATGTATGTCTTTTTTAAATTATTAAGCATTCTTTAACTAGAGAGACACTTTCAAACATGCAGCAAATGTAATCAGTTTTTTCTGATTATGGCAAAAATATCAACAAGGCATAGTAAATATTAACGTCTAATTCTTAAAAGTATCTCTTACCTTAAAACAATCTAAAAGTGGAAAGTAACGTATGAGTTTTATCTTCACTGCACTGATAGTCAATATCTCGCTAAATCTCATCAGATATTTCATAAAAAGCCACAGGGTGTTGAAAAATATCCACGTGAACCTTTGTGTTCTCGTACCCATCAAACAGGTTCGTCATGAGTTAATGTTTTACACAGTTTCTTATTTTGTTGAATGCAGATCATCTGGAGAATCTAAGAGGGTGACCTTTTGGGAACACTTGCATGCATTTCACCAATGTCCAAATCCTAATTCAATTCAACATTATTTAAATAGCAACAATTCATAACAGAAGTTTTCTTTTTAATAGTGTTTACAGAAACCCAACAATCCCACCGTGAGCAAATACCGGCAAATAATGACAAGGAAAACGCCTCCTTTTTTAAAAGGTACAAACCTTGAGCAGAACTGGTTGGGCGGCTAGCTGCCTCCATCTGTTGGGTTGGTGGGGGAAGAAAGAGAACACAAAACAGCATAATGCAAGTTCCACAGAAATATGTAAAATAGCAGTAATACTATAAAAATATAGCAGTAATGACAATGAAAATTATGATAAGATCAACAAAAATAATAATGTGAGGTATCATCTCATGCACATTTTGTGAGTCAAGATTAAAGACTCAGGATGACATTAGAAAGGTTTAATTTAGATGTAATGTGCCCTTACACCTAATGAGGGAGAGTGTAAGGTCAGTGTCACGGAAGAAAGGAAGGATGAAAGCGTTCTAGAGTGCCCAAGATGGACAAATACAGGTTTGATAAAGACAAAACAAGAGGAAAAGCAGAGGAATGCAAATTTAAGGTAAGAATAGGTGGACAGGCTTTGGTGGGCGGGGAAGGAGAGGCTGATATGCACCCATGGCCTGTTTGGCTGAGTGTGAATGAAGAAGGGTTTGTGAAGAATGTCAATGTTGTGCCAAATTATTTCATGTTTCATAACAAGCCCTAGCGTGTTGTGAACCTCTGTGTTCTCGTGCCCATCAAACCGGTTAGTCATGAATGTTGTGGAATGCAAATAATTCCGAGGAACACAAAATAGCATAATGCAAATTCCACATAGATACCATAATTATACTGATAGTGGTATAATACAAAAAAAAAAAACGGCCTATAATATAAAATAATTTTAGCAGTGGTTGTTGAGCTGGAACATGGGTGCAGCAGGCGCCAGACTCCTCTGCTCCGGATGCAAAAATACCTGCTGAAAGCGACAGAAGGAGAGAGGAGAGAGACGAGAAATCACAAAACTGCGGGAGACAACCCAAGACAATTTCTTCATCCAGAAGCACTGGTTACTTGAAAAGCTTTATTGCCAAGTAGTGTTTTACACAAACGAGGAACTTGATGTGATGATAAGGTGCTACACGTAGACAAACACACAGTCGACATACAAAGATCAACAATCAACAACAAATATGTGCAACGTGCCAAGTCTGTGCCCGACACGAGGTGAAACAGTATTTACATGTCATTTGTATAATTTGCAAGGGGGGAGTGTCAGTGGGGGACCCGGGCCTTGTTAATGAGGCTAGCTGCAGACGGGAAGAAGCTGTTTTTGTGGTGAGAGGTTTTGGTCCTGATGGACCGCAGCCTCCTGCCAGAGGGGAGAGTCTGAAAGAGTTTGTGTCCGGGGTGGGAGGAGTCAGCTCCAATCTTTCCTGCTCGCCTCAGAGTTCTCGAGGAGTACAGGTCCAGAAGAGAAGGAAGATTGCAGTCACCTTCTCTGCAGAGCAAATGATACGCTGCAGCCTGCCCTTGTCCCTGGCGGTGGCAGCAGCGTTCCAGATGGTGATGGAGGAGGTGAGGATGGACTCAATGATGGCGGTGTAGAAGCCCATCATTGTCTTTGGCAGGCTGAACTTCTTCAGCTGCCACAGGAAGTATATCCTCTGCTGGGCCTTCTTGGTGAGGGTTGTGATGTTCAGCTCCCACTTGAGGTCCTGGGAAATGATGGTGCCCAGGAAGCAGAAGGAGCTCACAGTGGTAACTGGGGAGTCACACAGGATGATGGGGGAGGGTGGGGCTGGGCTCTTTCTAAAATCCACGACCATCTCCACTGTCTTCTGAGCGTTAAGCTCCAGACTGTTCTGGCTGCACCAGGTCACCAGATGGTTGATCTCCCACCTGTAAGTGGACTCATCCCCACCTGAGATGAGCCCAATGGGGGTGGTGTCGTCCGCAAACTTCAGGAGCTTGACAGACTGGTGACTGGAGGAGCAGTTGTTGGTGTACAGGGAGAAGAGCAGAGGGGAAAAAACGCAGCCTTGAGGGGATCTGGTGCCGATGGTCCTGGAATCAGAGACACGTTTCCCAACAACTGAGGAACAACTACATGCGTCAGTTTCTTCTTTTAATCTGGCAAAAGCACCTGCAGATTGCAATAGCCAAAAAAAAGCTGCAACGACTGGCTTGGTTCATGGTTTACAGTTTACAGTTTCACATGCTGTACCTTTTGGGAATCAAGAATAAAGACTCAAGATTAGCAATGTTTGATTTAGATGTAATGTGCTCTTACAACTAATGAGGGCAAGTGTAAGGTCGATGTCACAGAAGAAAGGAAGATTAAAAATGTCCCAGAGTGCCCAAGATGTACAAGTACGGGTATGGTCAAAAGACAAAAAAAGGAGGAAAAATAGAAGAATGTAAATTTAAGGTAAGAACAGATTGACAGGTGGGGGGCTGTGAAAGGTGGGGAGAGGCTGATATGCAGCAGCAAAACTGGTTGTAATGATGCTGATTAACTGATGCAATCACATGAAAACCATCTCATCCCTCCCAATCAGATGGACAGGGACAGAGGGAGAATATTGATTGGAGGTGAGTACTGAATAGATGAGGGCTCCTCTGTATGTGTGTGAGTTGGAGGCAAAGTGAAGTGCATTGTGGTGTGTAATTCAAGAACTGAATCCTTCTTTCTCATGTTTTATTCTTCTTAGCATTGTTTTTATTTCCGTCGTACCGTGACAGAAACAGTGGATGTTGACAGGTGATGCACATGTTCACCTTGATAAAATGTGATGAGTCATCATGGCTTAATGGCTTTGACTCAAAAATAATAATCACCAAGCTTTTCTCGGAGCAAATATTTCTAAACATGCTGATATGAAAAACCCTTTATTCCATTGGTCTTAAAATCTCATAGGTGCAGTTGTTAAACTTGTCAAACTGGTCATGAAGCTGGTGACATTTTCAAACTCAGCAAGTTGAGGTATGAGAATGGCATTTTAATGACATCCTAGTTCTAGCCTTTAGTCACAAAAGGTTTCAGTTCTTGTGATTTTCCCAACAAGTCCTCCAACCTAAACAACAAAATAGGTTGTTAATGCTTAATGCTCAAACCAAGAGACTTTTTGTTGGCACATCTATGCAGGTACCAGAATTACAGTGTTTCTGCCGTTACTCTACATCATTAAACCGCAGTTATGCTGCAGATGCTGTTGCTGACAGGAAGTAGCCCTGTAGTAGTATTTCAGTGGTCCAAAACTGGCTTCACTGCTCTCCATTCAAATCTGCAGGGTAGCTTCGTCCAGTACTATACTGTCTATAGGTTTCACTTGGGACTCAAACACACCCTACTTCCTCTTTGCTACCGTTGTACGGCCACTAGAGGTCACTGCCACTAAAAATATAAATCTGGGTCATAAAAACTTTAGCTTTATAATGCACATATTTTTTTGCCACATACTTTTACAAAGTGTTAGTTACTGTAAATTTGCAACATTTTGTACAAATATTCATTGTTGCTAGAAGATGAATCCTAATGACTTTGAGGATCCCCTGACTTCTGCACCACCATGAGGTTACTATAGCCCCTTTTCCACAGCACAGTACCAGCTCAACTCGGTTCGACTCGCCTTTGTTTGGTTTTCCATTGTAGAAAAGTTTTACTTGAACCTGCTTCCAGGTACATTTTTTGTATCACCTCCGTCGAGGTTCCAGGCGAGCTGAGGCGATACTAAAATGTGACGTGAGAAATCACCTCAAAAGTTTTAACTTAAATCAAGAGAAAGCTGTGTGTGTCGCATTGAACATTATGTAGCGGCATTTGTATGTGGCGTCGCTATGACGACAAGCTACATTGAGGGGCACTATCTCTGGGTACTATCTGCAATTAAAAACGGAGCATGGCCAAACCGAGTCGAGTAGAGTCAAGGCGAGTCGAGGCGAGCTGGTACTGGTAATGGAAAAGCAGCATATTTGTGGTTCCGAAATGTCTCAGCTGTTGAATGGATTTCCATGAAATTTGGTACAGAATTTCGCGTTCCCATCAGTGTGATCTGTAATCACTTTGGGGATCCCTTTCATCTATTTTTTTTTGCTATTCCTATCAGCCACAGCTGTACTTAGAGCTAATTAACAAATCTTAGCATGCTAACAAGCTAAACTAAGAGTATTTTAGTATGCTGATGTTAACATTTAGCCCAAAGTACATCTGTGTCCAGGGCTGGATTGGCAATCTGGCATACCGGGCAAATCAAATCAAAACATTTAAATAGAGCCTAAATGTTGTCGGTCAGAGTCTAGTCAATGTACTTGCCACACAAACGGTTATCAGTCCGCCACAAAGTAGTGAGAGAAAAACAGGACACACCTGAACGCGACACAGACACCTGTCGCTCTCTTTGCTGTCTCTGTCCCCCTTGCTCAGAGACACTTTGCTCTGTTTGACAAGTGTTTTCAGTTTTGGTTTTCTACCTCTGATGAAGAGCAGTGAGCTTGTCTCATCCAGTACAGTCCCAGACAGGCACTCTAAAGCGTCTAAAGGGGGTAGCAGCCTACTACCATATCAGCAGAGCAATAACGCAGGCTAATGCACAGCAGTGGGCCAGTAGATTTTGTTAAAATATAATGACTTCATTCTCATTATATCTTGTAATATTATATCTCAAATTGTTATTCTGCAAATGTCAGAGAACTCATATGTGGGAGAGATTTTTAATGTGCAGAAAGTTTTAAACATGAGCAGAAAAGCTGCTGAAACGTAGGAGCTATTAAGGTGCACGGGTTTACAACTGAATTAAAATGAATTCATTTATCATTGAGGTGAAAAGTTGCCACGTGCACATTTAAAGACTTTAGGTTACTTCAGTCATGCCTGCATGTGTGTTGAATCAGCAGGGATGAAATAAAATAAAAAACAGGAGAAACATATTTGACAGCAATACAGAATGTCTGAGAGCTTTACAGCACTATATTAGACTACATTTTTATTTTTTGAATTGTCACCTGAATTTTGTGTTTCCTTTTATAAAGACATTTTCTCAATGAATTGGTGCAGAGAAATTCACCTGAATGCAGGAAATGAAGTGTTTAAAGCCCAAATTTTTCAGGAGGAGGACTCCCAGACCGCCCTCTTATATCTTTTGTTAAAATTATTATTATTATCAGCAGTAATTAAAAAAAATCATAATAAATGTATTTAATGGCCTATGATATTTAATAATTAAAATGTAGCTCAATGATTTATAGGGTTCAGTTTGACAAATGGCATAACAAAGTAGCAGTTTTTGAGGGTTGATACAAGTATCTCTCCAGAATGCAGGAAATTAAGTGTTTAATGTTTAAAATCTCCCCCAGACCCTCCTATCAACTATTTTGTCAATACATTTTCCCCAAATAATAAGCCTATTAAAATATATTGTTGTCTTGTTGTCATGGCCGTAGACTAGGAGCCAGAGCGTTCAGCTATCAAGCTCCTCTCCTGTGGAACCAGGTTCCAGTTTGGGTTCAGGAGGCAGACACCATCTCCACATTTAAGAGTAGGCTTAAGACTTTCCTCTTTGATAAAGCTTATAGTTAGGGCTGGCTCAGGTGAGTCCTGAACCATCCCTTAGTTATGCTGCTATAGGCCTAGACTGCCGGGGGATTTCCCATGATGCACTGAGCTCCTCTCTCCTCTTCTTTCTCTCCCTCTGTATGCAACCTTATCCCATTATTGCATGTTACTAACACAACTTCTCCCTTTCTGGTAGTCTTGTGTTTTCTCGTCTCTCTCCTCTCTCCTCCTATCACTTCCTGCAGGTTTTCTGGCTCTGGAGCTGTGGAGTCTGGATCTGTGGCTGCGGGTCACCTGTCGCCCCCGTGTTCCTGCTCGACACCCTCTGCTGCAACGACTATTGTTACTAGTCCTATTGTTACTAATCCTATTGTTATTATTGTTATTATAATCATTAACATTACGACTGTTACCATTAACACTACTATAAATATCTGTACCATTTTTCATTTAGTCTATAGCAACATCACCTTTACTGTCTGTACCTCTGTGTGTATATTGTGTAGGCTGCCTCCCTCCCCTCTCTCTCTCCTTCCATCCCTCTCTTTTTCTCTCTGTTCCTCTCCTGCCCTCTCTCCCTCTCTCTCCTTCACCCCAACCGGTCGAGGCAGATGGCCGCCCACCCTGAGCCATGGTTCTGCTCGAGGTTTCTGCCTCTTAAAAGGAAGTTTTTCCTTGCCTCTGTCGCCTAATGCTTGCTCTTGGTGGGAACTGTTGGGCTTCTGTAAATATCATCACAGAGTACGGTCTAGACCTGCTCTTTTATGAAAAGCGCTGTGAGATAACTGTTGTTGTGATTTGGCGCTATATAAATAAAATTGAATTGAATTGAATTGAATTGAATGGCCCCACTATTTGTGCAGTGTCAAGTCTCATGGGCTACGAGTTTTGTCAGACCCCTAATCTAAGCCGTTAAAAGCAAGGATGGTGTATTGGTGAGGGATGTCCGATCGATTTTGGTGGGCCGCCTAGGCCAAAAATGCCATGTCCCAGTCCAGCCCTGACTGTGTCTATGTTAGGGTAACCACGCGTCCTCTTTTTCCTGGACATGTCCTCTTTTTGGGAGCTAAAAAATGCGTCCGGCTGGGATTTCTAAATCTGCTTTTGCTTTCTACAGTTGTATTCATTGTGTGTGATTTTGCATTGCTTTGACCATTCTCTTTAGGTCTCGCCTTCTAGCACACCACCAGTGGTTGGTCATGTACTGTATGCCTACACATCCTTCACGCAAACAATAAACTGCATGTCATTCATTAGCATGTGCATAAAGTTGCTCATCAATGTCACTTTTAGTGAACTGACCAATCACAGCCAGGATGGGACGGGACATAAAAAAAGGCTGACACGCTACGGCAAAGTAGAAATGTTGAACCTTGTCGCTACGCATAAATGATTGAATGAGGTGGTGATCTAGAAGCCCACATGTAGGCTCTATTAAGTTCAATAACATAGTTGTATGGTTACTCCCCACATACACATCGCCACAGTGCTTATTTACTTAATTACTTGAATCCCCCTCAGCCCCAAACTTCCACCCACTGCAGGTGTTTGTCTGCCTCCTGCCCCCACTGTCCTCTTTTTTGAAAAACAAAATATGGTCACCCTAGTCTATGTACAGTCTCACAAAGCTGCTAGCATGGCTGTAGACTCTTAATTTTGTTAAGATCAAAAGCTGTCCATAAAGCTAGGAGGGTCAGTGTGAGATTTCATTATCTGTGCATGTCCAAGGCTAATACCTTTTCCAAAACCTCCAGGAAAGAAAACTTACTATCCCCAGACCAGTTTCGGAGCAGGCAGGACTGATAAGAATAATCATCACTTCCCCCTGCCAGCTCTCTCACAGTGGGGGCATTCGGGAATCTCTGGGGCGCATGGCTGGTGTTGTCGGGGTAGGTTTTGGTGCTCCTCCTTGGAGGTGCTTGACTGGGGGGGCTGGGCCCCCATCCAGGGATGAGATCGGCCTCGGGGGCTGCTGGCACTGCCTGCACTCTGGGGAGGGATGCATCTGGCTGGGCTGGGGGAGCGTTGGCCTGGTTCTCCCGCGTTACCGCTCCCTGGCTAAAGGGAGCTTCCCGGCACGGCCTTCTGCTGTTCTTCCTTGGGGCGGGGTACAGCTTCCCCCGGGACATGCGGTCTGGGGTCCTTTGCGCTTTGGGGGGTCACGGGGTGCCCTGGCTTCTGGGGGTGGGGGTCTCTGCACGGGTTGATCCGGTTGCGGTTTGGAGGGCTGCGATGGGATTGTAGGGCGATTGTCGATGCATCTTGATGCATAGTGCTTTTTCCCTGGGCAGGGTCTCTGAATGGCTGCTGGGCGTTTAGTTTGTGCATTGGAGTCCGGGGGAGGCATTTCCTCAGTGGCTTGGAGGGACCAGTTTGCGTCCCTGTTTTGCTTCGTTGGCCTCGGATCCATGCTTCCCCATTTCTCTGTCGGCCAGTTGTTGGACCCCTCTGGATACTGAGGTATATAGTTAGTTTTTGGGATGTGCAGTGTAGGTGCGGGGCAGGGCTGTGCTCCAGTTTGTTCTGGGTTTGTGCCTGGAGTTCTCGGCCCTTGATGGGTGGGTGGGTTGGTGGTGACATGCAGCTGAGCTGGTTGATTTTGCCTCGTTGCTGGTTTGGCTGGTGTTGCACAGCAGCCGGGGGGGCGTGCTGGGCATGGGGGATGTCGGCCTTAGTTTTTTCCAGCGGTTGGGGGGACGGCGGACTTTTATTGGCGGGTGCACGGTGACCTGTGCGGCGCATTTGCTGCCGGGCTGGGACTTGCTGCTGGTGTTTCTCTCCGCTGGCTTTCGCTGTCGTGTTATTCCGCTTGCTCTCTCTCGTCTGCCCGACCTCGCACGCGGGATTCGCAGGGGGCTGCTGGGCATTGGGTATCGCCGTGCTTGCGCAGTGTGCATGTTGGGCTCGTCACTTGTGCATTGGTGTTGATGATTGCGTGGCATTTGGGCGTTTTGGTTGTTCGCTGCGCGGCGGTGGGGTGCTGGGTGGGGGGGGGGAGCACTGGTCTATGTTGTGTGCGCGTTCCGTCGGCATTATGTTGTCAACTGGCATTTGGGTCGGGGTCTTTGTTTTTTTGATTGATTTTTTCTTTTTTTTTTTTTCTTTCTCCCACCCCTATTGGCTACTGGGGTTCTTGCCTGCCTGTTGCTGGGGTAATTGTGGCACAGTCGTGGCGTCCCACTCTCACTAACAACTACATTCTTTAACAGGCTTATGCGCACACACGTACCCACACGCACACAGACACACACAGTCTCATACATAGACACAAACAAATTTAGGTTGTCCCTAGTAGAATTATTCCTGATGCTTTTCTTTCAGTTACTTATTTAAATTAATTGTTGTTATTCCAGCTCTCGTTGCTGTGCTGTGTTGCTTATTTAGTGTACTGGACTGTTTCTTGTTTTCATTTTTCTCTTAGTTGTCATACTATGTCAGCTATTTATTGCTGCTGTTCGGCTGGTTGTCTTTTACTATTATTATTATTTTTATTGTTTGTTTTTGTTTTTGTTTGTTGTGCTCTCTGTTCTATTGCAGGTTTCGTTGCTTTCTGCAATTGGTGTTTCCCACTGCTTTTCCCTGTTGTCCCCACCTTCCATCCCCCTTCTCTTACAGGTCTTGTCCTTTCTCTGTGCTGTCTGTTTGTGCCCCCCCATCCCTGTGTCTGCCCCCCTGTCCGGCCCGGTGACAAATCAATACATAATTAAATAAATAATAAAACAGACAAAGGAGTATATTAATACTCTCTTGTTAAAGTAAAATCTGTCTGGCACAATATGTTATCCAGGTCATCATACTCTATATCAGGTTGCTGAGCAGGACAGGTTTAAAACAAAAAAAGAAAAAAAAAGAAGAATCATCACTATGGATAAGTGTTAGATACACTACAGACAAATTTTAATAACTGAACCTGCCTAATAGCTGAAATGACACAGAAGAAATATAACAACTGAAACTGCTGTCAACTATAATTACACATTAAAAGGTGAGCATCACTTTTCCACATATTTTTATTGGTTAAATTGTAACACAGACACAAGCTGTAATTGTTTAATGTAATTCCCTAAAACCTTTTTGGGAAAGCATCCTCCATACTACCTTCGTCATGCAGCCAAGTTTTTAACACATACATTTCCTGGTTCTTCAATAGGCTGTGGCTTTGCCAGACATTGGCCTCCGGTGCTGATGAATCACAACCACTGCCAATTTCCATATTTCTCTTCCTCTTCTTTCACTCAGAACAGCAGCATCATGATTGACTCATTTTTCAAATGCTCTCTTTGCAGTTCTGTAAAATGAAATCATAGATAGTTATTGCAACTTGATTTGAGTTATTGTAAAACTTTAGTTGCTCTGGGTTCTGGTCCAAAATGTGAACAAAACTGACCAGGGAATTAGATAATAAGAACAAAACAATGAGCAAGTGCAAGGCAACATAAGAAAAAAAACAGAATTGTTACGAATGACCGGAGTGACATTTTAACAAAGATTTTAAGTGCCTCTTGAATAATTGCTTGATTTCAGCTGATGACTCAACATCGATCCTGACCTGATTAACCCAGCCTTAACCATGTCTGCATGTCTAACCCTAAGCGCAACTAAAACATCTAAAGATGAATGGCTGAGCCTGGACCTGCAATGAACCGGGGAGGGGAAGAGCCATCCTCAGAATGAGGAAGATGTGGAAGGTACACAGTGTGTCCCACTTTTAAATCATACTGCAAGAGCAACTTGATGAAAAGATTGGCAAATTATGCAGACAAAACAAATTCTGTTCCTGGGGACTCATCTCTCACGAAATCTCACCATATTCAAACGTCAATATCCAGATTGACAGCTACCTAGGTTCAGTATATATATATATATATATATACACACTGAACAAAATTATAAATGCAACACTTTTGTTGTTGCCCACAAGACTTTCTCTATGTACACAAAAGGCCTATTTCTCTGAAATACTGTTCACAAATTTGTCAAAATCTGTGTTAGTGAGCACTTCTCCTTTACCGAGATAATCCATCCACCTCACAGGTGTGGCATATCAAGATGCTGATCAGACAGCATGGGTATTGCACAGGTGTGCTTTAGGCTGGCCACAATAAAAGGCCACTCGAAAATGTGCAGTTTCACTGTATTGGGGGGGGGGGGGGGTCCGGAAACCAGCCAGTATCTGGTGTGACAACCATTTGCCTCATGCAGTGCAACACATCTCCTTCGCATAGAGTTTATCAGGTTGTTGATTGTGGCTGTGGAATGTTGGTCGACTCCTCTTCAATGGCTGTGAGACCCAGATGAGGATGACGAGCATGCAGATGAGCTTCCCAGAGATGTTTCGTGACAGTTTGTGCAGAAATTCTTTGGTTATGCAAACTGATTGTTGCAGCAGCTGTTCTTGGAGGTGAAGATGCTGGATGTGGAGGTCCTGGGCTGGTGTGGTTACACATGGTCTGCGGTTGTGACGCCGGATGGATGTACTGCCAAATTCTCTGAAACGCCTTTGGAGACAGCTTATGGTAGAGAAATGAACATTCAATTCATGGGCATCCAGTGGACATTCCTGCAATGCCAATTGTACGCTCCCTCAAAACTTGCGACATCTGTGGCATTGTGCTGTGTGATGGAACTGCACATGTTTGAGTGGCCTTTTATTGTGGCCAGCCTAAGGCACACCTGTGCAATACCCATGTTGTCTAATCAGCATCTTGATATGCCACACCTGTGAGGTGGATGGATTATCTTGGCAAAGGAGAAGCGCTCACTAACACAGATTTTGACATATGTGTGAACATTATTTGAGAGAAATAGGCCTTTTGTAAACATAGAGAGAGTCTTAGATCTTTGAGTTCAGCTCATGATGAATGGGCTCATTCATGCCCCCATTGTTTACAGTATATGCAGCTTTTGAGCCTCTCAGGACTAAATTATTGGCCCGAACCCAGAGAAAGCCTCAATAAAACAACGGCCTTGTAGAGAGATAAGTCTGATTTTCCCAATGCTAGCATCTACTTTCTCCACCACCTCTTAACTACTTTGTTCTTCTTTCGTAGACACAGAAAGAAACTCTGGTTAACAAATATGACTTAATCTGTCACCTGGAGGTGGCAACCGGTCAGTGGTGTGACTGGAGAGGTTGACTTCCACCCCAGATATAAAAAATAATAAGAGCGAGAGTCAGCAAGAGCGAAGCAAGGAGACAGCACGGAGAAATTCCTTGACAGAATTGGAAGGAGAATGTGGAGCGACGTGATCAAAATAATTGCCTACATAAGTGCCAAAGCAAGCCAGCCAGCTGACTGTCGAGTCAGGGCAAAAGAGCAGAAGGTGCCACGATGATGATGTGAGTGGCCGTCTATGTGTTGAAGGGCACTCTTTCAATAGACCTTTTTCACAGGGAACATTTTAGCACGTCAAAGCAGGAAAAAGCAGCCTTACTTACATTACTTACCACTGCATTGCATTTAGGTGAGCCAGTTTCAGAGTCCTGGTATTGTGCATGCTGGCACATAGTCATGGTCCACTGGGACACTTAATGGAACTGAGCCATTGTTAATGAAATTTGTGAGTCAAACTGTCTCCCTCGAAAAAGGTCAATACAGGTTATTGCAAGCTCCATCCAGGCAGTTTCATTGTTGTCCCCTAGGCGTCCTCGACAGCCCGCCAGATGAACCTGCTCTGATGTCTCCTAGAACTTACATTAAATGAACAACACCTGGTCACTTTGTCTCTTACTGTTGCTGCTGAAATGAGCTCACACTAACTTGACACTGAATATTCTCTGATCTATTTTTTGTTAAACAATATTTCTTGAAACTTCACATTTTAATGAAAGTCACTGAACAGAACCATGAATTTGTGCAACACCGATCTTATGCAACACATCATTCTAACAATTCTGTGACACATCACACCCGACAATCAGCTTTCACTTCCAGTGCTTTTGGTGCCTGAGTTATTACAACACTTTTACCTGTGCAAAGAGCAGCCCTACTGATAATCCCCAGGCTAACACTTGTATTCAGAGTGCAGTGGTGAGTGCGTGAATGCGAGAATGAGAGCGAGAGAGGAGGATACATGGGTGTGTGTGTGTGTGTTTCATCACTTGGCATCTGATTGAATGAAAATTAATGCATCAAGACCTGATAGTCAGAATCTGCTGTGTGTGTTTTTGCATGGGTTTGAGGGATTGAAAGAAAGCATAAATGCATATACATTTAGATTCAAGCGCACCTCTTCAAAATGTTCTACCCCAAACAAATATAGAGCTGTGCTTTGCATTCAAGGAAAGAGGTTTCCTTCTTTATGCTGCAGAGGCCTGAAAATCTATCCTCACCAGAAAAAGGACAGCACAGATTGTTCAAATACCTATGTTTACGTTTACCTTACCAGCACCTCTTGGGGTCATTCACTAACCATAGCCAACTTGTTTTTGTGCCTAAACCTTACCAAACCTTAACCATAGTGGTGGCAGTTCACAAAACTGTCATATGAATCAGTTTTTGTAGAAGATCTCCATGCTTTCCAAAACAGCTTGTGGTTAAGAATAAGAAGAGACTGATCGGCAGTTCACAATAATATTAATACTATTATGAACAGAGAAATACTTTGGAAACTAGATCCATTAACATAACGCATCATGATTAAGTATATCTGAAAATAGGACGTACAGGATCCCTCAGGAGTCTACACGTGGGTAGTGGTGGTGGGGGAGTAAAGCCAGCAAGTGGCTGATGGACACTTTCAGTTGAGTCTCCTCAGACATAATTGTATTGATGGGGAGGTATGATGTTATTTATATCTGAAATACAGGATTGTAATGATTAATCAACAGCACCCAAGGACCGAGGAGAGGCAGAAATATGATTGGTCACATATGGTGACATGAAGCCGTAGCTGAAATCCACTCAGCGGAATACATACATACATATTTGTATTAGAAACACTTATGTTTCTTGTTATTATTTATCTTATATTCAAAAGATACAGAAGAGGTAATTAAGGGGGGAAAGTGAATACATGAGTGGAGAAACATATACAACATTTACTTGTGTACACCGCATGACAGGTTTCTAAGTAAAATTATGTGAATCATATGCTATGGCCTTCAGTCACCTGAAACCCCAATGAACACTATATGAGACATTTTGAAGAGACTTCACCACTGTTATTAATACACCAAATAAGGGAATGTCTTTTACAAGAATGCAGTTCATGCCTTCAGTAAAGTTTCACATAAAGAGTTGGATGCCAAGGAGTATTTAAATTGTTTGGGAGGCACAAAAGACATTGCTTTTTCCTTTAATTTGTCTCCAACATATTTTTTATTGTAATAAGTAACAATGTTTGTACAATATTGTAACAATGTTTTATTAGGAGGCTCTGTGTAGCTAGCTCAGAAAAAAAATAAGAAGGTGCAGTAAGAAGCATTTTATTGTCATTACCAGATAAGGGAGTTGTAAGCATGTGCACAGTTAATCAGTGCGTGCCTGCTAGAAGAAGACTTCGGTAAGTCGCATCTTGCAGCTGTTGTGCCTCCCTTCCGGAGCTTCTTCTTTACATCTGCTTAGGTATTTGAAACGCCTCGCCAAGAATAGAGAGCAAACACAGCTAAAAAACGGGGGAAGATATTTCTGGATTAGATTGTTTTGGCCTTTTGAAGCGAAATGCAATCAGATTAGCAGCTAACAAGCTATTTCATGCTTATTATAAATACAAACAGGAAACCATCGCCTTCATGCCGGCTGTACAGGCTCAGTCTTCTGAGGACATTTACATAAACAATGGAATAAATGGAAGTGAGGGTGTGGAAGAGCTGGTGGGTAAGAGAGTGTTATTTGTTTGAAGGTGTGAGTCAATGAGTGCATCTGTGAGTGTGCACATACTGGAACACCCTGGAAAACAGAACTAGCCTCAGCCCTGACCAGATCTGTAAATTACTCGACCTCTGTCTAAACACCACCTACTTCCAGTACAACGGAGAATTCTACAGACAGAAGCATGGCTGTGCCAGGGGCTCACCAGTATCCCCGATTGTGGCAAACATCTACATGGAAGAAGTGGAGAACAAAGCCCTCAACTCCTTCAGAGGAACAGCACCGAGCCACTGGTACAGATATGTGGACGAAACCTGGGTCAAAATTAAAAGCCAGGAAGTGCAAGCCTTCACAGAACACATCAACTCTGTGGACAGTAACATCAAGTTCACACGAGAAGATGTTCACAACAACAGTTTGGCCTTCCTGGACTGCGCTGTACACATTGAAGAGGACAGGAGCCTGCAGATTGGTGTTTACAGAAAACCCACACACACAGACCAATACCTACTGTTCGAGTCACACCACCCACTGGAGCACAAGCTAGGGGTCATGAGAACACTGCACCACAGAGCGGAAAACATACCAACAAGCACCCAAGCCAGAGAGAAGGAACAGAAACACCTGAAGGGGGCACTTACAGCCTGTGGATACCCTAAATGGACCTTTGTGAAGACAGCCACAAGATCCAAGAAGAACAAAACTACAGGGGAGGAAAAGAAGGTCAAATGCAACAACATTGTGATTCCATACGAGTCTGGAGTATCAGAGAAACTCAGGAGGATTTTTAACAAACATAACATCCCTGTGTTTTTTAAACCCAAGAACACGCTAAGACAGATGCTAGTACACCCCAAAGACCGCACACCCAAACACAAGAAAAGCAATCTAGTGTATGCGGTCCAATGCAGTGAGGAATGCACAGACCTGTATATTCTGCAGTCTACTTACATCTGAAGGACAGAGGACACTCGTTTGAGGACCACCAGGTGCACATTTTAGACAGAGAAGATGGATGGTTTGAAAGAGGTGTCAAGGAAGACATCTACACCCGGGTCGAGAAGCCGTCATTGAACAGGGGAGGGGGTCTACGCCACCACTTATCCCCCACTAACAATGCTGTCCTTTCATCACTTCCCAGGAAACTCAACAAACGTAACCTATTGGCCTCAGGTGAAGATACCAACGATGGTCGTTCAGTCTTGGCCACCGGTAGTCCTAACGACTGTAACGACAGCAACCAGGAACACTAACGAACCAGCGGTATCGATGACCCGGGCCAACGACCCCACTGAGGTTAAATAGCTGAGTTTCCCTGCCAGTCAGTCAGAACTGAAGAAGTCCTTTGGATGAGGGACGAAACGTCTTCCAGTATCTTCAACCAAGTCCAGTTGCCCTTGACTTTAACCTTCGTTGGATAACTTTGACCTGGATGACTGAGAATCTTCATAGACACATACTGGAAGTGAGTTTATGAAGTGTGTGTAGATGAGAGAAAGAATATGACAAAAAATGATGTGTGTGTGTGGGCTGCATGGTTGTTTTTTGTTTATTTGTGTGTGTGTGTGTGTTCTCAAGCAGGGATGACTAATGTGTGTACATGCAGCATGCCTTGAAGACCCGTACAACACGTGTGTGTGTGCGCGCACACTTGTGTCACATGATGGCCTGTTACAAGCTCAGTATAAACTTCAGTATAAATCAAAGCATGTAACAGCAAATATTGGGTTTACTTCTACATAAAGATTTTCAAATTCCTCTCTTTCTGTCTCGACTCTCTCTGAAACACACACACACACACGCACACATACACACACGTAAAAGGAAGACCATAATTTCATTTCTTTGAGGAAACCGTGATGTGATAGGAAAAGCTGGAGCGATCACTACCAATTATGACTCTCTCTTTCTTTCTGTGTCTACAGCTCTGTGACTCCCAGTGAAAGTTGGTGTGTTCAAATTTGGCTTTAGCAGCGGGGAAGCGTTTGGATGGCAGCCTCACAAAGACACAGTCACACACACACACACAGCCTTGTGGCACTATCCACCAGTGACATAATGCATTCCCCAGCCCCTTACCCGAACCTTTACCATCACAACTACATAGCTTAGCATAACCCTTACTCTACCCCCAACACTTACCATAACGCTATACTAACCTGAACCCTAAACCAAGTCTTGACCCTTAAAAAGCCCTTTAAACCTTCAAACTTGTGGGTTCCAGCATTTTGGTCCCCACATGTAAAGTGAAGGGTAATTAATAATGTTCAACATAAATATTCATAAGACTGTTTTGGCTTCTTGTTGCTGCAAACATTGGTGAACAAATTACCCACACAGGGGAATCAGTGATACATGATTGAGAGTTTGTATTCATCCCTCTCCCTTTTTCCTTTTTCTTTCATTCTTTGCCTCCCTCTAGCTTGATTACCCCCCCTCTCTTCGCTTGTTCCTCACTCTCTCCTGCTGCTGTCTCCTCCGCTTGAAGTGTGAACGTACTGTTAACACATTACACAGTTTATTTTTATAGAATACTTAACTTACTAAGGGAATACTTAACAAAAACTTGAAGCCTAAAAGTTTCTAGCTTGCTCTTATGTGGGAGGTATGATGAAAATAGCATTATTGGTATCAGTATGGTAAAGATATAATAACTTGAATTACTTAATACGTTATGTAATGTAAGAGGTGTAGGCGTAATAAGCTGGACCTACTCCTTTTCAGTTTTTTAAATACCTATTTTCTGTGGAACTGGCTCGCTGCAGAACACTGTGGTGAATCCACGATCAAACATAAACAGATGTCCTCCGCAAAAGACACCTTTCAAACCTACAGGAGGTCAGAGATGTAAGGTGTTCCTTCAGTAGGGAACTCCATTTTGTGGAGTACTACTGCAGATGAGGGGGAAAAAGTTGTCTAAAGACTTATTAAAGTGTCTCCAGAGGGACCTTGATGATGTCTTAATGGCTACATTAGATGCTACACACCTGAATCTCTGACTGGGCTGTCACGAGTAGCATTTTGGGAAATGTAGTTTTCGTGTTTTGACAATGAAGAAGAATACATGTAATAAAAGAATGATATTGCTGGTTCTGCTGCATCGATTTTTAACCTTTTTTAACTGTCTATTGTGAGTTCTACAATGCTGTAGAAGCACAATGCTGAATTGGCTGAGTACTCTCCAGATCTGATTTGGTGACAGTGCAGTCATTCCTGTCGTGATTCTTCCTCAGCTGTCATCTCTTCAGGTTGTCATGCAGTTGAGTTTGTGTCTCTGACATTCTTTCTGATTTGACAATACAATTGATTTGATTGATTTGACAATTTAGCAATACATGCATCGCTCTGTGGGAGCGGACTGAGGATTCAGTTGATGTCAAACATTTTTTAGAAACTTCTTCCGAGTGCTGCTGCAGCTTCAGTTTGAGTCTATAAACTTATTCCTGTCTCCTCTGAACTCTTTGTTGCTGCTGTTGACTGACAGCCTCGCTGACATACTGTTTTTATATGTTGTAGTGTGTTTCATTCTCACCTTACTTTTTCGTTTTATATATTTTGTCTCATTTGCCACTCAGCCTCTCCCTTTTTGTCTGTCAAATGTCAATACAAAGAGACACTAGAGCTGCTTTGTCAAGTCAAATTTTATTATCCCACTAGAGAAAATTTTGAAAAAGTACAACATGAAGACATCATGCCAGACGGGGCACATAGACAATAATGCAATAAAGTACAATGCAAGATCACTTCATGTGAAGACAAAGTGTGCAAATTGCTCATTGCAGAAGTGCTTAATCATTTGTGCATTTTTTTTTATTTATTTAACCTTTATTTAACCAGGAGGTCCCTTCAGCCTACTAATGGCGGTGCAAACAAAAAAAGTCTTTAAATCTTTTAGTTCTATGGAACTTTATATCTTCTACCTGAGGGCAGAAGCCCCCTGTGCAGGGGCTGATCAGTGCAGGCCAATATGGTATGGGCTGTTCTTACAACCTGCCGATCGTAGAGGTCAGAGAGCTGTGCTTGTTTTTTGTCTGTATGGTTTCAGTCTTTGCACAGGAGTATTTTAGTGTTGCATAAGGGTGTTATTTTTGTGTTGTATTTAATAGTAATTTTCTGTGTGTTGTTACGAGCTGATTGTTTTGTGTGTGTGTGTGTTGAAATCCATTGGCTCAAATCCACTTTTCAGTCCATCTCTCTGCATTAATCAGGTGTTGAGTCTCCGGTGGTCCTAATCCTTTCTTTAAATAACAAACACGCACACACACACACACACACACACACACACACACACACACACACACACACACACACACACACACACTCTCTCTCTTAGTACCTCATTATGCAACATTATGCAAACAACACACACACACACACACATTTGTTCCTCTATCCCGTGGGGACATCTCATTGACATAATGCATTCCCGTGTGCCTCACCTTAACACCCCCAACTCACACACACACACACACACACACACACACACACACACATTCCTGAGCAGACACACACAGCACACAACTCTGCTAGGCAGGTCCTCTCATGACCTGAAAGAGTACAGAACTGTTTGCAAACTGAGTGTGTGTGTGTTGCATCTGCGTCAAAGCCAACAGTGATTTTTGAACCTTGATCTGCTTATCTCTTAAAAACCCACAGCTGTTGAGTGTGCACTTGTGTGTGTGCACATGACTGTGTGACTGTATGTATACAGGCAAGCACTTGGTCACTTTCTTCTTTGTGTTAGTGTGGGGTATAATGTTCACTTTTGTTCACCACTGCACACCATTTTCTTGAATTAAAGTTAAAGGAAAACCAATGCTCCCTGAGCAAACATGCTAACTAACAGCTCCTCTGTTTTGGACTCTCCAGCTCTCCATTCATTCAATGGTTAGCTCTGTCAAGATAGCTTACTATTGGTTAATGGTGTGAATCTGCGTCATCTGAAATTGTACTCAAGGATTTATTTAGCCTCTTTGAGCGATTGTTGCCGCAAAGTCTTGCCAATTTAAATCCTGTTCTAAGCCTTTACTAGGACATTTATCGTTAAACCAGCGCTTTTCCCACAATAACAATTCGAAATGTCTGCTGTGAAGAAAAACCTGCCTTGGTGCTCTGGCTTGACTTGAGGTGGCATGGGTGGAGGTGTAGTGGGTGGGTCAAATGCATCAACAATGCAATGCCGTAAGTCATGTCATCTAACATGTACAGATGATGGAGGTGTTTTGCGTTTTATTATTGCATTTAATGTTACGTAATTCCAAATCTACACATGGTGTTTCGAATTCCCAGACAGGTCTAATAGGCCACACCACATTTGCGCCAAACTCTTTATCATACTCCTGCGTCCTTTGCCATTTGATCTCTTGTCCACCCAAAACTTGTTTTTTGTGTTGTCTCCTTTGCCCAGCTTGTCTGCAGCACCCTTTTTTGCTGGATAGCCATCTCCATGCCCTCTTAGAGTGATCTAGTAATTAGCCCCCAGCTGCTTCTGCCTCAACCACAGTGGCAGTTCACCTGCTTCAACTTGGAGAGCACATACAGGGGAGGTCCTAACCGCTCCTAAACAAACTCTTAAAGCCCGAGCTTGTATAACATCCAGGTCTGCTAATACAGATTACTGAACTGTATTCTTCCACCTCATGACATTTATAACTTTTTTACACTTATCAACTACATATCTAATATGTTCTCTCCATGTTAATCTCACATCAAAATACACTCCCAAAAAACGAAAACCCTCAACTCTCTCTAAATTATTTCCATATAATTTCAAATACCCTTCCCTGACTTTCTTTCTTGTGAAAAAAGAAAGTCAAGACTTTTGTTTTTTCCACTGAAAACTTCCCCACTTTGGCTTAATTCCATCTTGCATTTTCTACTACAACTATATATTCCACATTTCTCCCTCTCTTCCACAATGTGCCATCATCTGCAAACAATGATCTCCCCATATCCACTGGAATGTTTACAAATACATTATTTATCATACTGGAAAATAAAGTTGGAGTTATTCCTCTACCATATAACATATTGGCTAGATAATTCTGCTCTTATCTTCACCTGAATAGTTCTTACCTAAAAAGTCCATCATCCAATTAAACATTTTCCCTCCAACACCAATTAAGTTGAGTTTAATTAGCAACAGCATTAGCCTGTATAAGCCCCTAGGTGTCCCTGTCGCGCTGTCTATTCCTCAGTACGTCCAGCAGTTCATGCAGTTTCTACCTTGCAGGACACCGTAGTTTTAAATGACATTCTGGTTTCTTTATGTTTACGTTCTGTGCCCTGTAAGGTAAGCAGTGTTAATAGCGATCTGAATAATCTTTAAATATCAGCGCTAAAACCACTCATCCACTTAAATTGTGAATTGATACCGTTTATTTACATTCTAAACTATATTGTGGCATGAGTTTGAGTGATTATGCGTGTTTAATGCTGTTTGTGAGACTTGGTAAATGCTGCTAGCCTACAGTTAACTTGGCATGTGTTTCTTGCGGTTGGTGACTCTTGGGTAACCTGACTAGTGTGCTGTAAGCCATTAAGTGATTTAATCTGAGTAAAATAAATGTACGATGGGGCATTTGCTTTTTTCTGTACCTTGCGTTTAGAGTTTGTGTTTTATATTAAGCTCTTTTTAGAGATGTATTTCATTTTACTGTACATTAACCTTTATTTAATTTCTCTTTATTTTTGGTACTAGAATATTATTTAAGTAAGAGATTAATTTATTTTTGCAAGAAGATAAATGCTCGATATGTTTACGTTCCGTGCCCTGTAAGGTATTGGCTGTGTACCAGAGAGAGAGAGAGGATTGTTGCAGTGGAACAGTAAAGAGCAGTGAAGGTCTCGACCACAATCCCGAATCCAGCGTCTGGTGCCTCCTTCCCTCCATATGACACCACACAACACCTACCAAAACACAACGCAGAGTCCAGGGGAGGCCGTGACAGTCTGCACTGACTCAGATGCTGTGGGTTACAATAACATAAATCTGCAACCATCGTCTCTTTATATACTTGAGCTCTCCTTATTTTATCTTCCAGCCCTGGATCTATAGTACTCCTTCCCTTCCTGAGACTGCTTTTTATATGAAGCCATCATTTCTTTCCTCCAGGAAGTACATTAACCTCTCATTCACCATACGCCTCATAGCCTCCTTCCAACTCCCTGGCATTATTCCCTATACCCACTGTGACAGCCCTGCCTAGTTGGGTGTTTTATTGTGTGGTGATGGGCAGTTTACCGTTTTCCTTTTGTCCCTGAAGGCATCAGCCTTGGGAGCACCTGGGCCAGAGGCTGTGGGAGGATAAATACTTAAGCCCTTTTGCTCTCTCTGATCTGGTCCCACTCCTGCCAGCAGCAGCACATCTTTGTTTTGTTACCACTCAGCACCCAAACTTCACACTAGCCACTCATCCACATTTACACCACTGATTTCACAAACACACTCCATTGGTAATTATTAGTTTTGTTTTTTACATTGTTATAATTTACTTTGCATTCTGGAGACTTTTCTGCAGCAATTTATGGAAATGCCTTTATTTATATAAAAGGGAAACAATACAGGAGGCAGGTGACAATTCAAAATATAAATATATAATGGAATGTAATGAAATTTTTTGAACGCACATTTCTTTCTTCTATATTTAAATTGCATGTATTTATTTGTTAACATTTATCGTTGCAAGCTATTTTTCCAGAACATTAACAAATTCGCAACCCTCACTGCTAGATGCCACTTAAACACTGAACCTTTAAGCTTCTAAAACAGCCAACATGTTTAGACGGTCTAGTGGAGCTCAGAATTTCTCAGGACGGCTGCTTTACTCCAAACCGTTTCACTGTATGAACTCTCACTGTGTGTGAGACCTTTTGGATGCGTAAGAACGCAGGACAGTAGTCAACATTAAACCCTGATTGTGCAACCAGAGGTACAGGTGGACTCCTGGAAAATCTATAGGGGTTTTTAGTTCTGTAGGTTACTTCACACAACAAAGCAGCTTTAAAGTCTCTTCTGCCTACATCTAGCTACAGATTGCTGCTCAATCACAGGCGCTCTGTAGTGTCAAACTGTGCTGTTCATTCCTATACATATAATTCTGCTATTGCATAAAACACTGCAGCACTCGTTAACATATTCAGGAAGACAACCTTTTAGCTCCAGAAATGAAATATAAAATTCCAAAGTGACTATTAAAGACAGGGTTTCTTAGGCTAGCCTATAAAACTTGAATGCCTCATATGCAAATGCATATAGTATTCCTCTTAACGGAGAGACCCTTTGCTTCCAGCATTGTGCTGGAATCTTAGGCCAGCTTGTCTTCAGTAATACTTTCTGCTAGATGCTGTATGAGTTGATCTCTTAGCAATTCTTTTGTGTCACCTTGGCTAGATTGAGACCAATGTTTTACACAAGTTCACCCGCTATATTTCCTTCTGGATTCAGGTGAAGTTTTTAATTTGGATTCATCAGTATCTAAGGACACTGTCCACACATGTGTTAAATGTTCACAGTATGAAGAATGCTAAAAAAAAAAAAAAACCCACAAAGCTTCTGGAACCACAACTAGAGCCTACTCTTCAAAAACAGAAGCCAATGCAGTTAACTCTAATAGTCAACATTTGTGAACACAGTCACTTGGCTATGCTGTGCTTCCATGTGGTGGAACTGTTGGCCTACATTTCCCCAAGTAAAATTACTTGAAGATATGGAATCTGTCTTTGAAGCAACTGAGTTGAATTGATGCAATTGTGTGAACTCTGAATGCTCCTGATTAACACAGTCAAGTTTTGAATGAGACCCATGATAGGCCTACAGGGATTTGCAAGAAACAAAGTAACGTCATTTTACAGGAGCCTTTTCTGATCAAGTCAAGTTTTATTTAAAGCAGAGACAACAGGGAGGGTACATGCAGAGAGACAGATTCAAAAAGAAATCTTGCATATGGTCCCCCAAGTCCCAAACTTTAATTGCCTCCTAAAGTGACCATGCGAGACACAATCAGGGTGGGGTCGTGGCCGGAGACGTTGAGCTGGTGAGGCCCGTTGTGTTATAATCTGACAACACAAGCAGTGTATTAAGTTCTTATTGCATCCATCATACATAGGCTAGTAGGCCATCTAGCATGCATATATAGTAGTTTACATGATTTTGAAGCCTAGCCTGATCAACCGTTTTAGTCAATGTAGTTTACTGTGAAATCCCAGTAGCAAGTTTATTAAACCCTACAAGCATGAAACAGAATCTCACCTCCATCAGCATCTTGTTGCCACAATATAAAAAAAGTACAGGACACATTAAAAATTAAGTTTAACCACCACAAGTGTTCTTACCTCTCTGCAGCTCATCATCCTGACTTTTTGTGCCGCCAACTGGCAAACCAGAGCCTATAAGATAGCACAGTCTGTTAATCACTACTACTTTGTTACAGCTAAATGAAATTTCAGGGATTCAAGACTAATGGGAAGGCATAGCTTATGCTCATAGCCACAAAGATTTTTCTGAGAGAGCAACCTTACTTTTACATTTGCTGTAAGCTACAACACTAGCTTGTAAACACAGCTTATGCTTTAGAGACACACACACGGCCCCATCAAGTCCCAAACTTTAATTGCCTCTTAATGTGACCATGTGAGACGTCAGTAGCCCTTACTGGCCGCCGAGGTCCTGATTGCAGTGCTGCTGGTAACCAGGGGTTGTAGCGTCACCAGGGGATCCTTGCCGGTCTCCTCGCCTAGTGTCATGGTGGTCTTGTTGAGGGTCTCACAGGCCTCCGGGGTGCTGGCGAGTCCCGTTTTATTGCAACCTGACAGAAGTAGCCTATTTAGATCTTGCTGCAGGCCAATAGTATGTCACCAATATATTTAACAGTTGCATGATTTTTAAATTGTGGAGTAGGCCTAGGCTAATAAACTGTTGTAGGTTTTGTCAATGTAGTTTACTGTGAAATCCCAGTAGCAGGTTTGTTATCCCTACAAGTATAAGACAATCTACTCACCTCCATCAGCATCTTGTTGCAACAGAAACTCTATACAGAAGACATTAAAATTTAAGTTAGTATCAGTATGTAGCTCTGAAACATTTTAATCACCACGAGTGTTCTTACCTCTCACTCTCTGCAGCTCATCATTCTGACTTTCTGTTGTGCCTCCAACTGGCAAACCACAGCCTATAGGACAGCACACTCACTGTTATTCACCAATACGCCACCATTTTGTTACAGCTGAATGACATTTCAGGAATTTTCAAAACTAGTGGGAAGGCATAGCTTACGCTCGTAGCCACAAGATTTGTCTGAAAGAGTAACCCTACTTTTACATTTGCTGTAAGCTACAACACTACCAATTTTTAAACCTAGCCTATGCTTTAAAGAGGAAAAATATAAAAAACCTTTGGTAAACCACACAGTCAGCACACAAACACGCAAGGCCCAAAGAGCTCCCATTGTTCCAGTCTCCAAGTGAAGATGCCACCTAGGTCACATGTGGGGTTTAAAAAGGCCCATCGTGCTGGTGACACAGCTGTTGCTGATCAGCTCTAATTGTCACTCACCTCAAGGGAGTCTGTGGGCCTTTCTCATTTCTCAGTTACAGCATCTATTTTACCTCTGTGTACATTCAATTACTTTTTGGACTCAAACTATTATATTATGTGAGTGTATAAATATCCATATTTTGAACATGATAAATGTCATATTGAGTTAATTCTAAATGTATTGATCTTACAGGGTACGGTCCATATTCATTAGTCACAAAATAACAAAGGCTACCGCCAATTTCATTGGATTTGTATATGAATTTAAAGAGTAGGTTATGTTAAAACTCACAAACTCATAAAGTCTGAAAAATGTAGCAAAACTCTCCAAGCTTTTATAAAATTGTGTTTTAAAAAAGTTTGTAACTGGCGTCCTCTTCTCGTGTCTCCCACCTGAGATGCAAGCAGAGGACTTGAAGCAACAGGCATTTCATGAAATGAGACATCTTTGCTTCCCGTCATTTTAAAGAGACACTAACTGTAAAACTGTAAAACGTCAATTAAAAGCCTAGTCCTAATTAGATGCCTGTCCCTTTTACTGGCCTGATGTAGCTGCACATTTTGACAAATAAATGCAGGTCTCAATCATTTTGAGGCCTTGTTTACTTTTTATAGAAGTTCTTAAGATGGATAAAACCTCTTAAAGCACACTGGGTCGGCAACTTGAGGTGCTTCCAAGCTGCTTAGATTGTGCATACCAATATAAATGTTTAAACCTTTGTCAATAGGGACATGCTACACATCTTTAGATTGTTTAGATTCTACCCAATTCAATCTTTAGTTTATTTTACAAAAAAACAACAAGCACCAAGGTATTATTCATATAATATATACCAGCATGATAAATTAATTAAAGGCCTGTCCCAAAAAGAAGCCTGTTCCAGATAGAGGCAGGGTGAGTTCAGTGATTTTACGGCAATATTCAACTTGGAAGACTATTTCTCCTACCAGCAATCCATCCCTAAATTTCCACTCTGGAATCCCAGTTTGATGTTGTGTTAAGCTTGATTTATGCTCCTGCAAAGGGTCTATGTGCGTAGCTACACCGTAGGCTGCACACATACCCATGCATTTATACTTGTGCATCGGTGTCTCCATCATTCTGCAATTACACCCCCAAACGCTAGAAATAGGATGAATCGTCTCCCCATTAAGAAAGACTCTGTGCACATTTACGCACGAGGTACAGCCGCATAATGTCATTGATTATTTGAATCTCCTGACACTCCGACAGGATCGGTCAGGGTGAACTTACAGCAGCCTCTCTAATTATAAAAGTAATTAGTTAAAGCACAAACACAGCCCATAGAAATCTATTTAGGCTACTCATGATCAATCAGGGGAGCTACCATCTTGTTAAGAGGAGCTGAGCTCCCTGTAGTTTGCACTCTGCCTTGAATCTCGACCATCAGATTCCCGCAACAGGAAATAACCTTACTCTTTTACTCATGGATTTGTTTTTCTGGTGCCAAAATGTTTCTAGGTGTTGTTGAATTATTAAAAAAAAATCACTTAACTTCGGGTTAAAATGAATTGTAACGTGCCTTACTGAGACTGTAAAGGGTAAAATATTACCGATTTATTTTTAGTAATGTGTTATATAACTGCATAACAGCAAAAAGCAATACATTGCTGTAATTGCATAACTTTTGTATGCACGCATTTCTACTCTGCAGCACCCCTAAGCGAAAATGTCTTCCCACGCTTGATCCAACGTGTTACAGCCGCTGTTTTGGCCCTAGTAAAGGTTACTTCAAAGCACGTGGCACTTCCTGTTGGCTCGGAGGCATTGCCCACTCTGTTATTACTATAACATTACCTAGCTTATTTGGTAGCTTTTTTAACAGCTTATTGGACTGTAACTCTTCTTCTACAGCTAGAGGTGTGCAGATTGATCAGTTGGGGACTGAAATAGGCCGTTTATTTTCGCTTACTCGGCTCCGACCAGTGGCCCTGCGATGGACTGGCGACCTGTCCAGGGTGTACCCTGCCTTTCACCCGATGTCAGCTGGGATTGGCTCCAGCCCCCCGCGACCAAAAATCAGTTACAAAAATCAGTAACTGGAATCAGCCAAGAAAACTGTAATCTGTGCATCTCTTAGCTATAATCCTGTGTGTGAACTGATGTTAGGCTAATACCGTAGATCCACCATTGTGTTGGGTTTTGCCATTATGATGTTAAGTGGCAGAGCAGTTGGCTTGCTGCCGTTAAATATCTAATATATATATATATATATATATATATATATGTATGGAAGAGACATCCTCTATCCCAGAAGAAACTTAAATTACTATGTAGCCTAGAGGGCGCAAGTTATTTAGGATAATATGGCCGTGTGGTGAACCTATGAACTTAAGTCACGCTTAAACAACTATTACTTTGTGTTGTTGGCCAGAAAAATAGTAGTAAGACTTCTCTCTGTGTACACGTATCCTATAGGCCTACAATTACAATTTTGGCTGTATTCAGCTATATTTGTGTCCCCCTCAGTAATTGCTCTTGTGAAATTTTATGTTTATTGTCCCCCGCTACTGTTAGATGAAATTTACGCCCATGGATTATATCAATATCAAAGGTCTTCTTTATCAAAGTAATGTACTGTAAATTTTCATCAAACAATTTGAGTGAAATCAATAAAGAAAGCAGAGAGAAATGCATGCATTTGTAGGGTGACAAAATAATTATTATAACCTCTGTGTTGTGGTGGCAGTCTGGCTGACGGTAAGTGTCCTGCTTATTCCTCCTTTTTTCTCGTATTCTGTTTTATGGTTTTCCCTTGGGTTTTGCCTCTTTCCCTGTGTCTCCTCCCCTCTCCCTGTGTTTGTGCTCTCCCTCTCTCTCTACTCTTGAGCCGGCTGACAATCCACACCTGCGCCAGCAATCAACCTCATCTCAACCAGTATTTCAACTCCGGCTCTCCACTCAATCTCCGCTTAATCATGGTCGCTCCTGACTTGGTCCACTCACCTCCCAGCAAGCAATAGCTGTCATTTCACCGTCTAGGTTTACTATAGACCTGATTTAGTCCGGCTATGAGTAACCCACTTCTAGCCACAATAACTTTACATGTGGTTACATGACGTTTTTGCCAAAATAACTTGCAATGTGTATCTTCCATCATTTAAGCAAGGTCTACAGCGATTACAAGGTTTTTTGTTTCATTTCTTTCACATGATTTACGTGCAGCCTATGCGTAGACACGATTTAGCTCGTAGACAGCTATTTGTAGCCCACTTTTAGTCAAAAAAGTCAAAAATGATTTATGGTGTTTTTTGCCCTGGCAGCACGTGAGATGGTTGATATCCCATTATTTTTGCAATGTCACTAATATCTACAAGATATTAAGTGTCATTAAATTGACATGGTCTATCTGTAGCCACGATTGAGCTCTTATTTGGACAGGCTACGTGTAGTCTGCTTTTAGCCTACCTGGCGAAACAGAGGCAAATAGTGGTCTAATATCAACGGCTTGGCTGTAGCCCTGTTTCAGACATGTAGTTTTCACCCATGCAGCTGTTGAGGTGCGTGATATCATATCATCAAATGCAAGTAAACGTTTGAAACATTTAAATTATCTTTATTTTCTCTGTAACGTTCACTACATTAACTTTCATTTTAATTTAAAACAAAATGCAATTACTATTTTCAACCGCTAGATGGCAGCTGTAGCCCTACTGACACATGACTACTGGCAACGCGAGACTTGAAAGTTAGTAGACATAAAGGACGGCCAGATCTCGCGCTTGACATGTCTTTTCAGCGGGTAACAGTGTAGAGTAAGGCACGTTGTGGTTAGCTTTCTGCAGGCAAGTGTGCAACTTAACGTTACTCCATGATACCCACAGGTTTCCTCGTGCCCTTAAAAACTCTTACATTATATTATCTGAATTCAGAAGGGGTGATCATAAAACATGTGCAACCTTACCTATTATAATTTGTAATGAAAGCCACACATATAATACTTACTAGATCATTATGATATGAAAATATTGCCAATTATCCAGCACACAGTCAGCAAAGACAACAATAAATATTCAGAACAGAACACTTACATTCACCGCACATAGCTCTCTTAAAAATGATAAAAGCAACTTTCTCTATTTTGTTGTTCTAATGCAACATGGCTAAAACATGTGTCCTTTTAAATTAAAAAGAAAAAATATTATTAATTAATTAGAAATATACTGGATGTCATTTGATGATAGTAGTCATGTCTTATGGGAAAACAGTCAACATAGTCAAATTATAATGTTTACTTATATTCATATTCTTACATATTCCAACAGTTATGGATCCCATATATATATATATATATACATACATACATACACTGTTTTGTATTTATAATATTTTATCAATAATTCCTTTATATTTTCATCATGATGTATTATCTTCAGTTGTCTACGTTGTAATCCTTTTTCTTTAATAAAATCTTTATATTTTATTTGTTTGGACAGATTACCATTTGTGAGAACCTGTTTTGTTTGAGTAAAAACAATCCTTTAGCCACTTTTCTGTTGTCTATTAGAGGTAGATATGTAGTCATTTAAAAGCTGTGTATTTGGTCTATTCTTGGGCTGTGGTTAGACGTCTATCAAACTTTCACTGACAACTGGGCCTAGCCAGCTGCCTCACACAAATCCCGGAGCGAAGCCCCTGCGAGGAGGGCCCTAGAGGCCGCCATGCCTCGAGTAGAGTGCGCCCTTACGGCCATAGGTTAAGGTAACCCGCATACCTGATATGCCAGGGAAATAGTCTGATGCCCGGGGCATCAAATCCGGGAAACTCGTCATGCAAATCCGGGAAAAAAGGAAGAGACTGGCACGTAGGCTGTTGCCATTCTTGTACTATAATTTATCACAGTAAATGATAGTAGACCTGCAGTAACTATAAAACAGTCTTCTATGTCACATTACAAAACTTTCATGTATTCAAACAATGAATCTATATCAGCCACAAGAAAAGTCCTTTTTTTAAATTTTAAAAAGGTCCTACACACTCACACAGATGTATGTGTCAATTTCATAGACCTCTGCTCAGATTGAAGTTGGGTACAGCAATGCTGGACACTATGTAAGGTCACCAAACTCAGTGCACCAATAAGAATGATAAATGTGTCATTTATCCCTCTGTATCAGATACAGCAGTGAAGTGAGTGATATGTCGTACTCAAGTTCCACACAGTCTTGACAAGAGGTCTAATCAGGCAAACTAACTGAAAACACCTTTGTGTGTGTGTGTGTGTGTGTGTGTGTGTGTGTGTGTGTGTGTGTGTGTGTGTGTGTGTGTGTGTGTGTGTAGACCATCCAGGGGGATCTCCAGAGGTGGGTGTGGAGAGAGAGAGAGTTGTAGAGTTTCTGCCACTACATATCAAAGTTTCTTCCTCACTAGAGGAAGAGGTGTCCAGACTGGACCCTGATCCTTCTCACAAGAGGTGTTACAATAACTATCACAACAGAAAGTAAACTCAATCGCGCGTGTCTTTATTCCCCTGCAGACCCATCAGCCCAGTGATCGGTACGCGATGTCACCGTCACGCGGAAGCGCTTCTGCCCGGCTGCACATACAGGTCCGTGTGTGGCGGTGGCTTCACTTACTGATCCTTCAGAAATGCTTGTGAAAATGTCGCATGTGTGGAAGCTACTGCGCTACTCAATAAAAGAGCTTCATTACTGAAAATCTATTTGATTCAGAAAATAGCGAAGCTACCACCAAGCTACTGACAAATGTAGTTAAACTAGTAGCTACTGCCCAACACTGCTAGTTAGTTAGCCATACATTGCTTGCTGGCTCCTGACGGTAAGGCAAGGCAAGTTTATTTATACAGCACATTGTAACAACAAGGTAATTCAAAGTGGTTTACATAAAACATAAAAGCAACAGGGAAATATATAAAAGTTTAAAAGCAACATAAAATATAATAAAAGTTACAGTGTTACAATCAGGGTTAAAAGAGTGGAAAATAAAAACAGACTGAGGGGTTGAGCAAATAATTGAGTTACAATTATTCTGAAAAAAGAATAAACAGAGAAGTACACTTAATCCACTCTCTCTAGCTAGTCTGTACTTGGGTCCACAGCAATCTTTGGGTCAACTGAAACTCCAAAAACCCTTGGACACTACAGAGAAACCAGGACATGTCTGTCAGCAGGCCACTTTGATCCAGTTATACTCTAGACCCACCTGCGCGTTTACAGGTGGACAGAGGTTCCTGCAAATCACTCGGGCGCAAGATTTAAGACCACTTCCTTCAGTCTGTTCAATCTCACTCTCATTATCTTTTCACTCAATTACCTACTCATTTCTCAACATGTAAATATTTAATTAAAAGCAATGGTAAAAAGCTAAAAAGAAAGGAAAAAAAAAACAGGACAGTAAAAGTTACAGTGCAGTGTAAGTTATCAATAAAAAGAAAAATCTTAAATATTTAATTAAAAGCAATGGTTAAAAAGAAAAGTCTTCAGTCTTAATTTAAAAGAACTGACTGTTTCAGCAGACCTGCAGTTATCTGGGAGTTTGTTCCAAATAAACGGAGCATAATAACTGAACGCTGGCGGTAATGTTTGTAGTAATTATTTTAGATAATCCTTTTTCTGTTCTTTGTTACACAGATCTGAATGCTTGCTTTTGAATAACTCACTGTTAACAATGACTGTGTGCTGTCGATTTTTATGGCTTTGTTAAATGTAGGTTTCACATATTGTCATTTCATGAAAATCTCGCAATTCCAGCTTTAGGATTTATCATGTTTAGTGTGAAATGAAGGCTTTTGTTGGCTTTCATGGGTTCATAGTGTTTCATATCATATTCATAACCCATAGTAGAGAAGGATGTGGTTAAGTATAGAAGTAAACTTATTTTTTGTCATGTTTTACTATAGAGGACACAAAATGGTGTTTCATTAATTGTCTGTGGACAAAATGTTTATTTAGTATTTTTTTGGATTTTTATTGTGTTTTATTGTGAATAAAACTGCTCTTATTGCTAAGGTGCTTGTTAGAAATCATAATATCACCACTATATGATCATGTGTTTGATTTATACTAGAATGTATAGAAAAAGAATGTAATAGTATTGTTTTTAATATTTAGCATTTTGTAAAAACAAAACGGTTCTGCCGTGCCATCCTTTTTGCACCATAGAGGGTGCACATTCAACAGAAGATGCAGACGATTACACAGTTAAATGCACACTACTCGCACACCGTTAGCCTGAATATTTACACTACAACAGAAGGCATGAGTAGTTGCAGGTTTGAAGCCTGTGTATATATTATTGAACTTATTAGCATTTACACACTTACTGCTCTCTGTCAGCTCAGTGTCAGAATAAATCATCACCAAGACACATTGCAAAACAACATGTAGATACAGAAACCCTCAAGCAGTAGATAGATACAGCAGTTAATGTGCCTGTCATGTCATTGTCAGCATACTTGTTCAACAGAATTAAGTTTAGCAGATAAGTCGTGTTTTGTTTTCTTTAAGTGTCATTTCTCCAGATTTCCAATTTGTGGTCACATAAATATAGATTTTTAGACGGGGTATTTCAGCATAAAAAAATTAAATTAGATGATGCAGAATATGTTCTCCTGTCTCGTCCTGGCTGATCATGTCAGTACAAGCATCTTTCTGACTCTATTCAAAGTTGTTCTTGGGGCCGCTTTAGAGTGAACAGCCAGCTCTTAAAAGGTCCAGAAGTGTCCCTGAACACATCACACCTTCGACATCATTCCTCTTCAGGATACACATGACTGAGTGTCTCTTTTGTCCGTGCTGCAGTGTGAAAAACTCTGCGAGTGATAAAGCTTATCAGAATATTGGAAAATCAAGGGAATCCTGTAAGGATTGAAACAGGATGCACTGCAGAAAACCCCACTGAACAATAATAACATAAAATTTATTTATGCTGGCAGACCCTTTTATGGTTAAAGATAAAACTCCTCCAGTGTTCTCTGAATGAATTCAAATGACCGACATGAGAGACAGGAGATTGCTTGTTAACAATGAAAGTCAGTTTTTGAACCATCGCTCACAGATTAGCTCGATTAGTAGATTGGCCACATGCAATGCATTCAGAAAGTATTCAGACCCCCTCACCCTTTTTCACATTTTGTTATGTTGCAGCCTTATGCTAAGATTGTTTGAATTCATTTTTTAGCCTCATCAATCTACATGCAATATCCACTACTGAAAAATTGCATTGACACCACTCACAATCTGCCCATGATCCTGCCAGAAGGCCACTTAGTGCCAATGACAAATGTGACTTGATTGAATAATTGATTTACAACTGTGGCATAAACAGCAAATCATATTTGGTCCGTCACCAACTCTTGCAGAACTAATTGGTTTACGGTTAACACTGAGACTGTGCAAGGGGTTTTTCTCTCTCCCCCTCTCTTTCTTGTTCCTAAAGTCAATGAAGGAGAAAGAACAACAATCCACTTCCCTGATGAAATAAAATAATTTAAACAAATGCATCACCTTGAAAATGCTTTGTCATGGCTGAGGCAATTTGGAAACTGTTGGAATGTAAGTTGTGTGTCTGCAAAGTGCATGTGCATGCAAGCTAAGTATGTTTTCATCATGCTTTGTATGTGGTTTTGCATCTCCAGCCACCGCCGCTCTGTTGCATTTCATTTACGATGAATAATTATCCTCAACCTTCCCCTTGACTCAGCCTGTCTACAACGTCGACTCCGTTTGACCAATTGGAACGGCCTCTGGGACAGTCGACTCTGAAGTGAGGGATCGGAACCACTGACGTGATTACTTTGATGAAACCTTGACCGGAATGGTAAATTACAGAAGAATCGAGCAGAGGTGACAGGCGAGGAATGGGAATGAAATGGATCGGTGTTCGGGTTAAAACCCTGGATGGGCAACAATCAAAGAGGATCATGGGCTGGGGACGTGGTGGCTTTGAAAAGTGTTGCCTTGGCTCGCTAGAGACACAGGAACAAGGTGGGAGATGTGTTCCTTTTGTGTGTTTTCACCCCAACATCCATTTGGTTGAGTCATGCACTGCTGTTTGCACCATGCAAACGAGAGTCAGTTCGTTGTTATTCTTCCTCCAGCCTGCAGACACACAGCAGCAGTTCCTAATCTTGTGGAGACACATGGAGGTATGTGTCTGCTCCTGAAAGTGCCCAGTCCTCACTTTTTTTGAAGGGTTGTTTGAGAGTTAATATGTGGTTTTTAAGTTTAGGTCAGAATTATTACTAATCTTAGGGTAATACGGGTGTTTAGCAAGCAGATGTCATGGTTAAGATTTTGGAATGCATTATGTCATTATGGGTTCCCACAATTAAAGAAGTACATGTACAGTATGTGTGTGTGTTTTGCTTGTGTGTTTATTGCCCATTGAATAATTTCTTGTCCCTGCAAGCAACGAGAAGTTCTAAGTTTGATATTGGTAAGTTTTTTTTGGTGTAGGAAAAATTATTTCATTAGCAATTAAAAATACCCCTTTCCAGAAGAAAACAGACATCAGTTTCTTGATTGAAACAGATTGCATTTACACATCCTCAAGGTATCAGTGTGTCCCGCATTCACTGGTGGAATCACATTGGACTTCATCAGCATGGGCATCATTAGACCTTTGAAATGCCCCTGAAGTTCTTTTTTACAAGATAAGAATACTAAAAATAAATATGTATTTATCTGTCATTCCAATCTTGCAATAAAGGCCCTTGAAAACAATACAGGGCTTAAAGCAAGAAATTTCTCTTTTTCTGAAATGTGTTCGGGGTTTTCGACAAAGATGGAGGGTAGTGGGCAAGAGCGTAACTTTGTGTTGAAAACTGATTGGGACATTGGGGCTAAGATTAGGGGTGTGACATACAATTAGCTCACGGAACATTAGGAAACACGATACTGGATTCACAAGAACAAGACGAGAAGATAATTGTACAATGTTTGACATTTGACAGGAACCAGGAAAAAAGATCACATTTCTTCTGTTTAGCTTCTCTGCATTGGCTTCCAGTAAAATCCAGAATAGAATTTAAAATCATTCTTCTTACCTACAAAGCTCTTAATGGTCAGGCACCATCTTATCTTAAAGAGCTCATAGTACCTTACTACCCCACCAGAGCACTGCGCTCCCAGAATGAAGGGTTACTTGTGGTTCCTAGAGTCTCCAAAAGTAGACTAGGAGCCACCAATTTTTGTTACTAGTCCTATTGTTATTATAATCATTACGATTATCATCATTAACACTACAATACATATCTATACCATTTTTCATTTAGTCTTGCTATAGACTAAATGAAAAATGGTATAGATATGTATTGTTGTATTGTACGTCACCTTTACTGTCTGTACCTCTGTGTTATGTAGGCTGCCTCCCTCCCTTCTCTCTCCTTCCAACCCTCTTTTTCTCTGTTCCTCTCCTGCCCTCTTCCTCTCTCTCACCCCCAACCGGTCGAGGCAGATGGCCGCCCACCCTGAGCCATGGTTCTGCTCGAGGTTTCTGCCTCTTAAAAGGAAGTTTTTCCTTGCCTCTGTCGCCTAGTGCTTGCTCTTGGTGGGAATTGTTGGGCTTCTGTAAATAGCATCATAGAGTACGGTCTAGACCTGCTCTTTTATGAAAAGCGCTGTGAGATAACTGTTGTGATTTGGCGCTATATAAATAAAATTGAATTGTTTTGATAAAATGTTCTATGTGGAAACATATGACAAAAGGAGAGGGGGGTGGTCTTGGGGCCCTCCCCCAGAAGATTTTGAGCATTAAACACTTAATTTCCTACATTCTGGGAATATTTTCTGTCACCGCCTATAATCAGTGCTTGAAATGGAAAATATAGGTGCTGGTACTTAGAGCTGGGCAATATGCCCGAAAATTATCACGAAACAACATTTCATATCATTCAATATCGATCATTCTCATGATAAATGTCAAATCATTATTTCTCTCAAATTTAAAGGCAGATTTTATTCCTGAGTGAAAGTTGAAGAAACCAGATGGTTAATTGTGGTTTAAAACTATTTTTATGGTCAGAACAAACAATTGATGCCAAACGGTGGCTCACTTAACAAATCTGAGGTAAAACATTCAAAACTATTATGATTAAGTACATTTAAATTATTAAGTCTTTTCCTCTACAAAATAAATATCTTAATAGAAAAATTGTTGATTTGTTCGTGATTCAAATGAATTAAATCAAACACTTATTGTGAAATTATATCAAAATAATTATTAATGTTTTTGTCATGGTAAGTGGTGTGGTGAAGCAGGTTGGAGGACCCAAACGCAGGACACGAAGGCTAGCAGGTGCAGTTCAGTGAAGGGGTTTTAATATAAACAAAACGTGAGCACACTTACAAACTGAGTGGCTGAGTCCAAAAACAAAGGTTGTCCAACAGAAATCCAAAATGAGCAGGGGAAACAGGGAGACACGACGAGTGAGGCTGACTACACAAGAAACACACACTGCAACTCAGGGTGACAACATACAATGATCCAACAAAGACAAGACAGAAACACCAGGTATATATACACACGGGGACTAACGAGCAGGGCGGGAGCAACACAGGTGAAAGACATGAGGCTAAGGAGGCACAGGCAGGGAGAGAGGGAGAGAGAGAGAGCAGGGGAAAACAGAGACAGACATGTAGAGGGATCACTGGCGTAAAAGACATGACAAGGGTTGCCGAACACTAGACGAAAGACAAGACAGACCCCCAAAACCCAACAGACCAAAATAACGCTAACTAAATACAAAAGTGCAAAACACCGCATGGCAGACAGGCAGAGTGTGACAGTTTTATTGCCCATCCCAGCTGGTACTCCCCATTCACATGGGGGAGTGTGTATCAGCTGGCACTAGGGCTAAATTGTTTCATTATAATTTCAGTTATTAAATCCTTGTGTATGAAAAATGATCTATATTCTTGCAGAACAAGTTCAAGTTCGAGTTCATTTTAAACGTTTGCTGTAGCGCGTCAACCTTTTTTAATGTCCCGCCCTATCCAGGCTGGGATTGGTCGGTTCACGAAAAGTTACTGTGACAGTAACTTTCTGCAGATGGCTGCATGAAAGGCACCCGACCTACCTGCTCTGTCTCCACCGACAGAGATTAGCAGACAGGTGAGAACGGGAACAGATGAGCGCCACATAGAGCCCACCAGTACCAAAGAGTAAAATGTAGAAGTAACTTACTGGTGGCCCACTTCAAGCACTGCTTATTATCAAAATTCACACCATTACATTCCGACAAAAATGGCCTTGTTACGTTGGCAAACGCATTATTATATCAATAAATACATAATTATAAATATTATAAATGCAACACTTTTGTTTTTGCCCCATTCATCTTGAGCTGAACTCAAGGATCTAAGACTCTCTCTATGTACACAAAAGGCCTACTTCTCTCAAATATTGTTCACAAATCTGTCAAAATCTGTGTTGACGAGAACTTCTCCTTTGCCGAGATAATCCATCCAGCTCACAGGTGTGGCATATCAAGATGCTGATCAGACAGCATGGGTACTGCACAGGTGTGCTTTAGGCTTGTCACAATAAAAGGCCACTGTGAAATGTAGACCTATATATTATTCCAATAGTTTTGCTCACTTGAAAAATGGTTGGGGCAAGAAGGTCTGTGTGGAGTTTGCATGTTCTCCCAGTGTCTGCGTGGGTTCTCTCCGGGTGCTCCGGCTTCCTCCCACCATCCAAAGACATGCAGGCTAGGTTAATTGGTGTCTCTAAAATTGTCCTTAGTTGTGAGTGTGAGTGGTTGTTTGTCTATGTGTGGCCCTGTGATGGACTGGTGAGCTGTCTAGGGTGTACCCGCCTTTCACGCGATGTAAGCTCCAGCCCACTGTGACCCTGTACGCAGGATAAGCGGTTGACGATGGAAGGATGGATGGTTGGGTTCAAACAAAGGGTGTTATGTCCCGACTTTTAACACATCTAGATGTGAATACCAGGATATGAAAGCTGAAACTCTGAACTCTTGTATCATGCTCATCTTTTGATCTTAAATCCAAATGTCTTCAGCGAACAACAAAAACAAAGGAATTTGCCTTACTGTTCCAATACTTTTGGAGGGGACTGTACATCCATGTTGCCCCACAGAGACTCTAGCATAGCTGTGGCCTCTCGGTCTTGTTTAAAATCATATAACAGTACATCATAAGCAAGGCATGTTTGGTTTGAAAGTTAACCGCTTTAAGGGGCCAAGTGACTTAAGAAGCTGGCCATGTAATTACACTGTTCTTGGTTCGAGTCTGGCCTGGGACCTTTTATGCACCCCCAATTCTACTCACTGCTTGTAACCTCTCTTCTGTCCCATTTTTAATAAAGACAAAAATACTACAAAAATAGTTAACACTACTTTTGTTGCAGACCCGTTGGAGATTCATAGACATGCACAAAATGAAAGGTCTGCTCAAGCCGGATCGATTGATGACCCCCCCCCCAACATCACTGTGGGATGTTCCGTTCTCAATCTACAGGCCTGTAAAGGATGGGGGTTGTTTTTGGTGACAGGAATGTTGATGAATACTCACTGTTTTTATCAATATTTCAATGTTATGTTATTTGGAACTTGGCTGTATGGACAGAAAAAGTGTTTTAAAGATATCTACCAATAAGAGTCAACATTTTAACAGTAAATATTGCCAAAATATGGACATTCACCTGGTATATTTTGAAAATGTTGTATGATAACTGTTGTATTTTAGTTTATTTTCATCAGATTTACAGTTACAATTGTATTCTAGGTGTATTAGAAGATATTCAGTTGCATTATAAGCTTCCTTATGATTGTTTGTTGCATTAAAATAGTTTTTTTTTACCAGGCTAGGATGAAAATATCAGATTTTTTCTTTATTACATCTTCATGTAGTCTGTAATAGTAAAATAAATATATTAATATACAATGGATTTATATTCCTTATCTTCTGACTTTTGAAAGGAGACCAGAATTATGCATCTAGGCCAAATGGTTGAGGAGTTATTCCTGATTCATTTTGGGTTTGTTATTTTAGTTTACAGTTTAACTATGTGATTGGCTCACAGAGGCCTAGGCAGTAGTGTGTTAAATCTGTTTAACTGAAAGAGTGAATGCCCTAAGTCAGCTGATTGAGTTGGAAGCGGAGCACAGAAGCATGAAGATTGGGGTTAGATAGGCTTATATACGTATGTGCTGGTGATTGGACTGGAGAGGCACAGGTGTAGTTTGATTAGTGAGAGAGGCGTGTTCCTGAAACTCAGCTATAATAACTACATTTTATGCAGCTTCTTTATGGATCAAACTGATTTGGCAACCCTTTCAATGGCCTGAAGTAATGACTTCCTTTTATGGAAAGCCACAATGACAATTATGAAATACAGATCAAACTGATAATCATCATTTCATACAATCATTGTCAAGAAACATAAAACACATAAAAGTATGCTCCCAAAATCACACCCATCAAGCAAGCTTTCTGAAAGGTTAACTCCTGCTGGTCACTGTGTTTGATGGCACCAGATTGTTGAAGAAATATGTTGAGTGGTGAAAAATTCAAAAAGAAAAAATGCAGGGTTGATGTTTAAATTATTGTATTTAGATCTAAATATAACTAAATAAAACACAAGATGATTTTTTCTCTTCTCTGTCAGAAAAGTGTCAGGAGTCCTGCTAGTGGAGCATTTCAAATATTTAGCAGAGATTACTAACAATGAAGGCAACAGTAGAATTAAATTAAATTCCTCCACTGCTTCAAGCAACCAATATCAAGAAATGAACAGGTGAGAGAGGTATATTGACCTGGCAATATTGCTTTGACCATTGAGTGAAAGTCCATTACCAAGGTTACGGTTAACCCCTAACCCTAAACTCATAAATAAAAAAATGTGAGTTAAGAAGAGAAGCAGAAAGCATTATTCTTTATCATGATAAGAGCTTAATAGAGCAAATGGACAAGAATGGTTATGGGCGAAGGGGTATGACTCAGGGGAGAGGATAACGTGAGATTTTTCTCAAATAGATGAGTTTTCAGCCTGCAGTTGAAACAGAGATAGACCCTGCTGTTCAGACTGCAAATGGAAGGTCATTCAACCAGCGGATGAAGAAGAGTCACGACCAGCTTCAAATCTGGTATAATGAGGGGAAATTGATCTAAAGCTTAAGTAGGGGGGGATTCCTAAAAGAGAACAGTCACCTACCACTCAGCATCCATGCCTGGAGCTGGCACAGACTCGGATACAAACTTTTTTGCAAGGGCAAATTGTACATTGTTTCATTGCTCAGTGGTTATTCACTAAGTCTGTGGTACAAACATAGCACATTTTGCATAATATATTCTAATCAACCAAGACTGGTATCTCTGATTTCTATTACCATTCTACATACTGATTCTAAACAGGTGTTAAATACGTAGTGTAAACAAATTATACTCAAAAGCAGACTGAATGCATACTAAATATGGTTGATTTTTTCCCGCTACAATGCAATGTTGTGAGAAAATGGAGGAGCTGCTCACAAATGAAAAAATAAATAAATTACATGCAAATGCTACATTTAGTGGCTTTAAGAAATTATTCAGGTTTGAGAGTCAAACTTTGAAATTAAAATGTATGAGCAATACCAGTTGTCATTATCATTTAAACGACTCGCATAATTGGGCAATTGGTTTAGGATCTGACTGCCAGACGCTCACATCACTTTTCAGTCAGTGTTTTCCCATCTTTTAAATATCTTACAAAATCTGAGATATGAGATTCAGTTTGGCTTAATTGCGTAAAATGACGTAAAAGTATATAAACTGTAAATACACTACATGACAAATAAGATCCTCATATTCTGCAGCTGTTAAGTGTCATATGATTTACTGAAAAAAATAAGTCATGGTAAAAAATCCTCTATATTCTTTCCCTGGAGCTTTTTAACTCCACATATCTTTTCAGCCCTGTTGTTCACGCTGCCCATTTTATTTTAGAGAATAAGAGCAGGGATGACTCACCTGCTTTAAAGATGCAACATAAATAGTCCCATTATCTTCTCTCGCTCCCCCTGTGTCTCAGTTGTTCCCATCTCTCTTTCACTTTTGTCTTAAGATGGTTCAGAAGATAAGTTGCTTTATTTTTTGCCACACAACCTGAGTACAAAGAGAGTCACTCCATTTTGAAATTGGTGACACCTACATCGCAGTAATAGCTGTCATGGACACATTCTGGGAAGCTATTATAGTTATGAGTCACCTTTGTTATTATTCTGTTTCTGAAGCTGGAATCATCTGCAATTTTGAAACACACGTGAATTCCAGGTAGCGAAATGGATAAAATATGAGCTTTATGTCAAGCCTATTTTGCCTTTCCCAAGGTCACACATTTTCACACACATCTGTACTCTCCTGGGAGATGCTTCACATTTTTAATAAAACCTTTATCAAATTATATCTGGCAGAGGCAGCATCAGGACAACTGGAAAATTACAAACAAAGCTGTGCAACAATACACAGAAACTGAGTGGAAAAAGGGAGAATGGAAAAAAAGCAATTCAGTGTATTTGTTTTCTTATGTTTCTTTCAGCTGAATCACTTGCAAACAGTCTTGACGGTCCTAAACGAGGTACTGGAGAGCCGGAGAATCCAAAACAGGGGAGGCTAACTGTATTGCATCAATACTCTGTTGGAGTAAAAACTGTTTCACAAAAGACGTTTGCAAACATCCATGAGACAGAGATCAGTGGTACCAATACGTCTCCTAAATAAACGGTCTTAACTTATTGGCCAGTTACACTGTTAGACATTTCAACACTGTTGCCAGTAAGTTACTGTAATTCAGATTTACAGCACTATAACCGTTTTTCACTTTCACAGTAACAAATATGTTACTGTAATTATGTAATTCAGAATACAGTACTGTTACTGTAAAAAAACTACAGTTACACTACTGTAATCCCATTATTTATTTATTCATTCATGCAAGCATTATTTTTTAAACCTACACAAGTACTAATGATTTAACCCAGACAGACATAGTTATTATAAAATTTCAAATTCTTTATTTAAACATTTGTCATACTTAATGCACTTTACATGAAATGTTATTTTCAGAAATTCATTTAAAATAACATAAAAGAAATTATATTACATGTATAAACCTTACCTCAATTATAAGTGCATTCAATGTTACTGTCAAAACACAATGCAGAAAGTACTGTGCAGAACAAAGTATCTGGACTGCATACAGAACTGTATATTTACCAACAACAGAAGAACACAAAGAAAATATCATCTGCTGACTGGGATGCTTTTTTACAAATAATCATTAACCACATTAACATAGGAAATAACAGTAACAATAGATACTGTGCTTTTTTGGTACAAAATACTAAACATTGTCTGAATATGAGTGAAATATCCATCCTTTAAGTACATATAAAAAGAAATATTCTCTGGGCTGTACCAACAAACCTCACGCTTTCACCGCTGCACATTTGGATCTAAACTGACCTGCAATCCGCTACTTTTCTGGCAAGAAGTCTGTTGTTCACAGCTTGTTCATGGGGGGATGGAAGGCTCTGTGTACTGTGTATAGTGTACATATCCTGTTGAAAAAAGTGTCTCACCTAATCCTAGTTCTTCCACTCAAACTCTGTTAGCTGGTGGACAAAGGATGACACTCATGCATTTGGTTCAATCACCTGGATTTATCTCATGAAGAATCTTTAGGGAAGAGAAAATTTCTTTTACAACAACAAATATTTTCCATTCTTATGTAAAGTTAGTATTTCCTGCAAAAAATAGGCTTTTGCCTAGAAACTGTGCCACTGCAACTAATAAGTAAGGAAAACTACTTAACATTCATTTTTACATCTAGAGGATAATGAGATATTTTAATTTGTTTTTTTATATTCTATGGGGTCACACTACAATAAAACATGAACATGTAACATATTCACTTTTATGTTAGTTGTAAGATGTACTGCATATTTAGAATAGGCCTATGTTAGTTATAAGCTAACATATGAAATGTACAACAAATGAATGCTAAAACTAGAAATGTGCCTAGCTATCACTTAGTTTACAATAATGCAATTAACCGAACTGACTTACAACTTACAGTTAGTCTCCTTACATTAGCTAGCTTATTATCGATGTGAGCTAAACATTTCTCTTGACATAATATATTTAATTTTAAAACTCAAAAAGTCTTCTGTAAAATTAAACATCAACTCTGTTCACTTTGACAAAGTTAACGTTAAGTTACCAGATTGAGTGCACAGACAATAAAATACTTTTGAATTCATTTTTTTGTTTTGTTTTTACCTTGGGTTTGTCGTCGGTAGTTCTCTGTCTTCACCACAGGTTAACTTCCACTGGTGTTGTCTTAGTTGTGTGTGCGCCTGAGCTTCCACCCTGGCGGTGGTGAATGAAAGATAAAACTACTGATGCATCTGTGCCATAACGGCAGTTAGGGAAAATACAGTAACATGGATGTTACTGTAATCATATACAGTGGTTTACTGTAATTTAAAAATTTGATACATCAGATTTTTTAATTACAGTAAACCGCTGTATATGGTGTCTGACGTCACCTAAAATTCCCATAATGCAATGGAAATTACAGTTATTTACTGGAAAGAGGATTTACAGTATGGTGTTTTGTGGTTAATAACTGTAGAAATTACAGAAATGTCTAACAGTGTAGTAATAGGGTGACCAGACATCCCCGTTTTCCGGGGAGAGTCCCCGGTTTTGGTGGCCTGTACCCGGAAATCTCCCCGTTTTTAAGTGTGTGTTAACAGACCTGAAATCAGACTTTACGTGGCCATAAAGACTGGACAGCAGAACATACAGGTGTTATGCCAAAAAGTGATCGTCCGCCGAAAACTGATTGCCGTCCGCAGGAGCGCGCACAGCATGTTGAAGCTGTATCACCCAGTCTCTTTACAACTACAGCTGCTTTTATCTGGATCAAACAGACATAATGTGCAAATAAACATCACTTTATGTCCGTGGTAATAGCAAAGATATGTCTTTTTGATACTTTAACATTTCTTTTAACAGAATAATCTCAATTGTGGCCAAATAAGTGTTTGCAGTGTTGCAGATGGAATATGTGTTAGGTAGGTCTATGTCCTTGTTTATATTGGGAAAACGAAATGTAGCCTCTAATTAACATGACTTACTGCTGAGTTATATATAAAATAAAGACAAGATCTCTTTTGTAAGTATCCTTATGACTACATTATTTAACTTGCTGTGTATCAACCAATCCAGTCCTTTTTACCTGTTGAAATACCTTTAAATGGCAAATACAAACCATGCAATGCAGTATTCCACTTTTCAGAAAGTGATTGCAGCTTCTACTTATGGACTGAAAGGAACATTCTGCCTCAAAATGACTTGAATTCATTCAGAAATTATATCTGAGAGATTATAACTCACCTAGTACTTTTTACCTCTTAAAATACCTTTAAATGGCCAAAACAACATAAAATACAGCATTCTCCTTGCCAGAAAGTGATTGCAACCTCTACTTATTGACTGAAAGGTTATTTCTGCCTCAAAATGACTTGATTTCATTCAGAAGAGTTTTATTTTACATATTATAAAACTGAAATAGTATTTTTTTAATTTCATATAAAATACATAATATTTTTTAATGACATACTGACCACCAAACCAAAAATGTCCCCAGTTTTCATTTCAAAAATCTGTTTCAGCTTTGTTTTTAAACATATTTTTTGCATATTTGAAAATGTATGCTCAAAATTAGTGTAACAATGCACTGTACATTTCTTTTAGAAATTGGTAACATTTATTACTGCAAAAAATGCACTGAAAGCCCTTTTATATTTTTTTCAATTAAGTACACAAATAGCTACTCGTGAAAATGAATGTTTAATAAGATTATATTGGCAATTAAGTGTCATATTAAAATACATCTTACACACAACCATGTCAAACAAAACACTAAACTTCAAAAGTACAGGTGCACACAAGAAAATTTGAGTTTTTGAGTTTTTTTGAGATTTAAAACTGGAGCAGCCATTACATCTTTTTGCAGGTCACATCCCTCACGCCAGACCAGTAAATGGTGGCTACATTATGCATAAACCGTCTATGGTATGTTTTGAATAAATCTGCGGCAAGTCCAACCAATCAAGCCTATCAGTTTTGTTGTTCACTTCCAGCCAATCAGAGCTGCAGACTGTTCTGTTTCGTTGCGTCCATGTTCAAGCGTAGCTCACTCACGTGAATGCAGGTTTGCTAGATTTCCAGGACACAGTTTCGTTCCAAATCGGAGGAAAGCAGGAGTGTGCACATGCAAAAGAAAATGTGAGAGACCGAGATGGGGGAGGCAAAACAAAGCCCTGCTGCTAAGTGGATATTTGAAAAAGGAACGTTAGCCTACATGATAACTCATCATGCTAGCTTAAATATTGAGGTAAAGTTGCTTGCTTGCTGTTGGCGCACATTTAAGTTGTTTTGCATGCGTGTTTCAGGCGTGCTGTTTCCTTTGGCTTAAAATAATAAAATAAAATAAAATAATAAACTTTCAAAAGTCTAAACTTAACGTCGGATATGCCAATCCATTTATTAACATAACAAAAAATAAAACATTTATTCAAAAATAACTTAACTCAAGTCAGTCTCCATAATTACACGCCGTGCCTCACGGTCAAAAACCATGCACCTCGCAGTGCGCCACACCTGCACTAATTACCCCATGTCTTAAGTAGACTTGTGGCTGCACACAGCGCCCACCCATGGCTATACACAGAATGGCTCCAACACTTGCTAAACGTCCAGCTGCTTTCTTGGGAGGTAACGTTAGAGGACTTAACATTATGTATTATGCACAGAGGTAAAGGATCTGAATACGAATTCCACCAAAGTAAATGTACCAATACAGCAATGTAAAAATACTTTAAAAGTCCTGCATGAAAAATCCCAACATTACTTCACTAAAAAAACAAACAAACAAAACAAAAAAAAACAGTATTAGCAGCAAATGTAGTTAAAAGTATCAAAGTTAAAGTAAATTTCTGGTTTGGTTGAGTTATAAGTTGTTATAACTTTGTGCATTGTCTAAAATATTCATTGTAAAAGTAACTAGTAACTGTCAAAGCTGTCAAATAAGTGTACAGTTAGTGGAGTAGAAAGTACAGTATTTCCCTCTTAAATAAAAGTTAGTGTCCTCTTTCATGAATGTTACTTATTTTTAGTTGCTAAAATTCTTTACACGAGTCAACCATAGTTAAGGTTAACTGGTGTGGAATTTAATTGATTATTATTAAATATTGTGTAGCGGAGGATTATCAAAATATCCAAAATAGGTTGGGCGCCAGACAGGAGAATAAACTTAATTCTAACCTGTCACTTAAAACGTTCAAGTAGTAGGATATTAGATAGCCCCGATCACCAGCTACCTTCGCTACAAACAGACGCCATTAAAAAAAAAAAAAATTAAAATAAATCCACCAAACACTAATTCAGTCACTCCAAATAAAGTTTATTGAAGTTCTATTCAAAGTCAAACAATAATCCACATAGTACGCAAACACAAATTCTTACATTTCCATTAAAGCAATAAAAAACCTTTCAAAATGTATCACTCATATACAAAAATTCAAATGATAAAGAAACAGACTAGTCCTCCAACTTGAGGAGGAGGGTGAGTGGCGTGTGTGGATGTGTGTGTGTTCAGGGGACAGTTTAGTCCATTAAACTCAAAAGGTAACAGTTCAGTTTAGTTCCTCTGGGTTCTGGTGTGAGAGGGATGAGTGTGTAAGTGTGTGTGGGTGTAGTGCAGTTCAATGGGCGGCAGAAGGTAAGGTCCTGCCTATAGCTGGGCAGGAGGGTAGAGTAGCTTCGAGAGTTACAAGAAGGAAGATTTAGCTTTGACGGTCCACCAGGACGAGCAGGTTGAAGAGCATGTTAACATGGTTGTCCACACCTGCTCCAGGGTTCAGCAGTTTCCCACAGTCCTTCGTTGCTCCTTTAAGTTCCCGAAGTCTGGACAGTCCTTGGTTCCACTGCTTCTCCAACACTTCTATATGCATCTCAGTTTCACTCCAAGGCTAGGATGCCTCAAAACTGGGTTAATTTAGCAAAACCTCCTCTTTCTTGTAAATTTCTCATTCCTCTGTTCTCCTCCATGCATGAAATGTTTGTCTTCCCCCAGCTAACGGGTGCCTAATTTATCTCCTCCTGCTCAAACCACACCCATAATCAAAAACAAAAGGCCCACTCTGACACTCTCCTAACTCTCTCTGCTACAATTGTTGTGCCTAGTACAATTTAAAATTTCACATTTTTAGGATAATGCTAGCTATTTTTCTACTTTCACATTATAAATGTTTTTGTCCAGGCAAAGAACGAAAAGAAGGCCGTTTTGGATCCCCAGACATGCAGTCCCGATCATCACACCAGTTTTGATGACGCCTTAACTTCCTGATATTGATAAGTCGTACTTTTTCTTAGCTGCTTGTTCTGTACTCTCTAAATTCTCAGACATGAATTATTTATCTGTTTTATTGATCTGTTGACTTTTCCCTGTTTTAAAGTTTCAGGGCAACGACTCGGTTGAAGTTCAGTTTATCTCTATTTATCTTTTGTCTTTGCCAGCATCCTCTGGTGTTCATGGTAAAATGGGTCTTATAAAGTGATGGTATTTAATGTGTTACATGTGTCACACATCAGTCATGTGGGTTATCTTGCAGTCACACCTCGGGTCAAACCACACCATCGTGGGATATACAGACTACTACCAGTGTTTTCCAAAGTAACGACTGATTTAAGCATATGGGTTTTTTTTGTATTTGAATAACAATTATTCATTTCTCATAGGTAGGTAGAGCTGTCCTAACTATACACAGTATTAATTTATTCAGTTGATTCTCTCTCTCTCCCTCCCTCCCACTCTGTCATACAGCACCCCTTTGCTGGCAGCGCAGTCACAGTTTCAAATAAGTCTTTCCTGTGGCTGAACCGATCTCGCATGACCATGTGTGCCCAGGAGCTGGCTGTGCCCTGGTGTTTACAAAGGACATCCTTGCACAGTCCATCCTGACTGGGAAGTCGGGAAAGGGGGGCTGCCAAAAGACAGCTGGATATTGCCAAAGTGCAGGCTTTAACTACCTGTTACCTTGAGTTATATAGTATACTTCTGTGATTTTTTTTTTTTTATAGGAGCACTTCAAACCACCAGTAATTGTTTAATATATATTCACGATGTACTAGTAGAAATATTGGCATACAATACAATTCCTCACTGCTATTCATTCAAAAATAGCATTGGTTCAGTACACTTTTCCAAGGTATTCTAATGTAACAAAATGTTGACCTTATCGCTTGCCTATTCTGCAGGTGCTGCTCTTCAGGAGTTTCCACAGACAAGTGCCTCTAATGTGCCAGACGCAAGTGTAATAATAAGTAGTTCAGCCAAGAAAAGGAACACAATATTTAATATGTTTCTGTATAGTGGGTGGTGGTGCAATGAACAGGAATGTTGTTTTTTTTATTGTACATCGTTCCACAGTGTTCTTATGAATGAGAAATGTGTTCAGTTTGTCTTACTAGAACAATGGGACGTTCTCTTTTCATTAGTGAACTATATTTTTCATAATATATTTCTAGAAAGTGTACTATAAAACAATTATGTTACACAATTAAGTGTGTTGAATTGTGAAAATAGTTTAAAGGATAATGCTTGTAAACAATTTTATATTTACAGATTGTACAGTTCTTTGTCAGTATATTTGCAATGTACTATTGAAAACGTAAATATATTTGAAATACAATAAAGCAACAAAAAAAATTCACCTGGAAAGTGCATTCAGCATTGGGTTGTCCCATAGTAATTTAGTCTTCAGTATACTGGTAGCCTAATACATTGGCAGGACTGTATTGTGTAATATGTAATATAAAAAGTAGCATATCAAAGTTATAATGAAGTATATTGATAATTAGTTGAAAGTGTATTTTCTTACTAATTGGAATAAGCCAAAAGTATAACTGAGCATATTATTATAATACGAATATGTTAATGGTATAATGCTAGTATATTTGTAAGACACTCAGACATTTTTAATTTACTTATAACACAAATAAGGTACACTTATTTTCCACTAATCCAGCATGCTTATTAGTACATACAGCCATATACTTAAAGTGTACTAAGTATACTTGAAATACACTTCAAATTGTGCTTTTCTACAATTTAATTACAACTAAAATATATTTAGTACAAAATGAGTTGTTCCAAAAGAGCATGCTTCAAGTTAACTAATCATTAAAAAACTTGAAATATACTGATGATTAGTCTGATTACAAGCACACTCAAGTATGCTAAAATTTATACACTTAGCATATTTATTTTTCACTAGGGTAGCTTTAGCATGTTCCTGGCCAACTAGCGTGTTAGCAGCTAGAGTAGTTTAATAATCAGCCAGGCATGTTGAAAGCTTGAACAACTTTTTGACAAGGACATGCGTATTAATTTCTCTATACCACTTTCTTGTTTGAATTTTGTCATTTTGAGGGCAAGGCCACTTGGGCTTTGGTGTTGTCATTTCCTGAAGGTACAAAAGCCAAATGCCAGGGAAGCAAGGCCACAAAGATTATGAATTTAATTTAAGGGTTTAAGATGTTAAGATTTTATTTGTATTCAGTTTTTTTTTGCCTAATTTGTTAATGCTAATTACTAACTAACCATCCATGCATAACAATTTCGAGTTCGAGTCAAAAGTTTGCTGTAGCGTGTCAAACTTTGTCCCTGTCCTGCCCCATCCAGCCTGTGATTGATTGGTTTAAAAAAAGTGACACTGACATTGGCTTTATGAAAAGTTGAACATGTTTCAACAAAAGGCATATAGCCAAATATATACCTAAATATCCAGATAGCCAAATTCAAACCTTGCTTAGCTTATTCATATTATCTTTTATCTTATGGTTTCAGCTGCAAAATAAAACAGTTGAACTAGGTGAATGACCCATCTCTCTTACTCTACAACCAGCCCAAAACAAATGCAATCGTCAGTTGTTTGAGTTTTTAATCAAGCAGTCTCTGGGAAATTGTTATGGCAATTTTTCACTATTTTGTTACATTTTATAGACTGAATGATTCATATTATAAGATGTATTATTAGTTACAGCATTAATTTATTGCAAATTCAAAACTCTTACTAAATAAAAGGCAGACAGAAGTAATAAGGCACTTTATGCACCCACACACACTTTTGCAGACCACAGAGAGGCTTCACAACAAATGCAGAGAAAAACAGACAAAAGCGATTAGAAGATGCCATCACACTGCAAAACCCTCCAAGAGGAGCTATGTGTCCCTCTTAAATTAACACTCTGCCTTTCTCCCACACAAACACACACAGAGTCCAAATAGATAAGCACGCCTTTCCAATTGTGTGTCTATACTTCCCTCACATGAACTCACACATACGCACATAGTGACACAGATTGTAATCATCCACAGACATGACATGCATTTTAATAGAAATCTGGCTGAACACAATCCAATGCTCCCAGCAAATAGCCTCAAGATCTCTGTGTATGTGTGTGTGTGTGTGTGTGTGTGTGTGTGTGTGTGTGTGTGTGTGTATCTGCCTTGATGTGTGATTCTCTATCTCATTCAGCAGCCGCTCAGGGAAAATGTGACTTGAATTCTGATGCCTTTAATTGAAACCTGTTTTATCCTCCATTTACCACACTCATCTACAAAGGATTATAGATGAAGACAGGAGGACTAGGAGGAGGAGGAGGAAGATAGTGGTGAAGATGGTTGGAGGAAGGTGGCAGAGATGAAGTTGAAGAGAAAGGCAAGGGAAGGAGATAAGAGGAAAAAGAAATGGCAAAGAGAAAATTAAAAATCTATCAGCAAGTATTATTACTATTAGTCATTTTATTGTATCCTCAATTTTCATAGTTATGTTTATCATAGTTTATATTATCCCCTGTCAATCAACCGGTGGGCGGTGTTTGCAGTTTTCAGTAGGTGGAGCTCTTCTCTTTGATCAGTCATGTAGCTGTCGCTGTGCATTATAATCACTCTTCTGTGTATTCCTTGGACACGTACTATGCCTCACTTTAGATTTGTTCTATTTTCCAAAAACAATGCATTCACATGCTTTGAAGTAAAGCATCCATACTGTCTTTACCACAAAGTTTCCAGTATACTGTGCATTTTTTCAGCATATGTTCTTTAAAACAACATATATGTTTAAATAAATCCCCCTCTCACCCCTTGCGGTGTGGTATGTGTCATCCTCAAGCTCGGGTCCTCTACCAGAGGCCTGGGAGTTATATATAAAATAGATATGAATATTACAAGAAAAGGCTAGCTTTTCTAAAGGAAATGACTGCTTATGCCGAAAGATTTAAAACATCTCAGACAACCATCAAATCTCCAATCAACACACTTTAATTGTCAGGACAGTGCCATGATGAGGGGTAATGGTGATTTTTATCAACCAATGGGAAGAATCCTCATTCAGACCCAAAACGTATAACTTTTAGCCCTTAGAATTTTACTTAACGGGATTATCTGAATATCATGATATCAACATGTACAATGTTTGAAAGTTTAATGGGGCAATATGTAGGTGTGTGCTCGTACGCTTGCTCGTGACTCATGAGCGAGCAAACTCCGACATGGAGACAGACTCACAGCTTCACACAACATGCTGGAAACTCAGGTAAACTCCCACTGCACTGTTACACTTAAGCAGTAGTTCACGACATCACAGTTAAGGGGCGTTGTTTGTGATATAATAAGCGTATACTATGGCCTGAAGTGAGCTATTGCTTTTAAAAAACAGTTACCAAGTAGTTATATGGCAAAAAAGAAACAGAAACATTTCAAATTGATATTGATTTATTTCATCAATGGACATTTCTTTATGAATACAAAAAGTACTTTCACCAGGCTGCTGCTACATAGTGCATGACGTTTGCTAAGCAACATTCATCAAAGGCTAGAATTATTATAACTACTTATTTATATTTATTTGCACGTTGCTGTTTATTGTGCAGCCACTAAAAACTGTTCAGCGTCAGTAGTTTGACTTTGGTAACTTGGACTTGGCTTGCATGTTTTGTGAGGTGGAGATGTGTGTGTTGCAGAGAGTACTGTATTACTCCACTTTCTCTGGTGCCCAAGTTTCGGTTGCCAATTCATAGTTCTTACTTAACCCTTAAGAGTTCCTTAAAAAAACTCACACATTTGTCCCTATTGACAAAAAATGGCTCCTTCCCAAAAACTGCTGTAAAATATCATAAATTAATATTTTTTCAGTAGTCTTTCAAAGCTACTTCAGCCTGAAATATACATATCAAACATGAATTATATTTTTGGGATTTTAGCCCTGTAAATGCCATTATGTTTACATAACTCCACTGTGTTTTTATCAAAAAAAACTAAATAATTTATATAAAATACAATTCAAGGAGATTTATTATTATTATCAGGGGCTGGGATGGGTCAATGATTGGCAGCAACATTGATTTTGATGCATTGTTATTTTTCTGCAGTGACCGATTAAAGTTCATAATCCTACTCCTGCACTACTGCTCATACTTACATTATTAGGTACACCTGTTCAATTGTTAATCAACACATATAGCTGGTCAGCCAATCACTTGGCTGCAACTTAATGCATTTAGGCATGTAGACGTGGTCAAGACAACTTGCTGGAGTTCAGACATCAGAATGGGGAAGAAAGAAGATATAAGTGACTTTGAACGTGGCATGGTTGTTGGTGCCAGCCGGGCTGGTCTGAGTATTTCAGAAACTGCTGATCTATTGGGATTTACACACACAACCATCACAGAGAATGGTCTGAAAAAGAGAGAATATACAGTTGTGTGGACGAATATGCCTTGTTGATGTCAGAAGTCAGAGGAGAATGGGCAGACTGGTTCGAGATGACAGAAAGGCAACAGACCATGTCCATCCCTTTATGACCACAGTGTATACATCTTCTGATGGCTATTTCCAGCAGGATAATGCACCATGTCACAAAACTCAAATCATCTCACACTTCGTTCCCGAACATGACAATGAGTTCACTGAACTCCAGTGGGCTCCAGAGTCATCAGATCTCAATCCAATAGAGCACCTTTAGGATGTGGTGGAACGGGAGATTCTCATCATGAATCTGCAGCTGACAAATCTGCAGCAACTACTACTACTACTACATGAAGCTATCATGTCAATACGGACCAAAGTCTCTTTGGACACCATGTTGAAGATATGCCACGAAGAATTAAGGCCCTGTCTACACTAACACGAGTATTTTCAAAACCGCGACTTTTTCTATGCGGTTTGGCCGTTCGTACCGTACATATGGAAACGTAGTATCAGGTCACTGAACCCAGACATTTTTGAAAACCCCTGGCAGGGTGAAGATTTTAAGAAATGCTGGTTGCAGTGTTGTTCTGTTTACAGTAAAAGTTTTTCCCTTACGACGTAAGAGTGCGTGCACTGTTATCTGAAGTGTTTGATGTCAGATTGCGCGCCACTGCCTGCTGTGTTTATGATATTATTAGGCTCTGATTGGCCAACATGGCTTCACGGTTAGGGTCATATTGCCGCCTGGTGTTTTGGCGTGCTCTTGGCAGCACTTGATTGCGTGTTTTTGCATTTTCATGTAGACAGAGATTTTTTTTAAACGGAGGAAAAACTCCGGTTATCAAAATTCCCGTGTACGTGCTAGGCCTAAGGCAGTTCTGTAGGCAAAAGGAAGTCCACCCCGGTCCTAGCAAGGTGTACCTAATAAAGTGGCCGGTGAGTGTACAACCATTGCTGCAGTGCACCTGCATAAACAACCTGAATGAGAACAAAAACAATGTCCCAATTTTGTTTTGGTTCTCGCTGCTCATCATTTTTATTCCTGAATTAGTTCATAATGCAGAGTGTGGCCTTCATCTTCTAAGAGAAAAGACTTTGAAGATGAAGATTTCAATGGTTTTCAACGGAGCATTTTTTGTCCTAAGGGACGAATGTGTTGTTCTTCGTGTAGCTTAGCCATTTTAAGCTAATTTAAGGAACTGAGACGACAATTCGAAAATGTCTTTAAAAAGAATATCCTCTGGCAAATTTGAGCTATATATATTCAACACAGCCAAAATGGCTGGAAAATAAAAAAACGGAATGGCACAAAATGTCCTCAGGAACACTTAAGTTTTCTTAATTTGCTTCCCAGGTTCCAGGTTTGCTGAAGCTGGAATGGGGGAAAGCAGTAGTCCAAGCGCAAGTTGAAGGTCATCTGCTGTGTATGTGTGTATATATTCGGCCATTTATTATATTTTGGTAATTTTTTAACATTTAATGATCTAGATTATATTGGGTTAGTTGTGCTTTGTTGTTTTGCAGGCGGCTCCTCTGGGCCTCAGACTTTATGGGGTGTGTGTGATGGCTCCTGTGTGATCCAGTGAGGCCACTCTGTGGGAGTGATACCTCACTGTTATTAACAAGGAGCGTTTCCAGGCTCTTGAAACATTGGGGTCTTAGCCCAGCACAGACATTTTTCATGCTTTTTTACCCAAAGTACGTCAATAAAGCAACAGTAAATTATATATAGCCTACATTTATTATGAAATTTATAATTACTATTGATAATAATTAACACTGTTGGGGGGTCTGGTGGTCGATTCCCCTGAAAATATGGGCTTTAAACACTTAATTTTCTGCATTCTGGTGAATTTCTTTGCACCAATTTATTGAGGAAATGTCTCATGTGACAATTCAAAATAAGAACATAGTGTAATATGATGCAATAAGGATCTCAGATATGTTTCTCCTGTAGATCAACTTTTCTCATTTAATTTAATCCCAGCATGCATCTCACATACATGCAGGCATGCCTGAAAGTGTTTTCAAGTGTGCATATGGCACCTTTTCACCTCAATCACCTTAAATAATCTGAATTAAGTTAAGAATTATTAATTGATTAAATATTCGATAGGGAGGTCTGGGAGTCCCCCCCAGAAGATTTTGAGCATTAAAGATTTTGAGCATTAAAGATAAAGATTTTGAGACTTTCCTCTTTGATAAAGCTTATAGTTAGGGCTGGCTCAGGTTAGTCCTGAACCATCCCTTAGTTATGCTGCTATAGGCCTAGACTGCCGGGGGATTTCCTATGATGCACTGAGCTCCTCACTCCTCTACTTTCTCTCCCTCTGTATGCAACCTCATCCCATTATTGCATGTTACTAACACAACTTCTCCCCTTTCTGGTAGTCTTGTGCTTTCTCGTCCCTCTCCTCTCTCCTCCCATCACTTCCTGCAGGTGTTTCTGGCTCTGGAGCTGTGGAGTCTGGATCTGTGGCTGCAGGTCACCTGCTGTCCCCGTGTTCCTGCTCGACACCCTCTGCTGCAACGACTATTGTTACTAGTCCTATTATTATTATTGTTATTATAATTAACACTACGACTGTTACCATTAACACTACTATAAATATCTGTACCATTTTTTCATTTAGTCTATAGCAACATCACTTTTACTGTCTGTACCTCTGTGTGTATATATTGTGTAAGCTGCCTCCCTCTCTTTTTCTCTCTGTTCCTCTCCTGCCCTCTCTCTCTCTCTCTCCCTCTCTCTCCTTCACCCCCAACTGAGCCATGGTTCTGCTCGAGGTTTCTGCCTCTTAAAAGGAAGTTTTTCCTTGCCTCTGTCGCCTAGTGCTTGCTCTTGGTGGGAACTGGCTTCTGTAAATAACATCATACAGTACGGTCTAGACCTGCTCTTTTATGAAAAGTGCTGTGAGATAACTGTTGTTGGTATTTTGGCGCTATATAAATAAAATTGAATTGAATTGAATTGAATTAAACACTTAATTTCCTGAATTCTGGAGACATTTTCTGCATCAATTTATGGTGGAAATGTCTTTATTTTTATAAAGGGAAGGACAAAATTTAGGTGGCAGGTGACAATTCAGAATATAAAAATGTAATAGAATGTAATGCATTAATCAGTAGCTTATTATTTTTTTTAGGTCATATCTATATATCGGTTATTTCCCGCATTTGGCGAATTATTTTTTTTTGGTCCACAACACAAGAAACAGCTCCAGCAGAGGGGGAGGGAGTGGGTGCTGTGACTGGGGCAGCCCAATGTCAGTATATGCCTGATGCTTTAAAAAAGAGTTAGGCCAATAGGCCATAAATAAATAATTTGACTTGTAGCCTACTGGATGAGATGAGTGCACTGCTGTTCATCAAAGGAAGAAAACCGAAACTGAAAACACTTGTGATCAGACAGAAATATCACCACAATTCCACACAACTGTTCACTTCAGCACCTCTGATAAAGTGCAGTTCACAGCCGCTTTAGAGGGAATGAAGCATCCTGGAACAAAGAGACAGTCAAACAGAGCAAAGTGTCTCTGAGCAGGACGCAGAGAACAGGTGTCAATGTCACGGTCAGGTGTGTCATGATATCCTCTCACTACTTTGCGGCGACTGTTAACCGTTTGTGTAGCATATACACTGACTAGACACTGACCGACAACATTTATATTTAAATGTATTGATTACAATTTTGCTGGGGACAATTCAGAAGTCGCGGATAAGCCCTGAAACTGTGAGCAATGCTCGCGCTCTCTCTCTCTCGTGCTCCCTCTAAACACAGGCAGGTTGAGTAACGGTGGGGTTTCACATTATGTGAACTTTAAACAAAATGTAGCAATATTATTGCGAGTATGCTCTTTGAAGACCTGCGAGACAGGCTGCATCATGAAGATTATTGCATATTAACATGGAAAATATTTTTGTTGCTGTTGTTGAGTTACATCCGGGGCTGAAGCCCTGGAAAAATGACCTGCCGACGCCGGTGTTTAATTTTCTTTGTTCTGTTGAGGTGGTTGCTGATGGGGTGCACCTGGGACTTGGTCAAACTACTTTCTCTTCTACCTCCTCTGCAATCCAGACATTAACCATGGCCTGATCACCCCGACTGCCACATCTTGTTTTGAGTTATTTATGTACACCTTGCACATTTAAATAGTTATGTTTAGTTCACTCTTTTGTTAAATCACGTTTGATCATTTATACGGCCTCGTTCCCTCTTTTGTCATGACCCTTGAGCCAGGTTGTGTCACATTCCAAGAAAACACTCCCTTGGAGGACAAAAAAGTTGTTTCCCGCTGCCTGCCAACCAATATGCAAGTGATACACTGTTACTTTGAGTTGCTGGAAATGCTAGATGGTTGTTGTGCTTTCGGATGAACTAATCGAGGAGGAGACAAGCCTGGACTGTGTTAGGTGAGGGATTCCCTTCAAGGTAAACGTAAACATACCGCAGTCGAGCGGCAGCAGGGACCTGGCGGTTTTTAACGGTAGAAATGCGGCAGCAAATGCTGTAAACGTTATATGGATCGGATATGATCCAACACAATTTGTGTTCATGTCTTTCTTTTTCTTGTTGAAAGGTGATCCAAATAAATTTGACTGCTTCTGCGGCATCTCTATGTTGGTTTTGCCCTCCAGGGGCCATATTACAGAAACCTCCTAACCGGCAGATCCTATCCTAACTGCTTAGTAACCATGGTAATAAGGGTTAGGAACTGATTTAGGAAAAAAGCCATTACAGATTAACAGATCCTAAGTCAATGTTCCTTTCCTAACTTTAGATAGGAAAAGTGTATTACAGAAGCATCCTAACTTCGTAAAATCTTGAATTAACAGTCCTAGCTTTAGGATAACTGTTCAGCTGTCCTAACTAACATTTTCACTGTTTGCTAAATTCTTCCCTATGGCTGCACTTTTATTGCTTTTGCGAAACCAACACAATGTTAACAGGCGGAACTTATTCATTTAGAGACTTATGGCAGATCCTAACAATTGTGTTGCAATTTGACAAAACGCTCATTAGTAGATACAGGCAACCCAGAGCCGACCCGGCGACACGGGGCTCTACCGGTTGTGGTGCAACTGACAAACGCGCTTAATTTTTTTGCAAAAGGAGATTTTCAAAGTGATGTGGCTGACATAGCAAAAGTAACACAGCCTGCTATGTCACATTCAACAAAGGTGGCAACAGCAATTAGCAATTTGGCTGATCGGTACATACAATTTCCAATACGGGATGAACTCACCGCAATCAAGGCTGCTTTCTACCACGAGTGTCGGATGCCTGGTGTAATTGGACTCGTTGATAGGTCTTTGTTTCCCATCATAGCCCCCAGTGGGGGGGATGAGGCAACATATGTGTGCCATAAATGATACCATGCTATCAACATCCAAGCCATAGGGGATCATAACATGATATAATGAATCATCATAACATGATGAATAATTTTGTTTCATCCATCCTTCCAGCTTTGTTTTATTTCTAAAGCATAAGCATGTCTGTAGTGACATCAGTGCTTATCTGGAAGAAAGAGGCCAGAGTGGCTGGCTGCTTGGTGACTCCCACCCTTAAAGTCATTCCTAATGACACCGGTGGGAAACAAATGCACAGCAGCAGATATGCAGTAATTTAGAAACATCTTTGTGTCATCTAAATAGTAGGACTACTATAATTTTGTTGGTAGACTGCTTTCAATGTATTTGTTATCTATTAGGTACAACCAGGCTCACAGAAAATGTAGGGCGAGACAGGAACGTCTGTTTGGAATCTGGAAGAGCACGTATCATCAACATTATTGAACTGACAGGAGGCTAAACATCTCAACATGGGCCTAATCTTGTAAATATTGTTCAAATGTCAGATGGAGATGCCATGACACGAGTGGAGGTTACCTACAGTATTCACCAGAGAAAGTGGTCTTATTCATCAAAGCCATAGCAGTGCTTCACAACCTATGTAGATTGGCAAACCTCCCGGAGCCTGGAATGGATGCAGTCCCAGCAGAAGGCGATGAAGCTGAAGAAATGCAGCCACACTGAGTTAACACTGGGCTCCACACGAGAAATCAGTTAATCCAGGATTTCTTTACAAGACAACAAGATAAATAATATACGGAAGGATAGCAGATAAAATAATTTATTGTAGATTCACAGCATAGATCTGTTATAAAAATAAAACTAGATTGATAAATACTAGGCCTATATTAAATAAATAAAAATGGGTTTCTTATATTCCATTATTACACTTATTGCACAGCAGTTTTGCTCTGCACTTCTCTAGTGTGAACTTCTTTCTTTCCAGCATCAGTCACGCACTTTCAATGGCTTCTTGAACAGCTCCAGCTTCTCCTTTTCTATCTCCAGCATGGCCAGGGTGTCCGATGACATGCTGGATGGCTTCCATTTTTTTGCTGCAAAATGAAATTTGATAGTCCGGTTGTAATTAGTGTAATACTAAACCTATATGCATGGAGATATAACAATTTGGTTTAATTCGTTCATCAGTTAGTAGCAGGCTAAACTTAGTTAGTAGGCTAATTATAGGTCTACTAGCCTAGTTATTATTAGTTGAACTTACCAGGGCGCTGTTGTCAGTGTGACCACAGCTGGTGATTGAGGAATGCTCTGCTCCTCCAAAACCACATCTTCGTCAGTTAGGTCAGACAGCTGGATATCTATGTTGGCTAACACCACACTGTCCACTCCCAGACCAATTTCATACCCACCAGGAAAACCTGTATGAATATGCAACGTTGTAAAGGCTGAGACTATCTAACACTGGATAATGTATTTTATAGGCTGATGATGTAGGCAATTTAGGCCTAACAAAAGTATCGTAATGCAAGTTTACGATAGGAGATCGGTTAGGGCAAGAAAACTATAATATATAATAATATTACGTAATTAACTTTCCCGAGGAGACTCACAATACGGGTTTCTGCCGAAGTCAGTGAGGGAGCACAGGAGGAGCCACCACCAGTCTTCTTCTGCTCTCTTTCGATTTCTCGACAGAGCTTACCAACACCTCTAACTCATCTGACTTGAAGTTAAATGATCTTCGTTGTTCCATTTCTCTGTTTGTTTCAGTAAAACACTATAAAAAAACAGCGATTAAAGGCCGTTTAGCTCGGCGAGATGAGAAAAGTGTTATCGGTTGCAAGGTAACAGATATAAAAGTTGACAACCAATGTTGGAACCAATTTATAGTGGAAATGTTTCATTTATGTAAAAGGAAACACAAAATTCAGGTGGCATGTGACATTTCAAAATATTACAGTATTACAAAACATAATGCAGTGCAAGTCTTAGGCATTCTGTGTAGCTTTCAGATCTGTTTCTCAAATAGATCAACTTTTTAATCATCACTTTAATATCATCCCAACACAACTGTAGGCATGATTTAGTCTTCCCACCTCTTTGTCATGTTCAGAAAACTTGAACAAAAGAAACCGTGTCAAGAAGTTGTTAAAGTTACTGATTGGTGCTGCATGTCTTTGGGTCATTTTATAATCAGCAGCTTACATTTTTGGACAAAGCAGGTTTGTTTCTTCTATATTTTACTTGCATTGCATGTTTTCTTAATGTGCAAATAAACCTTTGTAAAGGTAATTTCATTTATTATTTAGATACAAGCTATATTCAGAATGTTTTTTGTTACAAATTATGCTATAAAGTGGTGGGGACAAAATCAGCCAATTCAAAAAGTGGTGGGGACATGTCCCCAGTCTCCCCAGTGTTGACAGATGATGACGCCCATTGGCTTGCGAGTGTACCTTGACACGCCAAATTAATTTTTAGATAATTTCTTAAACTAGCGATAACCTACAAAAAAAAGCCTAACTATTTTAAGTATTTTACTGACCAAACATCGTCAACAGCGCAGACAACATTTCTTCTTGGGTGAAGACAAAAAGGAGGAAGGTGGGAGATGTATTTCTCTAGAGGTGACACAGGACACAGCTAGGCAGTTCATACATGAATCCCCTGGTGCTCTTTATTCTTCACCTGAGGGTCATTGTGATTCTTCGTGTGCTTGTTGAACGTTAGTGTTATTTTAGTCAGTTTTCATCTCTTTTGATGATGAACGATGTTTTAGCTGCTGATTGCCCTCATTTGCCCTGCGCCCGAAGTGTAGCTGAACGTGAAACCATACTTTGTTTACTAGCCCCCTCCGCAGTCTTGGGATACAGTACTTTCTTGATGGCTTTTAAGTCATCTTCTGATACTGATGTGTGATGGACTGTAGTGTCGAGTCATCTCAGTGTTTTCACAACACCATGCAGTGAAAACGTTGTTGCTCATTGAAATCTCTGTATCTCTGAGGAGGCACCAGGAAAGACTGATTGTCGTTAATGTAACAGATGATGCCAGCATGGAGACCAATGTAGCTGCTCAGGCCATATAGTTTGCCTTTACTCTTTCTGACAGTGGCATAGAAATCTTGTAAAATGTAACTGAAACGGTCCTTTGATGTGGTTGGAAAGTCTATTGCTACACCTTTATCCTTACACCACTCTTCAAAGCATTTCACTGCCCAATTGGTTTGCTTCTCATTGTTCTGTTCATTCCAGATCTTATCAAGTCTGCTCAAGCCACTCCTCCATGGTAAGGCCTCCCAGGAGGTCAAAGTTTACCTTTGGAGTTTCCCTTTGCATTAGTTTCCAGCCAGCCAGTAATCTAACGTTACTTTCTAATGTTACTTTATCGCGCCTCCAGTACATAACATTCAGTTGCAACTAACAATATACCCTAATACATGAAAAATCCAAACTTAAGCTAAAATGTATTATTTTTGTTGAAGTCAACTGACTGTTATTAGGAAAAAATACACTGACTGTGTTGTGTGTAAAAGTGTGTAAATCATGATCTGTTAGGTGCAATTTTAAAATTTTTATTAATTTCATCAGTGTCACATCTGTCTGTGTCAGATCATTCCTTCTCCTTGGCTGCCTGCAGCTACACTTCCTCTGTCCTTGCAGCTGCAACTTCTGCTATCTTCATCTACACAACAAATAAAAAGAGGAAAAAGCATACTCACTGTTTGTGGCTATAACAACGCTGTAGTGTCCATGATATGTTGTGGTCCCTGCTGTAGCCAATGAAAACCTCTTCTGAAAAAGCCCAAACTTGATCCGGATGTTTTAGCCAACTATAGACCTATATCTAACCTTCCATTTCTCTCTAAGGTCTGGAGAAAGCAGTTGCTAAACAGCTGTGTGACTTTCTACAGAGCATAGTTTATTTGAGGATTTTCAGTCAGGATTTAGAGTTCATCAT
>NW_024041150.1:35091340-35107700 GCF_014851395.1 Micropterus salmoides
GTTTATGCAATTCACGGCAGGCATGCAGAATTCGGCACACCACCTGCGCTGCTGGTCACTAGACCTCGTGGGAGCAAGGCATGAGTAAGCTCACGCAGTCAACCGGAGGTAGACTGTGTCTGACTTGAGGCGCTGTTTTTATTCCACTGTCTATCAAGTTGGCGAAAGTCGGCCAGTTATCTCGAACTCCCAGTTATACGACAGCTGTTTTCCAAAGTTAACATGGCTCTCCTTATTAGCCAGCCTCCTTACATGCTTGCTAATAACTGTTTTGAAGATGGGTCTCCGACATTTACAGCGTTGTGTTGGACAGATTTGTGCAGCGGTGTTTATGATACCAACCATTCAATTCACAGAAGGGTCTGTTGTCCGTCTTTGAGAGAGAGAGAGAGCGACCGAAAGAGAGGATGTGCCGAGCGAATATGTGCTGCAATCAAGAACGATTTTAAAATGGGTCGACCAAATTTACTTGGGCGGCTGTTAATCTACCTGGGCAGCCCGTCCAAGTAAAGCCTATGTCTGGGAAACACTGACAACTGAATGTATAAACAACTGCACAACAATAAATAATTGCTGGTAGAATGTACTTTTTCAACTAATACAGAGTGAACTAGAGAAAATAAACATGTGTATTTTACCTTACACACAATCTGCCATAATAAATTCTTTCAATGTAGCATATTTACATCTGGTTTTCTACTATACAGAGATCCAGAGGAAACGCTGTTGAATGCATCTAATACAACATGACTGTCTACAACGAGGACCTGCAACTTTGAGATTTCACATCGTTGCACTTTTGAAGAAGAGAGAGAGAAGATAACTTTGTTTGGCAGGAAGCCGTGCTAGATACTTGATCAGATTTATTCACGTTTATTTACAGGTCCGCTCTGGTTTAATCATTTCTGACACACCGACTGTAACTACAGACAATAAGTTAAACACTATACCCAGCAAGCAAAAGCCGTCATTTCACCGTCTAGGTTTACTATAGACCTGATTTAGTTCGACTATGAGTAACCCACTTCTAGCCACAATAACTTTACATGTGGTTACATGACGTTTTTGCCAAAATAACTTGCAATGTGTATGATATTCCATCATGTAAGCAAGGTCTACAGTGATTACAAAGTTTTTTGTTTCATTTCTTTCACATGATTTACGTGCAGCCTATGCGTAGACACGATTTAGCTCGTAGACAGACTGGCTATTTGTAGCCCACTTTTAGTCAAAAAAGTCAAAAATGATTAATAGTGATTTTTGCCATGGCAGCACGTGAGATGGTTGATATCCCATTATTTTTGAAATGTCACTAATATCTACATGATATTAAGTGTCATTAAATTGACAAGGTCTATCTGTAGCCACGATTTAGGCCTTTCAGCGAGCAACGGGCGAGAGTTTACTGCAAACACTGGAAGCGAAAAGACATTTACTTTGGTCTTGTAAGTATTTGTGTCTTTGTTTGACATGTCTCCCATTATTTGGATATGGAAATATGAATTTTGACTTTTGACTCTAAATATAACCCTAATTTATTTTATTTTTTTACCTTCATTAGAATGATGTTTTTATTCCAAATTATTTGTTGATAGTGGTCATATCTTATGGCAAAACAGTGAACATAGTCAAATTATAATGTTTACTTAGATTCATATTCTTACATATTCAAAAAGTATTGGATCCCATTTACCCGAGAGACTGGCAGCAACCAAGAGACCCATCTGATGCTCTTCCTGCATCAAGTAGCAGCTTAGATGAAGATCTAGATTTGGATGTAGCAACCCATTTATTTTCTCATTATTTATGTTTTTATTACCGCATGTTGTTAAAATTGTATGTATTTGTATTTATAATAATATTTTATCAATAATTCCTTTATATTTTTATCATGTTGTATTATCTTGTTGTCTACGTTGTAATCCTTTTTCTTAATAAAATCTTTATATTTAATTTGTTTGTACAGATTACCATTCATGTTTGAGTAAAAACAATCCTTTAGCCACTATTCTGATGTATTTGGTCTATTCTTGGGCTTAATGTTAGTGATTTGCCGCTAATGGCATTAGCCGGCTTTGTAGCTAATTGAGCAACAGACAGAGTTAGCTGCTGTAAGTGATGTTAGAGAATATTTAGACGGGATGAACTAGAGGGAAATGACATGACCGTTTTTTTACAATCGAGTCTGCTGTCACCTACTGTAAAACATGCTGCTGTGAGGAAATCGGGAGAGGACGATGAAAAACGGGACTCTTAACATGGTTAATATGGTCATGATTGTTTTCAGGAGAGGAAAAGTAATGAGGACTAAGTCATGTATTTAACATGACAAATGACCAACTCACTATGATCACTGCACTCATACTTTGTTAGCATGCTCTGATAGATTCGAGTCAGCTGATGTTTTGTATTGTGGTGCAGCAGTGTTAACAGTGGTGCTGCAGCGCGCCATCTGGTGGGCAAACTATGCAACACTCATGACATGAAGGAAGTATCCTAATTGTCATTAATCGGCTGTAAAACGTAGATACCGATTTAAATGCAAGCTCATATCGGGCGATAAGATCTGCACAATGATAAATCGGTGGGGCTCTAATATACTTTATATTCATCATATGCCCTTTTTATGATGTTAACCACACACATTGCCAGAACTAAAAAGCAGATACAAATATATATCATTCCTTTCATTATTTCCACATTTACTCACTTGATGACTGATTAGCCTGCGGACACATTCTGTAGTCTGTTATTCTGAATGGCACAATCAGAACTTGAAATTGGCCAGACTACTATTGTTACAACATAAGTACCTCTACTTTCTGTTGGGTACTGTCACCCCTTATTGAAGCCGGTATATCATAGTTTCTGAGTAAAAATAAAAACAGTGGCAAAAGTTTTCCCACTGACACAGATTCAAAATGCCAAACCCTAAAAAAAACAAATAATTACAAAACTAACATGAAAGATCTTCAGTGAGTTCAGTGGCTCGCTGAGGTGTCCTGCTCAGTCCTAATTTTCCATACTACTTAAATAAATCATGACTTAAGTAAATATGTATGTATAGATTGTATCTCAGGCTCAAACATTTTAAAACTTTGGTTATCATGTCTCCTCTGAATACATGCGTTATAATCACTGGATTTTTCTGTGGACATTATAATGTGTTTCACATTTGACTGTTTCAAACAGTCTTTCAAAACTGTTTTAAGTAGTACCTGAGAAGTGTTTCTTTAAGTTAGGAAAACACATTATGCTCCGATGCGGAGATGTAGTGACGTTGCTCCGACAGAAAAACACAAGCAGTCAGATCAGTCAGGTTGTGAACAGAGCCAGATTTGATAAATTACTTAATTTAGTTGTCAAATCTTTGTGTGCACAATTACAGAAAGTAAGGTGGGTCAAAATAGAAACACAAACTTTTTTGAAACCGCTCAACTTTGTTTTTAAGTAATTAAAGTGGTTTAAAACCTGTCCAATCGTCTGACTTTGGACTTCACTATAGCAATGTTGTTGTGTCCCAGATCTCCAATGTTAACTTGATGAGTGTAGTCATTATTACTGAAAGAAAGGATGACCAATAAAAATGTAGTCTATAAATATCATTACAACACATAAGAGTTACATACACACACATTAGTCAGGACTAGAACTTGCCAAGTAAGAAAGTATCTGACAAAAGCTGTGGATAACAGGATTAAATAGAAGTGCTGAATTTACTGTATATAGCAGAAAAATCAATGACGTGTGTGTTGTTGGAGGAGTCATACGGTGCACGTAGGTGTGTGTGTGTTTAGCATCTGTTGCATTGTGTGTTGCTACTTGTTTGTGTGTTTATTTTTCTCTGCTGGTGTACGTGTGTGTGTGTGTGTGTGTGTGTGTGTGTGTGTGTGTGTGTGTGTGTGTGTGGGCAGGGCTGACGCAGCAGAACTAACTGTAACAGGGTGAGCCAGAGAGGGGCGAGGCACACACACACACACACACACACAGACACACACACACACACACACACACACACACAGACAGACGGTTTGTGAACATTTATACTCATATATATAGCAAAATAATACTGCACAAAAGAACAACAAAAAACAAACATTTGGACATTGATGTGACATTTGAAATCACATGATGCCTCCTGCAGATATTTGGAAAGATTGCATGCGCGCACACACACACGCACGCACACACACGGAGGGTTTGTGAACTGTTACTGTTGCAAGTTCTGTTGCTAGAAAGAGACCTCGTGAGAGAGAGGGGTTAGAGTGAGAGTGAGGGAGAGACAGTGTAATCAAAGGGGTGAGGATGGTGAGAGAGAGAGAGAGAGACACACACATCAGGAGCAAGAAGGAGGAGAACAGGAGTAAAGCAAGAAGACGAACAAGTGGACAGATAGACGAATAGAAAGGAGTGTTTAGTCAGGGTAACAGAGTAGGAGATTGATACATCGATAGTGGGGAAGTAGGGATGCGTTGGAAAAGGAGGCAATCACCAGCGCAGGGGAGGACGGGAGATGGTGAGGGGAATTGCTCAGACACCTCCTTCAGAGTACATTTCTTTAAAGGTAGAGTGGCTGCGTGCGTGTTTCTTTTCTGTGCCTTCTTGTTTTACCGCACATGTCTCGTTGCCTCTAGTGTGTTGTCAAGTGACCAGTTAGCTCATCAATACGTCGACTTCTGTGTGTGTGTGTGTGTGTGTGTGTGTGTGTGTGTATGTGGAGGGAATCCTGCAGAGCATAGTCCGAACAAACTGAAAAGGTTTTTCTTGAATGTTTTATAATATTGTTTTTGGATGTTAACATTAATTGTAGTGGTGACTTCATGCTGTAGTGTGGCGATGGTAAACAAATGTTGAAGATGTTGGGAACCTTCTGTTTCGCACTCTTGATATTGAGGGCTGAGTAATCTAACATGGATGCTACAATGTCTTTGTATTAAAACTCTAGAGTTTTGCACCGAGTGCTTGGTCAAATGATTAGTCTTGTTTAACTGCTTCCTTGAGGGATGGGTTAAATGCAGAGAATGAATTTCGCTATGTGTATGTGACAATAAACCATATCTTGCTTCCTCTGTGAACGTTTAAAGCATAATTTTGCTAATTTTAGTATGATCTTTAGTTTGTTCTTGTCAGCTTGCTTAAAATCAGTCAACGTGTTGTGTGTGTGTGTGTGTGTGTGTGTGTGTGTGTGTGTGTGTATGTATATATATATTTATTTATTTTTTATTTTTTTTACTGAAATCCAGGCATTGTCTGTACCAGTATTGCTAAAAGCTGCACTAATTAATATTTTTATACACCGATCAGCCATAACGTTATGACCACTGACAGGTGAAGTGAATAACATTGATTATCTCGTTACCATGGCACCTGTCAGTGGCTCAGATATATCTGGTAGCAAGTGAACATTGTGTCCTCGTAGCTGATGTATTAAAGGCAGGAAAAATGGGCAAGCATAAGGATTTGGATGACTTTGACCAGGACCAAAAGAGAGACCTATATGAACAGCAGGTGGTCTTAATGTTATGGCTGATTGACGTATTAACAATAAATCAAATGACTATTTCTCATTTGAAAGGCGTTGCTCGTAGTGAGAAACCCATAGAGAGTTATCATCGACTCTGCAGTTCCCTTCACCTCCACAGAGCTTTAAAGCATCTTTCAGCCAACTTCTTTCGGTTTTACAGCCTGCTGTTTTGATTCTCTCTCTCTCCATGTTTCCATCAGAAAAGGGGACTCTGTTTTTACAAAAAAAAAACCCTGATAAAACCAGTGAATGCTACCTGACAGCATCAAAGGTAGGCAAAGTCATAGTGAGTTGAAGTTACATAGTAGAGCATTCGGCAGCTAATGATCCAGATATTTCCCCTCAGGAGTAGCTGGAGATCAAACTGGTCTTAAGCGTAACATTCTTCACCAGCTTGTTGGTGAAGAAAGCTGTTGACTCTCTGCTGTTGGTTGCTGGGCAGGTAGTGGACAGTGTGTTTATCACAGTTTTTTTTTTGTGGAAAACAGCTGGCTGATGATGCAGGAAATATGCCTCTTCAGCATGTTGTCACCACTAGTTGGCAGGACAAACTAGATTATTAGACTGGGCTGCCTGTGTACTCCATCAGAACTGCTTTTCGGACGGTGAACTTCTTCCAAGAAAGACTGTCTGAAAATGTGCGCATTATGCACATATTAAAACAACATCATATCCTTTCTGTGACGGCCGGCTTTTTCCCAGAGTGTGGCTAGAACAACTATAGACACTTTTGATTCCCATCCAGGTAAGGCAATGCAGCTTACGAACTAGTAACACTTTCCAGTAGGTAAAGCCATGTCAGAGGTTATGCCTGTGAATAATTGGACCAGAGTAGCACCTGCCCTTACGAAAACTCTCTTTGTGTTTCTTGTATTAGTACTGTGGCACATTAGTAGTATATTTATTCTTTGGGAGTAAACACGCAAAGGTACACACATTCACACCTGGGAGCTTGTTACACAGCATTTGGCGGAAATAACTCTGCTGGATGATACTTTTGAGCTCACAGCCGTTTGTTTCTGATAAAGCTTTCATGTCAAATAAGCCACAAAATATCATCAGCTATTTGGATAAAAAAGAGAGAGGAGAGAAAGCTTTTATGAGGATGTTTGTGTCAAATAAACCGCAACAAAGACATGAAGATGCTGGTTTTCTGCACAGCAGGAACTGGTAGTCCTGTTTGTGCAAGTGTTTGTTGATCAGATGAGAGAAATGTGTTTTATTCTGACATTTTTCTTGTGCAGATGTTTCTAAGGCCTGCAACTTCGACAAAATAGGACCTCTGTAGCATAAATCACTTGACACAAACTCAGATGTACCTCCCGTGGATAAACTTTGTGAGTCTAGGCACTTAGAAGTTAAACTCAAAGATGAAATGATGCACAAAAATCTTGCAAGACTGGTAACACTGTATACTTTGCACGTGGAGCCAAGATAAATAGACGTCTTTCATGTGTGGATGCTTGAGTCATTCCAAACAAATGAGCTTAAAGGCAGCTGAAGAGGACTTGTTTTCAAACTGGGAACAAATATATGTGCACACATTAGCCAAAACCACAAGCCTCTGCTGATCTCTGCAGCCCACAGCGGTGACACAAACACACACACACACACACACACACACATGCTGGTTTTAATCATTTTGCTATCAAACATCTGTTGCTCTTATTTAGCTATTTTCCCATCATCTACCAAGTGCATCGTATGTCTTATTTTACTGGCGGTTTGTTGTACAGTATGTGGTTGTGGTGAGACACAACGAATGTCCCCGTGGCAGCTTGGATGCAGGAAATTGAATTAAAGCTCTGGAAGCGATGCATTGATGACCTCCAGGATTGGTTTTGTGTTTTATTTGTATGTTAAGATATATTTTCTGCTTCACATTATAAATAAGGTCAAACAAAAGATTTATATGTTAACATGGTATACTGTGTCATAACACTATCATTTTAATAGTGCCCTGTGGGGTTCACGTTCTCACCAAAACACATTGTTGGCATTGTTGAGCACTGTTCAATGCATTTCCTTTTCTTTTAAGACGTTTTCAAAGCTTTTTGGACATTTTGGAACCAGCACCCATGCTAATCTTAGCTGGTAGCTTGCTAGCTAGTATTAGCTTCTTAAAAACTTTAAATCGCAGGCTTTCAGGTAAGCCAGCTGACCCGCCAGCCAGCAGTGGAAGGTACAGATCACTTAGCTAAGCAAGCTAAGCTAAGCCAACATTCAAAACCACATTCATACCCACTTCAGTATATGTGAATGCATCACTGTTCATACAGTCATGATGTTTGTCTTCATTTCAGTAGTAAGTTCAGTGTTTTGCTGGTTCAAAACCCTATGTTTGGAACAAAACTAGGTCTATACAGCCCCTCTTTGTGTAGTTAATAGCTTAGCAACCTCAACAGTGCAACAGTCACATCATGATTGTTTCTGTAGTATTAACTGATGTCAAACTGGCATTATTTTTGTTTGAAAGTTTTGGAGCATTTATAAAATTCAGATAATCATCATTTGCCTAGCTAAGAGAGTTAAAGCTTTGGAAGAGGGTGGTGTGGGAGGATCCAGTCCGTCCTCACCAGAACATTAGGGTGTTTAGGTTGATTATTAAATGGCTTGTTACGACACATATTTATGTTCTGAGTTAGGCCGTGTCTTCTAGAGGCAGAAGAAGCCAGGTGACATAGTATAAAGAGCGACAAAGTCATGTAAGGTGGTGTGAGTGAAGTAAACTCAAGACTTTCACACAGTCACGTTTGAAAGGAAGATGACAAAGACGACATGTTTTAAGTTAAATTACGTTTTTATAGATGACTTACAACAGGTGACTTAGGTACTACCCAAACCACAATCTTTTCTTAAACATAACCAGGCAGTTGTGTCAACCTAACCAAACTATTACCCTTTTTACAATGTTTTCCAGGTGTTAAATGTCATGTGACTTAGGTCACAGTCATATATGTCATTTTGGGACACTTGACAGTCGACCTCTTTTGTCGTTAAGGTATGAGGACGTGTTGATGGATCAGAGTAGTTATTTCATATCTCTGGCTAGTGTGGCCTTGATTTCCTGATTTTGAAATCTTTAATCTGATGTACAGAGTTACTGTCTGTAGCACTTATATTAAATATTAGTTTGGGTAAAGGATTGGTCCTTCATAGATGAAGGTGATCAATGAATCTCTATTAAAACTAGATGTATATCTTTTGACCATGACTTTTTCTGTGGAAATAAAGTCCTGCTTGGCTGTGTGAAAGGGAAAAACAACAAGCTGGTTTTTGTTAATGCCAACCAGCCTCGGGCTAAAAGAGGGTCTGCTGTACAACCCTGCTCACATAGCAGGGCTAGACAGGGCACTCAGACAGTTTCTAATGTACCTAGGAATGCTTTTTGTCCTGAAGGAAATATCCTGAAAGATTGTGAAGAGGGGAGAAAAATGGAGATGAGCCTGACTCATCAGCTCTCTCTGTTGGATCTTTTGTGTGTCTGACTGGAACAGTTACCAAAGAGCTGTCTCACAGGCTGACATTTCAATGTGTCCAAAAGTTTTAAATGAGCTTATTTGTCCATGTCTTCTAATAATTCTGTTGTTGGAGAGCCTGAATGAAGAAGGAAGCAACATGTTCTCACAGGATCTTGCACCATTGTGCTTTTGTAAGTCTGAGTTTGAACCCAAACAGTTGACAAATTCAATGATTTTTAATAGGAAGTTTTCACTTTTTCATCTTGCTATTTTGGGGCATAGACATTTGAATTCAGTAAGCTGTGTTTGTTAGAGAGGTGCTGAGTTTTGCACAACAAACTAGGTAGCTGAACTACTGGGCTTGTCTAAAGTTTCATTTTGGTGACCAGAGCAAAGCCTTCTCAAATTATCTGCAGGCGTCTTTTTGATTTACATGTGAACCAGCATGCAAAAGAGCCGGTTAATCTGCATGTTGAAATATTAAAACGCTGGCAGCAGCACAGTCAAGGCGACTGACTTTGAATAGGCTAGTAATATATTAGTGCTACATCTGCTTGTGTTGGTTATAGTTTTGCAAGCTAATGATAAATATATAGATTCAAACTTCATAGTTCTGCTCTGCACATTTGAACTATCTCATTCATGCCTTTAAAGTCCAGTACACACAAGTGAGTCCATGTGCAAAATATTATTGTTTTTCAGTGTATAGCAGTGTGGCTGATGTGGGACTACTTCGAAAGTACTGGACTTTGCATGGGAAGCTCCAGTTGTCATTAAGTATTTCACACACCGATCTGAACCAAAAGAAACTTGTTTTTTCATCCATTTCACACTTATAAACACCCAAAAGGATGGAGTGTTGATAGGTTTTCCAGCATTGGGAGCAGCGGCACTGCAACTATAGTCACACTCCAGTTCCTGACAATGTTAGTGCCTTAGGATTTTAACCTCTTAACCTTGACACTGTTTACTTTTTATTCTTTGGTCCTTGCTTTTTAAGAAGTTGTTTGCAGTGTTGTTTGTTGTATTGTTGTAAGTATTGTTGTTTAACTGCGTGTGTTCTCCCTGGGTGCTCCGGCTTCCTCCCACTGTCCAACGACATGCAGGTGGGTTAATTTGTGACTCTAAATTAGGTGTGGTTGCATGGTTGTTTGTCTCGATGTGTCAGCCCTGTGATGAACTGGTGGCTTGTCCAGGGTGTACTCACCTTTTGCCCAGTGTCAGCTGGGATTTGCTCCAGTCCCCAACGACGCTGCACGGATAAGCAGGTATAGATAGGATGGATGTTTAACTGAGCTACAGAATATTAGCTTGTCCAAATCAAGTTAACTTTATCTGTCTGCCACAGTTGATGCTGGGGCAAACAAAGCTAAAAGCGGTGTGTCGCGAAGCCTAGTATCGTTATCATATTTATTTCCTATGGGTTTGCGAGCAATTCATTTCTCAAGGCAGTGGAGCCAACATCATATGACGCGTGTCAAAACACAGACGCCTGTTGTTTTTTATTTAAAGTCCGACACACCTGCAGCATCTTGATGTACACTAAATTCTCCAGAAAAGCAGCAGTTTTAAGATTCCTCCTTCTGTCGGTATTATGTGCTGCCTACCATCCTCAAGGGTAGCAGAGAGAAGAAAGAGTGTCTAGAAAGTGGTTGATGGCTAAGCAGAGACGACCAGCTATTCTTCTTTTTACAGACAAAAGACAGACATTTTTCACTGTGAAAAATACCCTCAATTTCCCAGAGCCCAAAATTATGTCTTTAAATTTATATAAATGTATAAATAAAAATACATGAGGTGTGCATGTGGTTGCCTGTCATCGTGATTTGTAAAATTGCTTGTTGTCTTCACCAGAGGATGCTCATGCTACCTCTTTTAGCCAGCGTGCACGAGTAAAAGCAGCAAACACCTCCTTGATTTTCTACCAGACTTAGACCTAAATTCAATAAAAATTAAATATACAAACAGGACATGGCTGTCAGGTTAGAAAATGTTTCTCGTTTGCTCAGATATTTTATGTTCTGACTCAAATCTGCTTTATATGATGTTATAACGTTTAAAATGTTAAAATGTTTGAATCATTAAGTGACAACATTATTCCCTATTAATATCTGTCCAGATTGTTGTGACTTGCATTTTACCTCCTGTAAACTTTGTGGTGTCATTTCTGGTGTGAATGCCCGGCAAGCTGGATAAAGGAAGTCTGACTGCCTTGTTTACACACACATACATGCACATGCGCGCACACACACACACACACACACACACACACACACACACACACACTTGCACAATCAGCCTGGGGGGTCTGGAGCTGGAAGCAGTGAAGTAGAAGGGAACAAGTCTGACATTTAGACTTTTGGCAGAGTATTGTGGTAACAGAGTCACATTTTACTTCAGGACCAAACACTGAAATTGAAACTACTGAAAGCCAGTTTCGAAGATATGTTTTTTGGCGCTTGTGCCTATAAGAGCATTATATAATAAGACCTCAACGTGTTTCTTTCCCTCTCATTAACTTCCGTCTTGTCATGTGACAGCAGTGGGACTGTTGATAGCTGCACCTCTGGGGATTCACTGACTTAACACTCAAACACACACACACACTCGTACACAGCCCCCAATTAGCGCTGATTTGGATAGGATTTATCCGCCAAGTCTGACAAAAACACAAAAGTTTATTCAGCCGCAAAAACATACCTCACAGCAGATAGGAGAAGAAAGGCAGACACAATGGGATTCACAACTAACAACACGTACATGAAAAGAATCTTGCTACAGTGTATTCCAGGTTTGAAGAACAATTTCATTGTATTCATTTATTTTTAGATCTTGTAATAGTATCCATGCTCCAAAATTGAGTTAGAAAACAAAACATCCCTTTGGGCTTTACAACTTAATATCGTTGATATTTTTGATAATATTTGTAATTGTTTTAATTAGTGTGTCTTGTCTACGTGATCATTTTGTGTGATTGACTTGTTTTTAGAGATGCGTGAGTACACTTTTGTCTGTCTGATATCCGTACTCCTAAGGCTTAAACCGGATATGGGCGAGACTAGCCAGAGGTTGTTAATATAAGACGGCACAACATCAATTTCCAATGTTATGCTGATGACACCCAGCACTACTTCTCTACGAAACCTCCCTACCTCCCATCTCCATGATCAACTGCCTCCAAGACATCAGGAGCCTGATCCTTCTCCAACTAAACAGCAACGAGACAGAGATCATTCTTATCGTCTCCAAATCCACCCTCTTCAAAAAGCGACACCTCATTATCAATATTGTGTCACGATTCCGAGGGTGAGTGCAGAGGAGGTGAGAGCCCAAATGCAAGACACCAAGGCAGAGCAGACACAGACAGGGTATTTAATCCACAACGGCAACAGGCAAAACAAGCTTACAGGCAGTTGATCAGGGCTAACGAGGAAGGCAGAGAGTTTCAAAAACGGAGACAAGCAGGCAGGCAGAGAGACAGCAGGGGGGAACAGAGAGACATTTACAGATGCAAAACACAATACATTAACAACAAGGAACACAGGCTGAAACAAAGACAAAACAGAACTCACATTAGACATGGGCAAAATAACACGTAAGAACACAGACCAGAAGTAAACACTAAGACATTAACTGAGACACAAAACTAGGAGCTAAGACACAGGGCTGAGATGTAGGAGCTAAGATGCAGGGAACAATCTACCAAGAGAGCTAAACAGAACCAGTAAATGAACAAGGGAATACACAAAGCTAAACAGAGAACACGAGACCAGGAACCGATCCTCAAACAGGAAACAACTGACTAACAGAATGATGTAGGGAACATAGATGGAACCACATGGAAAAAAGGACACCAAAAAACACAGGTAAACTAGGTTACTGGACACAGGACAGAAACCAAAACCCAACATACTATAAGATAGATATTGAACTGATCAAAATATCCAAATACCCACAGAGAGCTAAACTTAAACATAGCCGACAGGCAGAACTGCCTTCTTCCACCTCCTCAATATCTCAAGACTCTCACCCTCTCTCTCACACCCTAACACTGAATCTGCACCACTCTCCTTACTGGTATCCCCACCAAACTCATCAATCGACTCCAACTGGTTCAGATCTCTGCAGCAAGAACGAAATACGAAGCCTTCAACAAACAGGGTGAAAAGAGGAGCTGCAGCAATGTGCAGTGTGACAAAAAATATGGTGTTTTTGAAAATTGTAAACCTGTTCTGGTACAACCACTAAATAAGACTATGAACCTGAAAATGAGCATAATACCACCTCTTTAAAGCTACTATGTGTAGAAACGGACATTTTCCAACTTTGGCGCCCCCCAGTGGAAATATCAGAAAAAACATACTGGAACAAACTGAGCATGTGGAAGGATGCCATAGATTACGTGACACATTGTGTAATGTATCTTATGTTGCAGGAGTAGTTTGAAAAGTACAGAAGATTTTGAGTTTTCCTCTTTATAAAGCTTCTAAACAATTTAATTAAATGTGCACAGTCCTCAAAAAAAACCTTGATGTTTGAACCTCTCTACTTACAGTGTAGTTACAGCCGCATGTGATCTCAGACAAATCTAAATCTGTTCTACACTGAGAGGTTTATAAAATTCATTACACCGAGGGAACAAAAAGTTGGGTCCAGTGCCCTCACCAGACTTTTTATGACACCTTTTTACAGCCACCTTTCAAACCTGCTGTACATGAGTGAATGCTGTCATTCTCATATTATAGTTTTCAGGTGAGATATCTTGCTAAATGGCACCTCGGTGAACATATTTAAGGTACGAGACAGCATCTTTCCCCATTCACATTCCCCATCTGTGTTTTCCCAGCTGGAGTGGGACTCAAACCCTGAAGATCCTGCGTCTTCAGGCTGCAGGCAGCTGCTGGCCCACATAGCGACAGTCTCGTCTTGAGTTGGTTGTTCAGTAGGGGGAGAAACACACTTTGTGTTAATTAAAGTGTTTCCCTCAGCGGGGTTTCACTCGATTCAGCAAATTCAGTTAATTTCAGAGTGTCTTCCACCGGCCTCCCATTCACCTCAGGCAGCTGTGTACATGAATATTTGTCTCACATACTTAGAGGAACTTCATTAAAAGCTTCATTGTTTGTTTTGTTCAGAGGTCTTTTGCAGTTTCATTCTCTCTTCATACATTTTCATTACAGTCTAGAGAATGAGATCCAGATTTTACAGGACAGGGACAACATAAATCTTTCTTCTGACTTAGAAATATTATGTTGGTAATTGTATTTTTATGGATATTTATGTTATGGAGATACATTTAAGATAAACTGAACGATTAAATGCTGTTTAATGGTTTGAGAAAAGTTTCTCAGTTATTGGCTACTTAAACTCTTTATGAACTTGCTGGATGTTACTTTTTCTAACACTTAAGTATGGGCTGAGCAATTAATCTAAATGTTATCAAAATGGCAGGAGGTGCAATATTATTAAAGGTGAAATGTGAGTCAAAATACCATTTTCTATTGAATATTGTTGTGCTGCAGAGATGTCCTGGCCTTCCCATCATATTCTAGAGACTTAAAGAAACATCTATGTTTGGTACAGATCCCAGCAAAAAGCGCACCATAATTCATTTTAATATGTTTTTCAATGAAAATGAGAATAATTATATAAAATTATCATTCCCTCTAGTGTCAAATCATATCACAATTGCAGTATCAGTCAAATTATATAAATTAGTTTCATATCATATTGTAACAAATCGTATCGTAATGTATTGAATCGTATTTTTACCTTACCTTATCCTGCGTACAGGGTCGTACATCAGGCGCAAGGAGGGGTACCCTGGACAGGTCGCCAGTCCATCGCAGGGCCACACATAGACAAACAACCACTCATGTTCACACTCACACCTAAGGACAATTTAGGGTAACCAATTAACCTAGCCTGCATTTCTTTGGATGGTGGGAGGAAGCCAGAGCACCCGAGAGAGAACCCATGCAGACCGACGGGAGAACATGCAAACTGCGTTTTGTATCATATCATATCATATTGATATTGTATCATATTGTAAAATAAGGTAGTAAGTAAGTGTAGAGTTTATGTACATAGACCTTTCACGGACAAGAGGGGTCACAAAATGCTGACAGTAAAAAATAAACCAGATAAAATAACAACACGTAAAATACAAAACCACAGGGCTAGTTTAAAAGCTTTTCAAAAAAGATGTGTCTTTAGGTGTTTCACATAATCCAAGGCTCTCAAGGCTAAAGGGAGAGAGTTCCACAAGTGTACAGTACATTGCGTCTAATTTAAATAATTTGTGTGTTTGCGTCAGAGCAGATTATTTTGTGCAAGCTTGTTTTGCTGCAGAGGATGTTACTGTGCGTCTGGTTTACACTTTTCTGATGTGAGTTAAATGTCCTCTTCTGTCCCTCTGGGATTCTTTCCCCTCGGCAGTGCTTCTTTCTCTTTTCAGCTGTCAGATTTGTCTTATTGTCAAACCGTCACTCTTGTGCTCGTCCTCATCTGTCACAGCTTTCTGTCTTTTTCACCCAACTTTGTCTCTGGCTGCGTCTTGTTTCAGTCGTCTTCCCTCCTCTCCATCTCATTCTGCAGATGTCGGCAGAGGACAGAAACCAGTTTGCTATCGACTGACGGGGGGAGGACAGAGGGCAAACAGAGCATGGATGAAAAACAAAAAAAATCCCAGTGGATTACTGGAAGAAAATGTGAAAGATGCTTTGATAGGAAATGAGATAAAAAGAAAGAGGATACAAGTGGATACAAGAGAAGAAAGAGGATGTGTGGACTGTGACTCGAGAGAATACATAGTGAGAAATGCGCTGCAGCAATTACTGAGAAATCTATGTGTTTGACATTTAGGTAAATACATTTGCTTTATACTGGGAGTTAGACGAGAAGATCGATGCCACTCTCATCTGTATGTTAAGTTTGGAGCTAGAACCATGAGGTAGTTAGCTTAGCTTAGCATCAAGACTGGAAGTGGGGGTAAACGGATAGCTTGGCTGTTTCTAGCCCTGACGCCCTGAAAAAACACAACTTGTTGTTTCTGTTTGTGTACAGGTTAAACTAACAAGATACAACATGTCTATTAGTGAGGGTTAGATGTGCTAATACGTCTATTTTCCAACTTTGGCCACAGCCAGGCTAGCTGTTTCCCCTGCTTCTAGTATTTATGCTAAGCTAAGCCAATAGCCTGCTGGCTCTAGCTCTGTACACACAAGAGTGGTATTAATTATTTTTGAACTCTCAGCATGAAAGTAATAAGCCTGTTTCCCAAATGCCAAAATGTTCCTTTAATGTGAATTTTGTTTTGACAAATGTGCACATGTACATATCAGGTGCAAATAAAGCTTAGAGATAAGGATTGTGA